>NC_052061.1:48575859-48875859 GCF_903992535.2 Arvicola amphibius
CCTTTGCTATCTGGTAAACTCCATAGCTGCTTCAGAGAACATAAATAAATTCACCAAACCACACAGGAAGTACATCTGCTGAGCACCTGGATATGCTAGGCCTGCCTGTGACCTCGTAGAAACCACTCAGCCTCTGGTGGGACCTAACTGTCAGCATCACATCACGGGAGGTTCCCCAGCTGCTGGAACAAGGCTGGGATTCTCCAGCCAGGCTGAACCCAGATTGGTGACTCTGGATATGACTGTGACCCTCGCTACCAGGTACAAGGTCCTATCTACCTCCGCTTCTGCTCCGTCAAGACCGGTCTCTCAGCTCCTACTACAGAACAGGAAAGCAAGGCTCCCCCAGGGGAGAGGCCAGCCTCTATACCACCCAGCACACCATGCAGTGACCCTCAAGAGACAGGCATCCTGAGAGCCTGGGTGCTGCCTGCCCATCGGTGGGGGAGCCCCTCCAGAAGCCACTTTCCCTTTAAGGGGCCAGCGGGTAGGGCGGCCCCTGGTTTCTGTATGAGTGTGAGGTTGGGGCTGGAGGCTCACTCTTATTGTGGAGCTACTCTCCTCAGCAATCTGCTCTAATTTCACTTCCTTTGAGTCTGGGAAGCCAGAAGTGCAGCTGGCCTGGGCAGCAGGTGCCTGAACCACAGGGGCAGAAACTGGAGAACCTCCCTTGAGCATGGACACTGTTTCTTTTGTATCTCCACCTATCGCTTTTTGGTGTTGGGGACAGCTTAAAAAGGGGTAGATGGGTTCCGGACAATGGACTCATGTTCTAGAACATTCCAAATACCCCGTTGCCAATAGCCTGATGTGTGGAGTGAAAGAGCAGGCATGGAACCTGGTGCTTGCTGGCCAGCTTCCCTTGGGGCCAACTCTGCCTTCATACCACACTAAGGGTGCCACCCTTCCTCCTGTGGGTGGGTTGCTGGCAGGTGTGCCGTGGTCACGGTGAGCCAACAGGATGACTGGTGTCTAGGCACCTGGCAGGATTTGGGGGACTCTTGGAGCTACCCCTACAATCTGATTAGTCATGGATGCAGCTAGCCAGGTTTTCTCCGGAAGCTGTCTCCTCGGTGCCAACGGGTGCTACCACCAGCAACTACAGCACTGCCATTGACACGACCTCAGGATTAAATGGGAACTTAACCTGTATCTGCCAAGAAAAAAAAAAATTGCATTGCTTTTTTAAAAATGAGGTTTCTAGTAACGTTTTTCTGTGCTGCACACACAAGTTTAGAGGATGTGATGCTCACGAACCAGCCCCTCACTTTCACCAAAGCTGTAAGCCCGTTTTTTAGATAAGGCCTCACGTAACCTAGGCTGCCCTCCAACTTACTATGTAACCAAGAAGGGCCTCGAACTCCTGATTTTCTTGCCTCTGCCTCCCAAGTTTTGGAATTATAGGCGTGTACCACCATGCCTGGCTTTTAACTTAACGTCTTAAAATGTCGGGTAGAGCTGGTGAAATTGCTCAGTGGGTAAAGACAATTGCCACCAAGCTTGACAACCTGTGTTTAACCCCTGGGACCCACACAGTGGAAGGAAAGAACCAGCTCTGTACTCTCTCATTCTTTGAACCCCCCACACACACACAAGAGAGAGAGAGAGAGAGAGAGAGAGAGAGAGAGAGAGAGAGAGAGAGAATTTAATTTAAAAATCTCATTCTTTGAACCCCCCCCCCCCCACACACACGAGAGAGAGAGAGAGAGAGAGAGAGAGAGAGAGAGAATTTAATTTAAAAGTCAGTGTTGTCCCTGTCCTGTCCCGCCCTAACACCCCCACTCCCACCCCCCACC
Source organism: Arvicola amphibius (assembly GCF_903992535.2). Taxonomy (NCBI): domain Eukaryota; kingdom Metazoa; phylum Chordata; class Mammalia; order Rodentia; family Cricetidae; genus Arvicola; species Arvicola amphibius. Next base: position 48,577,656 of record NC_052061.1, read on the forward strand.
CTCAGGCATCCTTGTTGAGAATATGGTTTCACTATGGACCCTGGTGCTGCTGGTGTCTCTTGTTTAGCTTCAGAGTTTGGGGTTCATCCTAAAGTGACTGCAGAGGGTTGCTTTCCCCAGGCTGCAGATGACTTTCCCTTTATCTCCTCAATTTAAGCTTTCTCATTAGCATACAGATTTCAGCTGCAGAGCTCACCAGAGAAGTGACTCTCTGAACCCCTTGAGGCTCAGCCAAGCCAGTGGCTCTGCTCCCTGCACAGTTGCTCTCCCTGTGCCCCAAGTGTCCCTGCACAGGGTCTGAGATACGCCTGGGCACATACCACCTTGGAGCCTCAGATTCTGGGGGTTCCCAGACCCTGTCTTGCTCCAACATGTTCAATACAAGTTCCAGATGCTGCGGGGGGAGGGGGAGGAGTAAAGCAGAGGGCCAGAAGGGAGGTGCAGGCACCCCAAGTTGTGCCTAGTCGTGGGCATTTGTCACGAAACCCTGCTGAGGCAGACACCCTGGGGGTATTTGAATATGTATGTTCCCATGAGCCCTCAGGGGCTGAGGTCCAAGGGATGGACCTGCAGGGCTGCATGGAGGGGGTGTCAGAGAGGGACCTCAAGACCTCTCTTTCTGGCATGGCCTGGTCTCTTAGGCACATGCTTTCTGATCCTACCCTCATGTCTGATGTTCCTCCTGAGGGCTGCTCGGTTTCTTGTCTCTCCTGCCCTAGTCCCTTCTCCTTAGGAGACCATGACTTGCACCTGTCTTAGTGACTGTTCCATTGCTGTGAAGAGACACCATGGCCAAGGTAACTATCTTGTCAATGAAAGAATTTTATTGGGGGTTTGTTTATAGTTTCAGGTTTATTCCGTTATCCTCATGGTGGCTACATCCTGATTCCTAGGCAGAGAGGAAAGACCTAGTCCTGGCATGGGGTTTTGAAACCTCAAAGCCAACCCCCAGTGACACACTTCCACCAACAAGGCCACACCTCCTAATCCTTCTAATCTTTTCAGAGTTCCACTCCTTGGAGACTAAGCATTCATCTACGTGAGCCTATAGGGGCCATTCTTATTCAAATCACCTCAGTGCTTCTCCTCTGGAGGGGAAAGACCTGGAGCTGGGCCCAGGTGATATTGTGACAGTTCACTCTATGCTAGGATAGTCCCCAACAACCCCATTGCCTCCCCTCCCCCTACAGGGGGCGGTTCTGCCCTGCCACTGTGGAGTTGTTTGCCTTTTCTAGAATTTTCCATGATCAGAATCGACACCAAGTATTTCTCTCTCCCTCTCCCTCCCTCTCTCCTTCCCTCCCTCCCTCCCTCCCTCCCTCTTTTTCCTCCCTTCTTTCTTCCTCCCTCCCTCCCTTCTTTCCTTCTTTCCTTCCTTCTTTGTTTTTACAGTCTCCTATATCCCAGGCTGGCCTTGACTCCTAATCTTTCTGCCTCCACTTCCTGAGTGCTGAGATTATACCTTGTGCCATCATGCCAGGCTTATGCAGTTGTGGGGATAAGTCTTAGGGCCTTGTGCATGATAGGCAATCTCTCCAACAGCTGAGTTGTTCTACCCTAAACATCCCTTTTTGTCTGGCTTCTTCCTCTCAATTCCTTTGAGAGGCCTCCTTTTCTTTATTTTTCTGTGTCCACTGGTGTTCTGTGAATGGTCAGTCTGTGACTCATGCCACATCTGTAGGTATTGGTGGTTGAGGTTTTGGTTATTTTGGAAGAGAGGGTCTCTGTGCCAGAGGGACTGAGCACACCTATGCTCATCTTCACTTCTGGAACCAAAGCTCCTCTTAACAACCATCACAAACCTGCCCTGAAGGTGATGTCCCCTGTAGCCCCGGTGGCCACCCTGACATCCACATCCCTAGCCTCCTAAGAAACAGTTCATTTTCCTTTAGGGGCATTCCCTGGGCCTCTGGGAATAACACCCAGGCCTGGCCAGGCTGCCTATGGCCAGTCAATGTATACCCTCTCTGATACAATGGGTTCTGAGCTGTGATCCCATCCTAGGTCCCTGGGGCTCTGAGAGAGGTGGCTGTGTACCACATGAGGACAACAGAGGCTAAGAGAAAGATCTGCCCTGCTGCCCCTACGGCCCCTCCCAGCCAATGTGAAGGGCAGATCCCATTGTAGTCTAAGCTTCCAAGTTGGCAGAGAAGTGAGACCCTCAGCACCCCTGGCCAGGTTCTTTGGGGGTAGAGCCAGTTTCACATACACAGTTCCCAGTCCTGACCTGGGGTGCCCAACAGTGGTTGGAGGGTAACTCCTCTCCAAGCTTCCCCTTGCCTCCTCTGCCTTCTCCCTTCCTCTTTGGCTTCCCCCTGCATTCTTGGCCTCCCCCTGCTTCCGCAGGCTCCTTGGCCTCCCCTGGACAGCACACTATTGAGTAATAAGCAGAAAGCAGGGGCTTCTGTCTGCCTGACCGCTTCCTCACCAGCTCCTTTGATCCTTTGAGAACTCCATTCAGAGTGGCTAATTGCTCTGTCGACCCATTCCACCTCAGTGACACCTGGCCCACCTGGCCCGTCTGGTACTGGCCCACGAGCCTTTGTGAGAAGGGATTTTTTTTCCCCTCCAGGAACAGGAGAGTTGGCCTCTGCAGCAGGGGAGGCTTGTGGAACAAGGGGCACCAGAGCCAACACCGAATCCCTGGAAATAGTCATGTCTGTAACCTCCTGGATGTTAGTTTTACTGCTGAACAATTCCCCACTGGGTGACCAATGTCTGTATGTTGTGGACGCTTACAGCCGGGACAACCTGGATGGACAGGTGTTGACTTGTGGTTAGAAACCACTGTTTGTATCACAGTCTTTGGGAACAGGCTGACTTTGGCTTGACCTTGTCACCTGCTACTGGCTCCTCTTGGGCAGGGCAGTCTGAAGCCGTGGAGCCTACATCTGTCCTATATCAAGCCCAGACATACCTCAGGGCTAGTAGCCACACCATGGAGGGATGCAGGTGTGCCCATTGTGCTGGGTCTTTGTTGGTGGAGGGTAGGGACTTTTCTGAGGCCCCCTGAACTCAAGAGAACTGGGCTAGAATACTGAGCTTGGGGGACACGAGGCTTGGCCCCTGAGGACCTGACTAAAGGGAGGAAGGATGGGGGAAGGGACAGAAGAGAAGAAAGAGAAGGGGGATAACTCCCTCAGACTTCCACTCCTTACCTGACAGGCATCTACCAGGATGTTAGCTTCGCAGGGGTCAGTTGACTCCTCAGCTGTTACCCAGTCCAAGGACCCTCCCCTGTCCCTGTCCCCTTCCCCATTCCCTCCCTGTCCCCTCCTTCGTCCCCTCCCCCATCCCTGCTTCCTGTAGCACTCTGCTCTCCCTATGTCCATACTAGTATGCTTAGTGCCAGCGGGCACTTATGTAAGGTCCCCAGGGCACCAGAGCGCCTAGACACTCCAGTGGGCTCCGTAAGGGCCAGACCTCTGGGTTTTTAGAGGTTTGCAGGTGTGTGTATAGGGGGTAGGACTTGGGGATCTTTCTAATTGAGGGTCTGAGGCCTCTGCCGCTGCCCTGATCTCACTTCCTCTGTCTGCTATTCAGGACTCAGGCAGGTATAGTGTGCCCCAGGGCCTTTGTACACACAGAGCACTGGCTGGGACATTCCTCCTGCTTTGTCAAGGCTCTCCTCTTGAGCGTTCCCTCAGTCAGCTTGTTCACCCGCCTCCTCATGGCCCATCATCCCTGTGCCCTTCCTCCACCATCTCTATAGTCTAGCAGGCATTCTGCTGCAGCCAGAGTATCAGGACTCCACCTGGCAGCTCAGGGCTGAGTGTTTAAGAGATGAAACAGACGCTGTCTTGTCCCGGATGCTGTACTGTTCTTTCTTTCTAGATTTATTTTTATTCCCCAACCTCTGTGTGTGTGTGTTTCTATACATATATGCAAATGTGCACACAGTGCTTGAGGAAGGTGGAAGATGTTGGGTCCCCAGAAGCTGGAGTTGCCCAGCATGGGCGTTGGGAATGGAACTTGTGTTCTCTGGAGGAACAACAAACACGCTTAACCACCGAGCTTTCTCTCCAGCCCCGCATTGTGCTTTCTGACCTAGGAAATCCCACTGCACCTTTGCTGAGATCTGTCTTAGAAGCTGGGGGACACTGATCCCACCACTCAGCAGACAGGGCGACAGAGGCTTGGGGGCTCTTTTCAAACCTCAAGGGAAAGTTTCTCAAGCCTCATGGAAATTATCCCATGTCTCATTTGAGAAATAAGGAAACAAGCCAGCAAGCATCTAGGGCTGTCCTGGTCACACACAGGTGCATTGCTAGAAGGAAGGTCGGGTGGGGGTCCTGCCACCCACTGAGCAGAACCCAGGTCAGAACATGGCCTGTGTCACAAGTGTCCCCCAGCATGGCAGGCACACCACCTGCTGGGCTGGCTACCCTGGCAGTGGAGGGAGCAAGGCATTCATTACAGGTTTCAGAGGACAGAGGCCACAATCTAGGGATCACGAGGGTTGCCGGCAGTTCCTGGGACCTGGAAGAGACAGGAAAGTGTATCAATCAGATCAGGTGTGTAACAAAACCACAGTAAGGGCCCTCAATTCTGGAGGCTGGAGTTTCAAGGTCAACTTGTGGCCAGACTAGGTTCTCCTGAGGCATCTCTTGGCTTTGCTGATGGCCACCGCCTGTGCTATCCTCAGGGGTCTTTCTCTGTGTTCCCACAGCCGGATGTTGTCTCTGCACCCAACCTCTTCTTACAAGATCTGGGTTGATTTCTTATTATTTAAAATTATATGTAAGTATGTGGTTATGTGTATACACATGATTCAGTGCCTGGAGAGGCCAGGGGCAATGGACCCCCCCTGAAGCTGGAGTTACAAGAGGTTGTGTGTCACCCAGTGCAGGTGCTGGGAACTGAACTCAGGTCCTCAGCAAGGGCAGTATTAGGTCCTAACCACTTGGCCATCTTTCTAGCCTCTGTCAGCCTTATTTTAACTTCATTTCTTAGAAGCTCTGTCTCTGTATTTAGAAGTCCTCTACACACACACACACACACACACACACCCTCACACTCTATGCAGGAGTTCCTGTGAGATCCTAGGACAGCTTCAGCAGAGGAATTTGGAGCCCAGCTCAATTGAGGAGTTACTCTTCTCCAAACCTTTGAGGGTGAGTGACCTGCCCATGTCCTGATCTCAGGCATGACTTCAGACTGAGCTGTCCCCTGTACCCCCAAAGCTGTGGTCCTCCATGGTGGTGGCTACAGGACATTTTTACAACAGGGTCCTGTGGTGCTCACTGTTTGTCCCCATTTTGGAAAAGGAAACTAGAGGCATGGGTGACCACTGAAGTTAGTAAGTGTCTGAACCCAGGGTTCTATACCCTGTGTGCTCAGCTCACCCGACCCTGTGGACCAGCATTTCTCAAGTCCTGCAAGCTGGAAACTGGAAGCCACTAAGGGCATAACCTTTGCCCCAGGGGTCAGACATCACCACAAGAGAGACAGGGAAAACAAATCAATTGATGAAATCACATGGCGCAGGATGGCTGCCGAGAAAATGACTCGGGCTATGACCTGGGAGAGTCGACATGGTGTCATGCAGGAAAGGTTTCTTGGAGAGGTGACAGGAGCCTGCAGCCCCATGTGACCCGTGTGAACTACACATACTCTGTGGGAAGCCGCTTGGAGCAACGCCAGGGGCAGGTGCAAAGGCCCCGGGGCAGAGTGACTTGCAGGGTGGGTGGCGGCCAGCCAGCCCTGGATTCTTGTTCACTCTGGGCTTTGTGGAACTGATGCTGCTGAAGCCTCACCGTGCCTCGCAGGTGGCGAGGACAGACGCCCAGGCTGGCTTGAGGCAGAAGCATGGCACACTGGGACATATTTGGATGTAAATATTTTCAGCAGCGAGAGCAGCTGGGAGATGGGGCCTCGTCGGGAGTGTCTCTGTGGAAGCCTGGAGTCAGGGCCAGATGGCTTCCTCCCAAGCTGTACCACCATCCTCAGGAGGCTGTGAGGCAGGGTGGCGAGGCCAGGCTGTGCCTGTGGAGTTAGCTCCCTGTGCACGCACAGGCTTCTGAGAGCCTGGTAAACAGGCCTGGGTTCCAACCTGTCCTTGGTTGGATGCTCCCACCTCCCTCACCTATTACAGGCTGCACCTGCTGCCCTGGACATGCAGACTAAGTGAGCACACGTGCAAGGAGGGGCCTCAGCAACCCACTAGGGCGCTGCACACATCCCTTGACACCGCCTCATTCTTTTCTTCACTTTTTCTCTAACCCTGGTGGAACTGAGGTTAGGAAGAAGTAGGGGCCCACTGGTGTCCTGGTGTGGTAGGCAGATGACTCTTGCAGGACCATCCCCTCAGGCTTCTTTCTGGCCAAGCGAGGCATCTCAGAACTCCTGCCTTTTGTCCCCCTGAGGATTGGGGACTTGGAGTCCTGCTGAGGGCCAAAACATGGACAGATGGTACCTGTCACATCTTCACTCAGGACGTGCTCTGGGTCATGTGGCTCAGTGGTGCGTACCCCCCTGGCATCATAGGATGCCTAGATTCTTGCCTAGAAATGCAGAAAATAAATAAAATAAAACACAATCTGCTCCTTCTTCTTTCTAATCAAGGCCAAGTTCCAAGCTCTATGCTTGAGGCCGAGCGGTCCCCTCATTGCCCATAATACCCTCTGGCTCTCCCCTTTCCTCGTGGTCTGTCTGAAGTCTTTCCAGAAGGACACGAAGTCCTGAGATTTGAGAGGGAGAACCCCCAGAAATGGCTGGGAACAGTGGTTCCTTCAGGAGAAACCTGATGCCTTCTCTGATGTTGAGCGGGCAAACAAAAAACAGGAGCAGGTCCGCTTGTCTGTAACTGGCCCACCGCTCGGGATGAGGTATGTGGAGGCCACGGTGTCTTCAGGGACACTAGCTCTTGCTAGTCACAGGCTCTGAAAGTGCTTGGTCAACTGTCAGTGTGTGCTCTTAACCACTAAGCCATCTCTCTATCCCAACATTCATAGCTTCTTATCACTGTATTCAGGGAGGAACATTATTACCAGAAACCTCTGGGCAGGTATAAATGTTGACTAACTCTATCATGACTGTACATTGCTTTCCGGGGTGTTGAGGCCTGAGTGCCCTTGCTTTGGGCAGTGCATATAGAGGTGTCACGTGCATCTGAGAGAGAAGGGACAAAAGCAAGACTCAGAGGAGGCTGGGAAGGCCCGTCTGGACTAAGGTTGGGAAAGAGCCTGAGTCGTGTTGACTGCCCACCCTCAACAGTGGAAAGCTGCAGGGTGAGTGGATCTCCCCATCTCCAGCACGCCACAGTAACATCCTACACCAGGACTTACTGTTCCCTGGGGCCAACATAGGACACCCTGTGGTTTACCTGGATGCGAACCAGTTTTAGCTCCAGCAGCTATGGCCGCCTTGCCAAGCCTAGCTCAGGCCTAAGGAGCCATGTGCTTCCCTCCTGGGCTGGAACTGTGAACACCTGGATCCCTGGGGTACCCTTCATATACCCTCCACCTGGGCCACCCATCAAACCCTGCCCTGCTGCCAGCTGTGAACATGCTGGGTGCATGGCCAGGGCCAGGTAGTGTTTCCAGACCCCCATTGTCTCTTCTGAATACCGTAAGGTATTGTATGTGGCTTTACTGGAAGTCTGTCTCTGAATATATGAGGAGCCCAGATGAAGACTGTTTTTGCCATTGAACCTGCATCTTAATCCTCCCTTTAGCACAACACAACTCTGCTCTGTTTCTTTGCTGCCGTGTCTACAGGATCCTGGGTCATGCGTGATGATGCTGGTGCCCACCTCCATGGGATGAAGACAAGATCTGGTACTCTGTGTCTCAGTCCAGGACCGGGAGTGACAAGCTGGATGCTGTGCCTTCAACCACACAGGGCAGGGGCTTGGAGATGCAGGGCCCAGTTTGCTTGCTGGCTTGGGGTTTTGTACAATTGGAGTGTCTTCCACCCAGCTCCAGCTTCCTGGAACCCTCCAGGGTAGGAGTGTGATAGTCCATGGTTGGTGACCTATGGGGCTCAAGATATGGGCTGGACCAGCAGATGCTATGCTCCTCACAGACAATGGAAAGACAGCCAGCCAGCAGGTCTTTTAGACACCCCTGACAAGAGGCAGAAGTGCCACTGTGTACATGCAAAACAAATAGCTTAGTATTCCATAGCTGTGCCCGTGATTTGGTCCAGGCTCCCTAATGTCAAAGTCCTCAGTTTCCCCCACTGTTAGATGGACCTGGAAGGATTGTTGGGAGAGGAAATATGAGTGCAGAAGCTCCCAGGGGGTCAGTGTGGCAGCCAGGAGGCCTGAGGCCACTTTCCTGTACCAGGCTTCACAGCCAAGCATCCTCTTTCCCACTTCCCACCCTGCGTGGTCACCAGGGTCATTGTCTCACAGGCTCTGGTTGGAACTCTGAAGCTTGGGCAACACCCATATCCGCAGCCTTATCTCCTTCCTGGGAACTTCCCCAGGCCAGCCCCAAAGGTGGCGGGAGTGGGGGGTGGTGGGGTGGGAGGGGGCCATACTGGGTGTGGGTCAGGGCTTTCCTGCTGCGACTTGATTAAAGAACACAACAGTTGCTGCTGGCAGAATCAGCCAAGGCAGCCGCCCTCTGGCTCAGCTCTGCCTCTCTCTGAGTTTATCTTCTAGGGCTCAGCGTGCCGTTGTCACAACTGGGATGAGCTGAGGGTGGGGGTCACAGCACTGTCATCCCTACAAGACATATCTACCAAAAACCACAGCCAAGGTGCATATGCAGATTCCTTCCCAGGTACCCAGCAGTATCTCTGGCCTGGATACAGTTCTCAGCCCCAAGCAAGCAAGCCATCTCACCCTGTCCCTTCTCCCATGCTTACCTTCCTCTCCTGCCTGACCTCCCAGGACACCTGGGCTATGTATTACTTACGTCAGCCCCCAAGTCTAACCGAATCCAAAAATACTAAGCTGGGGCCCATCTGTCCGCCAACTGATGGGCACAGATGTGCTGTGGGTTTCAGAGGCGACTGGCAGACAGTCAAGGCTGTTAGAAACAGCACCTGCTGCCTGTGCCCCAGCTCCCCTTCTGCCCTACCCCCAACTCCAGGAGCTTCCGGAACATGCCAAGGGAACATCCTGAGGCTGACCTACAAAAAGCTTCACCTCCGTCTGGGAGGGTAGGGGGTCTAGGGTCCAGCTGGAGCCCTTTGACCTGAGCTCCTACTTTAAGCCTGGCTGTAGGAAAGAGACAGGCAGCAGGTGGGTGTGTAGGGCATGGCCATCCCAGGGTCTTAATACCTGCCTCCTTCTGCCTGGAACACCTTCCTTCCCCGGGGGCCCTCTCCCCAGCTGCCTTTAGCGCTTTCCTCAGATGCATGGCTGCGGCCAATCTGAGGGTCTGTGTTTTGCTTTGGGTTTCATGTCGTGAGGGATCTACACGTACAGGGCATCTTCTCTAGTATTTTCTCAAGAAGAGAAAGGAAGCAGAGTGGATGCGTTATCCCCCATGATGGCAACAGCAGAAGCAGGGAGAGCAACCAGGAGGCCGTGATGTGCTTTGAAGATGATGGTAGAATAATCAGGACAGCATGTTCCAGGAGGTGAAATCAATGTCCCAGAGGCCACGGTGTTTCGTAGGGCCCCCTGGGCTTTGCTAATGCTCACTCTGCCAGGTGCCCTGTGTGTGCATGGTTTCTCTGTAGTTATTGTGATTCAGGGGTGACTGAAGTCTTGATGTCTGAATGGGAGCCAGGGACTGCCCAGAGGGAACCAGGTCCCTAAGGCTGGGGAACAAGATTATTAGAGACATGTAGGCTTGATCAGGGGTTGGGGGACATAGCGCCCAGAACGGTGAAGACCCCCAGGAAGGCCTGTCAACATTGTCTTCCTTCCCTCAGCTCTTATCTTGGGTTTGCACCGTGGCTTGGGGACTGTGGGTGGCCACAGGGACTGCGGATGTGTAGGTAAGTAGTTCAGTCTCCTTTTGAGAAACTTTCTTCTGCAGCCCTTCCCCAAGTCAGATGAGTATTCTAAAGCTCAGAGTCCCCTCAGGACAAGGTAGAGCTAGTGTTCCAACCCAGCACCATGCCAAGTTCCAGACATCAGTGCCTCTGGTCCTCAGATGGCTGAACTATGGACTCAGTCAGTCCTGATCATGTGGTCCCTGAGCTGCAGCATTCCGGAAACATTCAGGACCCCTAAGCCAGCAGTCTCCAAACCATGCTGGGCTCCCTGTCACCCCACAAAGGGCTGTGGCAAGGGCTAAGGAGGACTCTGGCTGGGCATGGCTTCGATTCCAACTGCAGCACCCTAGCTGTCTCCAAGTCTTGAAACCTGTTTGCTCATCTGTAAAGTGCATGCCGGAAAAAAAAAAGCGACTTCCAAGGTGTTTTACTGAGGGTTCTCCAGCTCCCTGGTGAGTCATTAACCGTATTTCTGCCTGACACTGAGGCATGTATGTTTTGAAGACAGCATGTGTGTGATTGGCACATGAATCCACAGAGTTTGTCTACACTCACCCATTGCCCAGAGTGCACTCATCCTCACACCTGGACAGGTGACCATACATCTTTTTTATTTATCTGTGTATTGGCCTGGTCTTTTAGCTGTGACATGCACACCCTCTGGACCACACCTCCATCAGCTTCCTTCCACTATCTCCCCTACCAGCGCCATTTCCTGCCTTGCTCTCTACTTCCCACTTCTGTGAGTACCCCTTACCCCTTGACCAGGACCAAACCCAGCTCTGCCTCCTCTGTAAGGGGCCTACCCATCTTGCTTTCCCATCCTACCCTGATTTGAGTCTTTCTCCATGACCTAAAACGGAATGCGCATTTGCTCCCTGCCCCTCAGCTTCTCTTGTTAGTCTCACTTAAATGGCTTGGACAGACCCCGAAGTGACTTGAGACTGAGTCAACACACATTCTTGGCTTGGGACCACTGCCGGACTGACATACAAGGGTCCTAACACAAAGCCCTTCGGAGCCAGCAGTGGCTTGGAGAGATCCCAAGTACAGGCTGATGCTGTAGGATGCGGGCTCTGTGACAGCTTCCTCTGCCTCGTCTGGTCCCATGGGGGACAAGGAGCTAGACTGGCCCAGGCTACAATGTAGAGGGTCACTTGCCATACCGGGGTGATTTCAGAGCCTTCACTGGGGCCTGGATGGGCCTGCTTGGGACATATCAGTGTTGAGAGGGATGCCACCAGATCATCCCTGACATACCTTAGTGTGCAGAAGTTTGACATGGTCAGTCATGGGTTTGAGGCAGCTAAACAGCTGTGGTTTTTACTCCAGCCTTGTATACCTCTTTGTCCCAGTGCCTACTGACTCATAATCAAGAGCCACTGGTTCACCCTTGCTCTGCATCCTACCGCTTTCTTGAACATGGGCACAGCTGTGTTCCAAGTATGACTGAGCCCCAGGGGCCTAGGAAGGGCAGGAGCCTCACTGCAGTGGGCTACTGACTCTCTGGGTAGCTGCAGCACCATGACGGCACACCTCTCTACCACTCCAGCATACGTTCCCTTACCTGGTATCACAGCATGTGAACACGTGACGCTCTGTTCACACACAGGCCTTATGTCTGACTTGACACGACCATTGGTATACAGACCATGTGTGAAGGCCCTCTGGGACACTCCTAGGTAGGAAACTGGGAAAAGTAGGTGGCAAGTGTGGATCCCATGTTGGGGCTGTACCGTGGAGCCCATGACTGGAACAGCACCTACAGCTTGGGCATTTGGTTGTTGGTGCCAGTCATTCTCATCTGCTAGTGATGATGGCTTTTATAAGGCCTAGAACAGGGGATGAATCAAATGAAGATGTGACACAGCCACCTGCACTAGTTCTTTGTCTTTGAGGGTAGCGCCAATCTCTCCCAATCTTTGGAAAGTGGCAGTAAGGCCTGAAATTGACTTTACTATTGTGTGATCGTCCCCCTGAGGAGAGGTTAAAAATGTTGTTCACTCCAGATAGAGAGGATACCCACAGACCAAAGAATTCCACCTAAGTCCAACATAGTGAACCAGTGAGTTTATTGGAGTTACTTACAGACACGTGGGAAACTCACAGGTAACTATACCAATGGAATGTCTATGGAATTCTCCAGGAGATTTATGGGCAAGAGTGCTGCCCCAGTCAACCTTCCATCTCTGATATAACCTGGGGGAGGGCCCTGGTGAGTCCCATGAGCCTCATGAGTCCCCCACCACCACCAGAGACTGTCAACAGACCAACTCTTGTGAGGGTCTCATGTGGGTGATACCAGCTGCTGAAGTGAGCTTCAAGATGGTGACAGTCATGTCCAATTTGGGGGACACAGATAAACACGTCTGACCACAGGGTAAAAAAGAAATACCACAGCCCAGAGTGGTTAGAGGAGGCTGGTGTTGGTCAGGGACTCCCCAGCTGTGGAAACTGGAGCAAGGACTTGGGAGGGAGGGAGCCAATTGGGTCATGGAAGGTCAGAGGCACCAGGATGGTGAGGTCCTGGTGTTCAGGGCCGGTGTGGCTGGAGTGGAGTTGCCATCAGAAATGAATAGCGTTGCAGGCCTTGTGTGTGTGAAGTCATCATCAGACGAGACCAGAGGTAGGTGAGGTGGAGAAACTGGGCTTTGCCAGGGGAGCAAGGTCGCTGCTATGGGGCGGGTAGTGAGACCTGATGGCTTCTAAGACGGGTGGGGGCAGAGGGAGCCATCCAAGGCATCTGCTGGCAGGTGGGGGCAGGATCCAGATGACCCTGTGTGGGAGGAGCAATTGGAGTTGCCCCTTAGGGGATATGAGGTTGGTGGCACAGAGGTCAATGGTTGCTCCCTACCTCGTCATGTGACCTTAGATCTGTGAAGAACACAGAGAGAGATTGAAATGAAGGATGAAGAGGCCCAGGTGGAGCCTAGCTTTGGGAGGGGGATAGGCGAGAGATGGGGAAACTCTAGGAAAACTGGGACCCAGAGGCCAGGCAGGCGTAGGTGTTCCCAGAGAGGAGTGGGGAGGAAAAGCAAGGCTGAAAAGGAGCAGATGTCCAGGCCTCAGGGCCCCAGGCTGAGACCTCGGCCACACACTGCCATGGCTGCTTGCCTCTCACGTAAGTGGTCCTGGCCGAGCCCTCCCTAGCCCACCCACAGCTGGCAGCCTTGCCTGAATCCCAGCTTTAAGGCTTTGCCTCTAAAAATAGGCCCTGCCTGAGAAAAGAGGCAGATGGACAGCTGCCCCCTGGCCCTCTGCATCTGGCACACAGCTGTGCGGCCTGGCAGATTGCCCGGCTGGCACGAAGAGCAAACGGAGCATCCTCTGCAGAGGAGGCTGCAGAGTGAGGAGGAGGCTGGTCTCTCTCACAACAGAGACTCGACGTTCCAGCTAACCCTAGACTGCCCTCCACTGTCCGCGTCCCAGATACTCATAGAGGGCAGAACCCCGTAGAGGGGCTACTTGGCTTCAGACCCATCTCTTTCGGCATGCCTGTGGGAGGTATGCTTCTTTTTCTTCCTCATGGTCCCATCCACAATGCCATGTAGGGCTCAAGGGAGTCAAAATATATCAGGGACCGAGAGTAGCCAGTGCCTGCCATGGCTCCAGTCCACCTGGTTCTGTTCCTTTGGGCTATATTGTGGGTCCTTCTGTCCCACCGCCTTAGTCCTCCTTCCTCACCAGGAGCTCTGTGGTACCTCCCAGGTGTCAGGCAGTGCCAGCTTGACCGGGACCCCTTGTCCAAGGTCCTTGCCTTGTCCGAGGTCTCCCCCACCCCATCTCTTTGGGAAGGGCCTGCAATGCTGCCTCCTAAGCCTCGAGCCTGTGAAATGTGGGGTCTACAATCTCCATGCAGGAGTGGCAGCTGTGGCTGGTCAGGTCCCACGGCCAGCTCCTGCGTGGCCTCTAGAGGCTGATGCTGTCTCCCTCAAGAGAAGAACAGACACGGCCAGTCCAGGGCTGTCCCAATAACTGGGCAGGAAGCTCAGGGAGCCATCATGGCAGGGTGTTTGCTCCTGAGGTGCAGCTGACAGACACACTGAGCAACAGTCAGCAGTCAGTGTCTATGCTGTCACCCTCCCCATACACTGTCCTTTACTGCAACCAGTGTCACCCAGGAGAATTTGCATACAGCAAACATATCACAAGCTGATAGTTAAATCCCTTTGGACAGGCGGAGGGTCCTGTCGTAGGCATGCCCCTTTTAGCGGCATGTCACCTACTCAGAATCCACTACCCCCAAGTCACTCAGATGTGATTCCTCATTGTCCCACCTCACTTGCCAGCTTGGGACCCCAGGAAAATAGAGCCACCACATGGGCATCTCCATTTGGCTTTTCAGCTCTTCTTGCTCAGTTCCAGACGTATTCCTCTTGGGCGCACAACTAGCTCATTCTCTTTATTGCCAGAAAGCATGGCCCCTTGATAACATCACCTATGTAACCTTGGCTGACCTTCACTGTTGCCTCTGGTGTCTTTCGGGTCCTCCCACTTCAGGGTACAGTGACTCTTTCATTCAGGGTCTCTTAGCTCAACGTGCCTACGACATCTGCTCCTCTCAGCACCCAGTTCCCACCTGTGCTGGGCCACCTGCATATGGGACAGAAACCTGGTTTCTCTGCTTCCTCTGGCCTCTTCCCTGGACCTATATCTGGAGCCACACTGGGGATCCCCCCAGAACCTTCTCCTTAACAGGGCCACCTGGGGAAACAACTCTCCTTTCTGACCATATCATGTATCCATCTTACTAGACCCACTATCCCCAGTGTCCCCACCATCAGAATCCTCTCCCAGGATCTAGCAAGTCCCTCTAATATGCACCCCTTTGCTATCTCTGTCTTCCCTTTTTCCTCCAGTTTCCTTTCCTCTGCTTCCTCTGGCCTGAACATCTGAATGTTCTCCTCTAAGCTACTGGGGGATGGCCAGACCCTTATGTGCCCCCCATGTGACCCAGCCTGTGTGTGTTTGTGGGCACCATAGGACAGATGACTCCCCATTCAAGGAGGACCCAACCCCCAGGCGTCTTATTGAACTGTCAGGGTATGACCAAAGTTTCACCATCTAAAAGAAAGAGGGTGAGGGGAACTTTTGTCCCCCTAACCCCTGATTTTCTCTTCATTGTGATAAAAATCACATGGAATTCTTTCAGGCTCCTGAACTTGCTTTTCTAAATCCGGGGCAGAAGATTTCAGGACAGGTCTCAGTGGGGCTCACCACTGAGCATCTGAGTGAACAGGGAAGCTTTGCCCCTCCAAGAGTGACTTGGGAATTGCCATAGCTTAGATTTCTGAACAGAGACTCAGAACCTCCAGGAAGAAGGAGGGGCATCTAGCTGTGAGGCCCAGCGAGTGGGGGTGCATGCTTGGAGACCCATAGCCATGGCTGCCCCATGGTTCTAGGTTTCCTGAGCTTGGCACCCCTGAACCAGTTAGCTGGCCTCCAGGTGCGCTGGAGCCTCCTGCCAACGGGCCAGTTCCTCCCTGTAAAGTTAATCATTCATTCAGCAGCTTTGGGCAGGAGGCACTTGGCACACTATTGAGGATTCAGAGTGAACTGGGTCCTTCACTGGAGCAGAGAGGGGCTCACAGATAGCGGCCACTACAGTGGGAGCTTCCTGGAACATCTGGAACCCGACAGCAGTCAGGTTTGGGCAGATGGCTCAGTGGGTAAGAGCCTTTGCTATAAAATGGAAAAGATCTTAGTTCAAGTCCCCAGCACCCATGCAAACACCCGACATGCAATATATGCCTGCAACGGATGCCCAGCACCCATGCAAACACCAGGCACGACAGTGTATGCTGAACTGCAGCCCAGCACCCATGCAAACACCAGGCACGACAGTGTATCCTGAATGGCAGCATTGGTAGGTGGGAAAGGAGGCTCCAAATAGAGAGTTTCAGGTTCACTGAGAGACTCTGTCTCAAAAACTAAGCTGGAGAGTGATCAAGGAAGACATCCAACTGTGGTGACATCTCATTTGTATTCTAATAAATAAAGCTTGAAGATCAGAGAGTAAAACAGCCCCACTGGCCAGCCTTACAGACAGGCAGTGGTGACACACACCTTTAATCCCAGTAGCCCCACTAGTTTGCCACAGAAACCGGGCAGTAGTGATGCACGCCTTTAATCCCAGCCCTAGAGAGGAATACAAAATGGGAGGAGACAGCCCTCAGACACAGTCTCATTCTGAGATTCCTGGAGGCAGGATTAGTCTGAAGTCGAGGTAAGAGCCAGTGACTTGCTGCTTTGTGTTTCTGATCTTCAGGTTGAACCCCTGGGCTTTTATTAGTTGTGCTACACCCAACATTTTCCTCTGGGACACACACACAGCCCCCCGCCACCTGGATGCCAGACTGGCTCTCTCCTGAAGAGCCCACCTCATATGGTAGTGCCCATGTGTTTGTGAATCTTTCTCTTCTAAGAGCTCTGTCAGTGAATTTAGGATTGTTCCAACTCAAGGTAGCTCATCACTAAGATTCTTTGCTCAATGTCACCTGCAAAGACCTTTGTAAAAAAGTAAGGTCAATTTTTGCAAAGTTTAAGACACTGACCTGTGACGGGGAGCTGATGGTCTTGGACCAGGGATCTATGCGGTTCTGAGGGAGGGTGTGTGTGACACAGAGCAGTGGGGCAGCCAGGCCAGAAGACCTCCCTCAAGTGGGGCCTCTGGGTGCACCTCCTGTGTTCTGCCTGAAGGGGGCACTAAGGACAGTAGTGTCCCTCTGCAAAGGTGAGAAAATCTAAAGGTTGAGTGGGACTTGGGCTCAGCACCAGCTCCTTCCAAAGCCTGGTGCACACATGGCCTGCCCCGGCCTGCCTGCTGTCCCTCCCTCTCTGTCACAAGTTTCCAGCCAACGCGAGTGGCCACAGCTGATAACCTCCCAGAACCTTGGTTTCCTCATCTGTGAAAAGCTGATAACGTCCTCTCCTGAAATCAGGGGCTGTGTGAGGAGACAGGCCAGGAGCTCTGAACCACAGGCAGGTAGCAATGGGCCCTTTCAGGGAGCCTCTGAGCTGGCAAACCAGCATGGAGTGCAGTCTCGGGGGCTTGTGGGTCAGGCTCCTTAACTGCCAAGGGGATGTGGAGCCATGGGTCACTCAGAAGGGACAGATGGTGTGGAACCCAAAACCCTGGGTGAAGAACAGAAAGCATGGAGAAGAAACCATGAGTGTGGGGCCAGAGGGGAACGTAGCCTCCACCACAGGCAGGGACAGGAACCAAAGGGCTAGAGTCGGGCTCCACCTCTCCCCGCTTTTCTCCAGCTTAGGCAAGGGGCGGGGGGTAGGGGCAGCAAGATGAAGGCGACCCACAGACTTGCCTTCTTGCAGAGAAAATATTCCCTGAAAGACATTAAATGAAGTAAATAGGAGAGATAAAAATGGAAATATCAAGGCAGCAACTTCTCTTCTGATTATAAAGCAAGCAGTGGGGGCGGGGCGGGGCGGGCCGGAGGGAGACGCAGCTGCAGCAGCCGGCCTGGCTGATAAGGGCTCTGGCAGCCTGCTCAGGCGAGATAAAGCCAGGCGCCGCTGCCCTCAATCCCGGCCATCATCAATATTCACACGGCCTGACCAACTGGCATCGCAGATAGAATAAATATAGACTTCCAGCTATTACCAAGACCTTATTAATCCGCTCACAGGCATTTAAAGGCTTTGGAAAATATGGGGGCTTTGAGCGCGAGCATCAATAGCTTGACTCATCATCAAACGCCTTCCTCACAGCTCCTCTCCTCGGCATTGTCTCTGGGTCTCAACTTTCTCTTAGAGATGAGGATTTTTGCATGCAGATGGAGGGACCAGGTGGGGAGGATTCAAACACCTGGTGGAGGGGATGCCAGGGGGTTACAGCTGTCCCTGGAGTCCTCCGGAGCTGAGTGTATCCTCAAGGCCTTGAGAAGTATGTGCTGGCATCCCACTCAGCTCTTCCCTTAAGCTGTCAGCCCGTCAGAGCCTGGCTGGATGCTGGATAGCACAAGTACATTTATCACAGGGAGGGAGAACAGGGACAGGCCATAAGCAGCAGGGTTACTGCTGAAACTGAGCCAGCTGGGGCTGCTCTCCTGCTCAGACCCCGAGGCTCCTGGCTACCAGGGTATGCAGACCCAACGTGGCCTTCTGTGGCTTGGGTGACTTTGGTCCAGTCTCTTTTTGTAGGTAGCCTCTGCACAGTCCAGGTATCCAGGCAGCTGGCAGCTCATCGTCTCATCTGCTTAGACACCTCCTCCCTAGAGAGCCCTTCCTCAGCCCATCCCTGTACATTCTGTGCCCCTCACACCAGGAAACCCCTTCTCGTCTGCATCTCTGCCCCAGAGCTGAGAGCAGAGCCTGGCCTGTGAGAGCAGCTGGGCTTATTGGTAAAGGAAGGAGAAAGGTTTAGATGCTAGGATGGATTTGGGATAGAGAACGGATGGGCAGGGGGAGCCTAGAGTCAGTGAGGAAAGATGCTCCAGGCAGAGGCACCGGATGGCATAATGTCTGAAAAGGAGACAGATGTGGCCAGCTTGTCCACTGCCTCTGTGACTATCCTGGTCACAGTTCCTGCTTGGCTATCTTAGTTGGGCTACTTAGCTGTATAGCTGGAGGCAGGATCTGGGGGCAAGTGGCCCTTGTGTGTGTGTGGGGGGGGTGGTGACAGGAAGGTGAAGGGTCAAGGGAGCACATCCATTGGGAGTTTGCACTGGAGCACATGCCCAGGGAGATGATGTTGGAAGTCATGAGATATGGAAGTCATACACCCATGATCTACTTATGGAACAAGAAGTTCCCATGTCCCTCTCCTTGTCCAAGTGATCCCTACCCCCACCTCAGGATTCACTTTATTTTTATTTTGTATACGAGTGTTTTGCCTGCATGTATTTCTTTGTACCACGTGTGTGCAAGGTGACTGGAGGCCAGAAGAGGGCCTAGGATCCCCTGGGACTGCAGTTACAGATGGCTGTGAGTTGACATTTAAGTGCTGGGAATTGAGCCAGGGTCCTCTAGAAAAGCAGCCAGAGCTCTTAACCATTGGCTGAACCATTTCTCCAGGGTCCCCATCTCTGCTTCCTGGGGCTGTCAGATGTTGGAATCTCCCCAGTTCGCGGCAAACTCATGAGAGGGCTTTAAGGACCAGATGAAGAGATGGCAGGATGGCAGAGACAAGGTCTTGGGCTGAGTGAGGGAGAGAGAGTGGCCTCACATCCACAGGCAGAGTTCAGTCCCCAGTGTAGCTGGCTCCTGCTTAGCTCCAGGGGTCCAGAAAAGGTTTCCAGAAAAGTCCCACCTTCCCCACTCCCTGGGAAGCCACGCCCCTCTCAGTCTCCTGAGGATCCTGAAGTCTCACACTCTTGCTGCAGACTTTTTCTAGCTACACTTGAGTATTTCCAGGCCGAGTAGACAGCACCAAGGGAAGAGAAACCTTTGCCACCTTCCCGGCTCCAGACTTCTCCCTCCCCTCCAGGAAGGGTCCTATCGTTGTTCATTGTCTTAGTTAGGGTTTCCATTGCTGTGGAGAGACACCATGACCATGGCAACTCTTTTAAAGGAGAACATTTCATTGCGGTGTCTTACAGCTTCAGAGATTCAGCACACTACCATCTTAATGGGACAAGGTGTGCAGGCAGACGTGGTGCTGGAGAGGTAGCTGAGAGTTCAACATCTTGACCAGCAGGCAACAGGAAGTATTCTGTCTCACTGGGTGAGACATGAGCATATATAAGGCCTCAAAGCCCACCTCCACTGTGACACACTTCCTTTCATAATGCCACACCTACTCCAACAAGGCCACACCTCCTAATAGAGCTTCTCCCTGGGAGGGCATTTTCTTTCAAACTATCATAGTGAAAAGAGGCTTTAAGCAGTGGTGTGGGAGATGAACCTCAAACCCCATCAGTCTGTACAGCATGAGCAAACCCACTGAGCACAGTTGCCTGCTTCCCACAACCCTACTATGACTGGGGAAACTGAGGCACAGAGGGCCACTTTGTCTGAACTTAGTTGGACCTTAGAGTAGACAAAGTTGGATCACATGCTAGCTCTGTCCTCCCGGCTTGAATGGCTTCAGGCATGTCACCCGGCATGTCACCCCACCTCTGAGCCTGTCTTGTCACTTGGAAGTGAGCTCGACACAGGACACTGAGGGTGCAAACGGGGTGCTGCATCGCTCTGTTCCCCCCCCCCCCCCCGTTCCACAGTCTGCTCTCCTCGCTGCCTCTCACTCCCAGACAGCAGGCAGCACGAGGGTTCAGGCTCCTTTGTACTTCAGGAAAATGTCTTTGCGTACAGTGAGAAGTGGCTTATGAACCAGGGGCAGGAACTTCTCTGCAGTGTGACTTTGATCGAGAGGGGTCCTCCCAGTTTGTGGAGGGATCCAATCCTGCCCCTGAGGGCAACCACATTCTAGTGACTGCCCTCCACCTACCACCCCCGCCAGTCTGAACTCCACTCCCAGGCCACCACCTATCTCCCCCAGGATGGGTCTATTTTAGGACTGGCTCCTTGCTGACCAGATGCCAGAACAGCAAGGGCCAGAAGGCTCAGGTAAATACCAGTCACGCTGTCATTCATTAGAATAATTAACAGATGGTTAGGAATGGAAACAGGAGCGGCTCTCTTGAGAGTGGGTCATGGAGGCGTCAGAGGCTTGGCGACCTGCCCCCATGGCGACCTGCCCCCATGGCGACATCAGAGTCTCCGATGCTCTGATGGTCAGTTGCCATTGTCAACTTGGCACAATATGTGGCGTCGCCTGGGAGAGTCTCCATGAGGGATTGTCAAGATTAGCACAGCCTGTGGGGATTGTTTGGATTAATTGAAAAGGGAAGAGCTGTCCGTTGTGGGTGAACCACCCCAGGGCGTGTGGAAGGCAAGCATGCATCCATTAATGCATTGCTCTTGGCTCTTGACTGCAAGTGTTTGGTGCAGTTCTCTCAGGCGCCTGCACTGTGACTTCCCTGCTAGGACAGACTATGACCAGGAATTATGAGCTGAAAGAAATCCTTTCTTCTCTACATGGGTTTTTGTAGGGTATTTAAGTACAGCAACAAGAAATACTAAGCCAGAGACTGTACCCTGGCTGGGCTGCTGCCTCTGGAGGATGGATAGGCCTCAAAGGGTGTGGCTCCCATGACAGGTGATGAGCACACTGGCCTCCAGAGCTGGCCACCAGCACTACCACCTCAGCTTTATAAAGAAGGCACAGGAAATGGGGGTTTGGTGGCCAGGTTGTGGTTCTTGCTGTGCATAACGGCTGTGGGACCTGCAGGCCTCCATGGGAATTAAAAGGGACAATGCATGTGGCAGACTGTACCACCCACCTGTACTATGTGACAGTACAGTACTACTCCTGTATTGCGGTGCCTGCACTACAGGGCCATTCGCGAGTTGGGCAAGGGCCTGGAGATTTAAACACACAAAGACTCACAGACAGAGACATAGGTCATCCTTGAAACAGGAATGCCCCTTTTATTGTGTACAAGAACAGCTTATATAGGGATCCTTAACTGATAGCCACGCCCTAGCCAAACCCACCAGAAACCACTCCTCTGCCATCAGGAACTCCTGAGTGTCTCGTGCTCAGAGCAGCTGCAAGCATAACATGGTTGTTTATAAGAAATTCAGGATCTGAGGGTTCACAGCTCCCAACAGCAGACAGAGAGGAATATCTAGACTGTTTCTAGACACAGGGATAAAACCTGATGTCCCAGGTTTATCCATGCCTGGGATGAATGGAAATGTTCAGGGCTCCCCATAGATAAGAAGTCTGAGGTGGGGCCTGTCCTACCCATGATACTGACCTCTCGTGGCTGGGACACATGGAATCCACCCTGCAGTCTTAACCATGGCAATCCATGGAATTCGGTCTGAGGCCTAGGTATGTAGGAGGGAAATGGGAGTCACCAGAGAGGGCCCAGAGAGGGAGGGAGACAGGGAGAGACAGAGGGGAAGGAAAAGACAAGGAGGAAGGAAGAGGGAGGGGGCTTTTGTTTTGGCATTATTTCCTAACGGTCGTGTTTCTAGGGAGTGTCCTTTCCCTTTGATTATTCCCCACTATCTGTTTCCCAGGACTCAGTTTAGGTCACTGGTGGGAGGATGGCAGGAAGAGCCATTAAAACTCAGAGAAGTGGAACCACACTTCAATACATGAGGTATGTGATTGGAGATGCAGAGGCATACGATTGGGCTATTTGCGGATGGATAGACCTGTTGGTGTATGGAAATATATGTGATTGGGGTATATGGGCATATAACCAGGGTGCATACGTTTATATAATTGAGAATATTCAGTTTATATTACTGGGGACATGAGGCATGATTAATAAAAGCTCAGAGACTGATATTGGGGTTCAACCCGAAGATGAGAAAAGCGAAGCAGCCAGTCACTGGCTCTTACCTCGACCTCAGTCTGAAATGGTCGTCCTGCCTCCAGGAATCTCAGAATGAGACTGTGACTGAGAGCTGTCTCCTCCCATTTTATAATCCTCTCTAGGGCCGGGATTAAAGGCGTGCACCGCCGGGATTAAAGGGATGCACTGCCCAGTTTCTATGGCAACAAGTGTGGCTACTGGGATTAAAGGTGTATGTGTCACCACTGCCTGCCCTGAAGGCTGAACAGTGGGGCTATTTTACTCTCTGATCTTCAGGCAAGCTTTTTTATTAAAATACACACTACAGGGACGAATGAATATACAAATGGATATGTGTACCGTTTATTCAGTCAGCTTTTCATCATTAGGACAAATGCCTGAGAAAAGTTATTTCAAAAGAATTATTTGGGGGCTGATGGCTCAGCAGTTCAAGGCAATTGCTGCCGAGTCTGATGACTTGAGCTCAGTCCCCAGGACCCACATGGCAGAAGGGGAGAAATAACTTATACGAATTGTTCTTTGAGCTCCGTGTTCGTGTCATGGCATGTGTGGGCACACACATGCCCAGTTAGCAAACATAAGAAGAACTTTAAATTGAAAAAGTTTATTTTGGCTCCTCGTTTCTGAGGCTCCAGTCCGTGGTCAGCCAGCTGTAGTCTTGTGGGCCTGAGGTGACACAGTATCCTGGCAGGACCACATCACAGGACAAAGCTGCTCCGTGTAAGAGGAGAGGGAGACAGACAGAGGGGACGAGGTGGGGGAAAAGACGTATCCCCCAAAGGCGTGCCTCCAGCTCCCTACTTCCTCAAGGTCCTATCTCCTACCTTCCACGGCTTCCTGCTAAAACCATCAGCCTTGGTGGTCCAGTCACCTCCCAGAGGCTCTGGCTCTGAATGCTGCTGGATTAGAAGGCAAGCCTACCACACAGGGGTCTTTTGGGGGACACTTCGCCTCCAAACTGTAACACTGCTCATGGGCTTGTGGCAGGCACTGTTCACACTCGGTCTTGTGTATCGAGGTCCTGCTCCACGGTTCATGCTGGAGATGCTTCCAAGGGCATGAGGGAGGCACCCAAAGCACAGAGGTAAGTCATCTCATAGTTGTGACCTCATGACGGTGGGAACTTGACTCTGAGAAGCCAAAAAGGCACGAGGGTGCAATAGTGCCACAACAGACATAAACTGTAGCAGACCACCTCCCCTCAGCTCCACAGGACTTTCCCAAGTGGCCCAGCCCTAATCCAAAGAGAAGGGGATTGGGGAATGTAGCCCAGACCAGCTGAGTAAGTAATGGGTAAAGTCAGCCCTAGCTCCTTTCTTCGACAATCAGTTCCTCTTAAGTCGGAACAAGGGCCAGGTGGGGGGTGGGTATACGAATGACCTGTTGGAAGAGTGGTTTGGTCAGACGCTGTTAGGGGCTGGTAGGCCTGGGCTGACCAAGGTGGAGGAGGAGTGGTTGGAACAGCTACAGGTGTGACTGGGTAGAGCATCTCCAGGCTCCCAGCTCTCCCATGTACAGAATCCCACTTTGAGGGTTCCTAGAGATTCTGGTGTCACCACGGACCTTGACAGATCCATCTGGTGGCCACTGTAGCCAGGTCTCCTGCCCCAAAAGGAGAGGAGAGGAGATCCAGACCAAGAAACACAAAGGGAAAAGCCTTGGAAATAGAGTTGAATGAAAATACTTAAATTATAAACAAGTTGCAGTGGGGGAGTTTTGCATAGTCCTTGGTTATTTCTGAGCGGAAGTTTCTTCCCGGAGCTTGGGCAGGGCCAGTGCCGTGACTATACATTCCTGGGAGCAAGGGCACCCTGCAAGGCTCTCTGGGTGCCCTTTCCTGCCTGCCAGGGGATCCTCAGTCTGTGCAGACATGAGAATGTCTCAGATGCATACACGCTGTCATGAGACTTGCCTGGAATGCTCCAAGCTCGTGGCCTGCAGCTTTAAGTGAACTTCAGCCCCACCGGTACTGGGCAGGAGCAGGAGAATCCGAGGCCTGCCTTTGGGACTGGCAGATGGGGACCGTGTTTTCTCCAGGCAGCCTAGCACCCCGGCTCCTTTTTCTCAGCCAGTGTCAACTTTGTATCAAAACTCCTAGTGACTGTATCACAGCATTTGGGCATAAAACACTGGTTTTCTGCCCTCTGCCCTCACCAAAGATGTTATTCCTTGCAGGGCCACCCTGCAAAAACTACCACAATTTGGGCATCTTTCTTAAGGAGATAGCTCAACAAGAGCAAATCTGGAAGGGCTGGCCATAGCTCAGGGCTGGATTGCCTATCTAGCATGCCCAAGACCCTGGATTCAATCTCAGCAGTACAGATCCATTTAAATATATCCCAAGACACAAAGGAGTACAAGATGGAAGGCATCTGGGAACCTTCTTGTCCCCCATCTGGCCAGCACAAAGTGCCCAGGGTCAGAACAATCCACCCACAGGCCAACCTAGGGAGTCAAGGAGCCTCAACTTCATGTGGGACATCCCTAAACTCCTTCAGTCTCAGGTGCACTCCCTTGGCAGGAGTCAAAACAGACTTGCTAGCTCACTGGGTGAGGTGTCTGTCAATCACCTAAGGAGTTTGTCCATCACCTGGGAGTGAGGCAGTGGACGAGGGATAGGGAGTGGCAGACAAGTAACATTGGTGGGCAGGGCCCCAGCCGCCTGCTCAAGTGTGGTTTCAAGTGTGGTGCTCAGGTGAGGCCCAGAGCAGGTAGAGCCAGGAGGACAGTGGGGCTGGTCCCTCACCTCCCTCCATCCTCTTTCCCACAGGCAGCGGGGAACAGTGGGTTCTGATGGTCTTCAGATGGGGCTGGGAACTGGGGAGGGGGGGACTCCTGCTCTTAGCTATAACAAAGACATCTGTATGGACACTGGAGACACCTGCTCTTCATCTAGTCCCAAAGAAGACCTTAGGCTCTTGGTAGTGACAGTCAGAAAACTGGAATGGGCAAACATGGGGCCAACTGACTGCTGTACACCACCCCGGGAAAATGCTAGCTAACCATGCCTCAGGGCTCCACAGACGTTGTGCGGGGGTTTTATACGTCCAAACACACAGGATCTGAAGCTTTCATTCCTCTCTTTCGGGGCCTCTCGTTCCTCAGGGCAATGCTGCCTGCCTCTGTCCCCGTCGGGTGTGGTTTTGCTGAAGGACTTATGAAATGGGAGTATAACCCCCAGACTGATAATACGTTTGCTCCTCTGCTTCCTATGCAGCCACAGAAGTGACCTCACTTCACCTGCGCTTTCACAGGGTCCTTGGTTAGGCAGGCAAGACAAGCGGAGCACAGATGTCACGGGTCGCGGTCCTTGGTTAGGCAGGCAAAACAAGCGGAGCACAGATGTCACGGGTCGCTATTGCTCCTCGAGCTAACCACTTTCTAGAATGCAGGGTCACGGTTTGTCCTCTGTGGTCTGTGAGCAAGTGTGCCTGTCACCCTTAGCCCTCACTGGTCCTGCCCATGTGGTTTTTTTGTTGTTATGTGAACAGATAGATGTGTGGGAGTGTCCCATCCAGGGATGGGCACCTTTTCTGACTACTTGGATGTCTTCTATTATGTCTAGAGATCCTTTCTAAAACTCTGGGGTGGCTGACAAGTTGATGTGAGAAATCCAGACCGAGGGGTGGGTGCAATCCATTTTTTTTTACTCGCTCTAGAGGTAAAGGAATGGATCCTCACATTAGTTCCCAGCTCCCTCCACTTTGTACACCCAACTCCCCTAACCAGACATTTGCTGGTGTGTGTTCAGCTCACTGACACCTCAGATAAAAGGTTCCTGGGGTGCCCATCCCTTGCAAGGATGGACTGCTCCAGCAGCATGTCAGCTCCTCTTTGTTTGGCCCAGGGCTTTGCACTCCCAGCTAAGCAGTTTATTGGAATATCTATTAATGTCTCATGGGAAATGTGAGTAAAGTTCTGTGGGAAGACAGAGGGGAACAGAACCCATCTAACCACCACCAGTGTGAACAGAGAACCTCTGTACAGCTGGTCTGACCCACGCCGTATATCCCTGTGTGTGTGTGTGTGTTCACATGCTCTCTCCCACTGCATGCATGTACACACATACACACCCCTCCACATACATATATGCACACTCCCTACACACAACCCCAATACCCTCCACCACACCTATTTTCTCTATTCCTCTCCTCTCCCCTCCTCTCTCCTCTCCTCTCTCCTCTCCTCTCCTTTCTCCTTTTTTCCCTCCCCTCTCATCCCCTCCTCCCTCTCCCTCCCCTTCCTTTATACTCATTCCAGAACTCCTGCCCCAGTATTAAGCAGTATATCCTGAAGACCTCCCCTGGGCTCTCATATCTGTGAAGTTTCCCTTTGTCCTCTGATAGTGTGGGTGGGTCTCGGTTCTCAGAACCTGAGATCATTTGATGCATGGGAAAGGGGAGGGGAGGAAAAGCAGAAATTGAACATGCTTGGACCTCCCCACAGAGTCCCCCTGGCAGCCCCAGCTTTCTACTCCCTGAACTCCGACCATACTCCATCTTGGCCTGGGATTCTGTGGCCCCAGCCCTCCCTCTTCCGCTGCTCCAGGCTGACTCTGCCACGCAATGCATTCCCGTGTTCAGCAACAGCTGGCTGAGCTTAATTAAGCCCCACAGTGCCGGTTCCACCTGGTGAGGAATTAACAACAACAACAAAACAGCAAACATCAGAGGAGGGGGTAGGCTGGGGCCTCCTGCTTTCTTCCAGAGGTGGGAACCAGGCTGGGAATCCTAGCCTCTGCCTTTTCCTCTGTGACAGCGCTTAGATGCACACTGTCACCACTGTGTCCAGGGAAGGCATCAGCAATCTAGGGGTGGTGGACCTTGATCTAGCATCTGTATCCTTCTCTGTTCAGGGAAGGCAGGCAGTTTCCCCCTCCAAGGTAAGAGGAATCAGGCTACAGAAGGCCACAACTTAGCCTTCCCCATGTGTCTGCTTAGGATTGGCACAAGTGTGGCCCTGTAGCCAACCAGCTCATCAACATGCTTACGGTCCCCAGGGTCCAGGCAGGTGACACATGAGCAGAGACCAAGAATCCCACACACAGCGACTTGCAGAGGGTCGCCACGGGTTAGCCTTAGAGGAAGCTGATAAAGGCCCCCCTGCCATGTTCCAATGTCCCGTTGAAGCTGTAAGCAAAGATGGTACAGGACCCCTGAGAGGACAGAGTAGGGCATGCGTGGTGTCCAGTGGCTCCCATTGCTCTTAACTCTGCTTGGCAGAGGTCCTGAGCCTCCACGCTACAGGGCTGGAGCTTAGAAAGGCTGGTCATGGTTCTAGCTGTAACCACAGAGGATGGGGCTACCTGAACCAGGATGAGAGGCCAAGCCAGGGTGAGGCTTCTGCAGGTGCAGACTCCAGAGGTGGCTAAAGAAGAAGCCACAGCTGGAGACACTCCAGCTGGATGATTGTAAGAATGCCAAACTTAGACAGGCCAACAGGGTGTCAAGGCCCCCGTGGACCAAGGCTGGTTCTGTCAGAAATTTTATTTATATTGTATACATCTGCTTCCAATGCAAGTTTGAGAACCGTCAGAAAGCAAAATAGCGGTTGCAGCAACAGCGGAATGTCTGCGTCAGAGACTACTGCACTCTGTCGAGTTCGGGGTCCTGGGGTGAAGGTCCTGGCACCTAAAGGGATGGGGAAAGAAGAGGGGCTTGTTAGCTGTTTGCTCAGATTTTCAGGGTTTTGTTCTTTTGTGTAGGAGACATGAGCGTTTGGTGAACAGAGCCTAGGGAACCGTGGAAACCTTGAATGGGGTCTTCCTCTCTGTGTTAGAGCCGCCCAGCCTCCGTTAGGGTCAAATGTATGGGAATAAAACTGCTCAAAATATTGCCACTTTCCTTTGTTTGCATTTAGGGGAAATTCCTGGACGTTCCATTCCTGTCGGGTGAAGGGCCCTGTTAATATCATTAGGTTACGGTGGTTGGAATATTGTTTTTAGCTCCTTTCTTCCCCTCCTCCTCCCCCTCCTCCTGATTTTCCATCTATATATTTGACAGGGATGTTGGAACCCCCAGTTGTGATTGTGAGCTTCTCTGTTTCCCTTTAGATTGGCCTAATTTTGCTTCATGTATTTTGAAAGCTTTCTTTCTTTCTTTTTTGAGAACAGTTTATCTGTGTATCCCTGGCTATTCTGACACTCTCTCTATAGGCCAGGCTAGCCTTGAACTCACAGAGATCCTCCTGCCTCTGCCTCCCAAATGCTAGGATTAAAGACGTGCATCACCACTGCCCAACTTTGAAACTCTGAGCAGACTCATTTATGAAGGTCCTTCCTTATGAGTTCATAACTGATACATTCCTGTTCAGCTCTCTCTAATGATGCTTATCTGCAGTCTGCCCTGTCAGCTATTAGCATAGCCTCTCCCAAGTTCCTTTCCTTTAGAATGTTTAAACAGTGAGTGGTGTGTGTGTGTGTGACTACCGATGTGCATGCACACCCTCAAATGTCACAGCATGTGTGTGGATGTCAGAGGACAGCTTTCAGGGGTCAGTCCCCTTCTTCCCCTTGTGAGTCTGGGGGATCAAACTCAGGTTTTCAGGAAGCACCTTTTCCCACTGAGCAATCTACCTGGCCTTCCTTTTATTTCTTTTTCCTTTTGTGCTGAATATCTAACCGACTCAGGACTTCTAACATGAGAAGCAAGTTGGACCCACACTCCAGCTCTTCGAGCTCTTCTTTTTAACTCAAATATTAACCCTTCATATTTCATTTAATTTACTTATTAGCATGGTTGGATTTAAACGATCTTGCTGTTTGTTTCATATAGACACTTGTTCTGTTCTTGTTGTTGTTGTTTCTTTCTTCTTGCCTGCTTTTGAATTATGTGGTTATTCTGCAACATTGATTTTATTTCAGAGATATACCTCAGGGCTTCTCGTGGTTTTGGCAGCTGCTCTCAGGATTCTGATGTCCTTGCTGTGGGTTCCGATCACACCTTACTGAACTGATCTGACACTGCGAGAGGGAATGTTACCACCGCGCCTCTACCCCTCCGCGCCTCTACCTCGCTGTGTTGAAGTCGCACACATTCCTTCTGAAAACACCGTCCTCCCCTCCCCGCAGACGCCATTATTTCCGTTCTGTTGTCCTCTGAAGAGGACTTTGTTTTACCACGTTCCGAATTCCCCAGGGCTCCCTTTCTGGGTTGATCTGAGCCTCTCAAGATCATCTCTCTGTCCTGAAGGACTTCTCCACGGTTCCTACACACGTCTGCTAGGATGGACTTCCTAGGATGCTGTTTGCCAGGGAATGCTTTACTTCAGCTTAATTCTCCAAGGGTGCTTCGTTTTTCTTTGTTTATAGGTTTGTTTCAACATTTTAAAGACATTCCCCTGCTGCCTTCTGGCTCATATCGCTTCTGATGAGAAGTCATCAGTATTCCTTACCGTGTGCCTCTGTCTGTGATGCACCTGTTTTTCTCTACTGCTTCTGGGGTGGTCTCTTTATTCGGTGTTAGTTTGCCAGTATGCCCCTGATTTTTAGTTTTAGTCCACATGACCTTTATTGATTTGTGGATTGATACTTTTCATCTGCTCTAAATCTCTGTTTGCTCCTTCCAGGTCCTCCCCATATACATGCGACACCGCTTGGAGCTCTACCACAGGTAGAGATTTCTGTTGTTCTGGTTTTAAGACGGGGTCTCATGTATCCCAGGATGGCCTCAAATTCAGTCTGTAGCTGAGGATGACCTTGAACATCTGATCCTCCTGTAAACACATCCCGAGTTCTTGGATTATAGGTGCAAGTTCCCATCATGCCTGGTTTATATTGTGCTGGGGGATCGAATCCAGCTTCATACTGTTAGACAAAGGCTGAAGCATGTCTACACCTTGTTGGGTTTTTCAGTTTGTAATTACACTTGTATTTTTAAAAATGGATCTGTCTTCATGTCTACTCGTTGTTTCTCTGTGGTCCGGACGGCTGCTCACCTGACTTCCTTTCAAATCCTTCTCTTCTAATTTCAACCTCTGGGTCACCTCTCTCTGGGCCTGTCCCCTGAGATCTTTTCTACAGAGAAGGTGGTATTTGTTCCAGCCCTGAAGCCTTACCCGGCAAAGTTGTTTTGAACCTGTTAACAAAGGGGGCTGCTTGGCCCTTCTGAGCTAGGGCCGTCGTCACCCTGCTCTCAAGGCTTGCCTTTCCAGGGCCACAGCCAGTTGCCCTCCATCTGTCTCAGATGACCACTGTCACAGTGCCACATCACCTCTCCACCCTCTGGGGACAGTTTCTACTCTTGTCACACGTGGTTCCAGGGAACACCTGCGTACAGCTCCGGCCTCTTGTTTGTACAGCTTCCTTCTCTCTATACGCCACGAATGGCAGATACCTCAGCACCCCGAGCACCAACCTCTGCTTCCTCTGTCTACCACAACCAGTGCGCCGTACTGATCCCACATCACTCAGCAGAGGCCTGAGAACCTCCTCCAGGCGGAAAACTGGGGGTGGCTTGTCGCTGTCTGTGCAGCACCTGACAAATGCTTGTTCCGTTCAGCTGGTCACAGTTGCGTTGCTGTGTCAGACCCGACAACTTCAAAGGGGGCAGAGTCACACTGGCTGACAGTTTCCCGAGCTTCAGTGCAAGGTCAGCTGGCTCCACTGCTTTGGGCCCGAGGGAGGTAGAGCATCCATTACCCAGCTGTAGAGTATGATGGAGACTTCTCGCCTTACAGCAGCCTGGAAGATGGGGGTGGGAGGGAAAAGAGAGAGATGAGGAGGGAGGGAGGGAAAGAAGGGAGAGAAAGGGGAGAAAAGAGAAAGGAAGAGTCCAGGACAAGATAGCCCATAAGGGATATCCCCAGTGAGCTCCTCCTCCCACAAGGCCCCACCTCCCTGTACTGTCATCATAGTGCGACTCTCTCAGTGGATCTATCCACTGAGTAAGTCAGAACCCTCAGGATCCAGTCACCTCTCAAGGGCTGCATCCCCATCTGGGAGCCCAGCATTCCACACAGGAGCCAGTCAGAAGACATTCTGCATCTAAATCACCACACACAGGTTTTGTGCAGCTAAACAGTTGTCTTCAGCAGGCATGGAATCCCAATGTCTGTCTGTTATTCTAATCATGGCCAGAAGCAGTCTCACCATCCACTGCCTCCCGTAACGTCCTTTCCTTCCATCTGTGATGGGATTTCTTCAATACCCGGTCCCACTAGAGCCCTTTCCGTCCCCACCAGAAGCCATTCAGATGCCATGTTATTGGGTACATTTGGGGGTCTCTGCAGGGGGATGAGTCTTACTCCGAGTCTGCCGGTGCTCCATGGGTGCTCAAGGCTAGCACCTCCCCTGAGGAAAGTGCCCAGGCGTTCATGGAGCTACGTAGGCACCTTGTGGTGTCAGCACACAGTATCTACAGACATGGGTTTGGGTGGTGACCATTCTTCCTCATCCCTGTTTACTTTCTGCTGGGCAGAGTGAATGTCTAGAACGCAAAGATGAGGGTCTTTGGATGCCACCATCACAGAATTGGGTCCAGGAGATCTGGGAAGTGTGTTTCTGTTTTGGAGTTAGTTCAGTAGTTAACAGAATTTCTTAAACATCAACTGTGGTTCAGGCTTCAGGGCTGAGATAAAATGCTCTGCCCTGGAAAAGCTATGATCCTAGAATAAAGGTAGGGGAACAAAGAAACAGGCAAGTGATGTCTATCAGGAAGTCTGTGTGGCATGAGCTTGGGCAGCCTCAGTCCATCCGGAGCAAACTTGGAAGCCATCCTAGGAGGCACAAAGCAAGGCCGTGAGTCCCCAGGAGCGGGGCTGGGAAGGAGGGCACGTGGAAGGGCTGGGAGTCTCCAGAGACTGGAATTCACATGCACTCCACAAGTCCTGAAACTGAAGGGTCAGGCGTAGAGTGCTGTCACAGGATGATGGCCGGGGCCCAGAGGTCAGCAGCGAGGAGTGGCCAGCAGCTTCAAGTTAGGCATTATGCTCATAAGTTCCACTGTGACCACTTTTGGGTGGACGGGCTGCAGAAGAGAGGACCTGAGCAGCAAGGGGAACAATGGGGACTCTTCTGGTGATGAGAAGAGAGGAAGTGACAGGCTCAAAGCCTGCAGTCCCACTTTGGAAGTCTCTGTCCCCACGGAAGGAGCAGAGCTGAGAGCCCACACCTTCACCTGTTACAGGGAACAACTGCTGGATGTGAGTGACCTCTCTGTGGATGCTGGATGTCTGGCTCTTGTTCAAAGCTGAGGAGACCAAAGCTTGTGGGAGAGAGCCAGTGCCTGCCCAGCTTCACAAGATGCATACAAGGTATAGAGTCAGATTTCAGGCTGGACAGCCAGCAAGTTCCCTGACGCATGCAACCTCTCTGGGGTCCATTTGCTGGGCAGGGCTAAGCAAAAGTTAGTATATGCAGGTCTATACAGGCACACACATGTGTATAAACACACAAATGACTCGTGTTTACATGTGTGTGCCTGAGCACAAATGCATATACATATGCATGGCCCTCAAGTTTGCACACACAGTATGCTCACACACACTCCCACACATTCAGGCACTGATTGGGTATACTCAAAGGGTAGGATGGAGGATTGTTTCTGGAGCGTCCTTTGTCTCTGATGCTTCTGGGGTCAAGGAATTGGGCCAGCAAGTGGGT
Source organism: Arvicola amphibius (assembly GCF_903992535.2). Taxonomy (NCBI): domain Eukaryota; kingdom Metazoa; phylum Chordata; class Mammalia; order Rodentia; family Cricetidae; genus Arvicola; species Arvicola amphibius. The sequence goes on from NC_052061.1 coordinate 48,610,503, forward strand.
GCTGGTAGGATGGTTGGAAAGGGGTGCCAATACTCTTTCTCAGCACACACAGCAGCACCTTCATTTTAAGTGTGGGTACCACACACAGGTGCCAGACCAGGCCTCTGCCAGGACCAGAGTCTGTCTCAGGGACCCATGATGCCCCACAGAGGAGGTACCAGGGTTTCCTAGACAGATGGTGCAAAGCCAAGATTCCTTTCCGACTCTAAGTGTGGAATGCTCACAGGAGATCAAAAGCTCCACCTCCACCTCCAGGTCTCGAGAAAGCAGCCCTGTCACGGGCCATGGCACATGTGGCTCTGGGCGCTCTCCCTCCTTGTCTATGCTCTCCTCACAGCCACACTGTCTTCCTGAAGGAATAAAGAGGTCCCTACAACCCACCCATGTGAGGTAGCTCCCTTTGACCCTTTCTTGCCTTCTCTTTCCCGCTGCCTTCCCTCCCCCACCCCGCTCTCCCTTTCCCTCCCCCACCATCTCTCCCCCTCTTGAGCAGCAAGAGAAATGGAAGTCGAGATCTTCTCTTGGCGATAATTATTGAAAAGTTCAGCCGGAGACAGACAGCGCTGCTGCATGCAGGCGAGCAGGGGAGGGACATTAACATGCACACGCACAGCTTGCCTCGCAACAGATGCTGGCATAATTAGAGAGGAAAAAATTATGAAATTAATTTGTGGTTCAATGTAAATTTCACCAATGGGGAGAAAGCAGAGCTCTAGCCACCTCGTGTGCACACGCGGGCTTGCACACATAACCTGACACGCTCACACATGTGCATGAGCATGCATAGACAGACGTGTACACACCTGAACATGCAGACTCCAAATTCCAGGGGAGTGGTGATTGTCAGGTCCCTTCAGGGGAGAGGTGGGCATGACAAACAGGAAGGAAGGGATCAGAGAGGGCATCATCCTGTTCAGCCACTGGGACTGCTGAAGATGGTTCCTCCCGCACTGCGGGAGTGGGGACTTGGTGGGCGGCACAGCTAGCGGAGCTGGATGGGTCCTTAGGGATCACAAGAGTTGGAGTGTGACAGTTCCCTATAGTTCCAATGCACATGGAGCTGGAACCGGGGTCTCACCAACCTATTCCTCACTGTGTGGTGTCTTTGACGCGGCCCCCAGCTATCATTCATAGGCAGATCAGAACAGAGAGAGCATCCTGGGGACTGGGGAACAGGCAGGACCTTGTGGCAAGGGTGGGGTGAGGGGATCCGTAAGTCCTTGATGTGAGCTTGGCTGGTCAGCGGTCCTAGAGGGTGGGTACCCATCCGTGGTGGGGACAGCAGAGAGGGACAACTCAGTGCTGCTATCAGTCATCCTAGGGGACCTCCAGGGAGCCTGCAGGGGTCCCTGAGCAGGAGGGCTTGCAAAGGTACCATTCACTACTTCTTAGAGACCACACACAGGCGAGCCTGCCAGGCTGGGACTGGCTCCTTTCTTCTGTTTCCGTGACCACGTGACCTGCTGGTGCTGACTGTGGCTGGCCTCCCCACCCGTCACCCTGAGCTGGTCACAGGGGCTGCCTCCCCACCTGCCACCCTGGGCTGGTCACAGGGGCTGCCTCCCCACCCGTCACCCTGGGCTGGTCACAGGGGCTGCCTCCCCACCCACCACCCTGGGCTAGTCACAGGGACTGGCCTCCCCACCCGTCACCCTGGGCTGGTCACAGGGACTGCCTCCCCACCCGTCACCCTGGGCTGGTCACAGGGGCTGCCTACCCACCTGCCACCCTGGGCTGGTCACAGGAGGCATCTCTGAAGGTTTCTGCCCTATACTTGCCTCCACACGGGGCCACCTTCCCTGGGACAACGTCAACTCACCCTGCCCTCTTGCACTGCACTGCAGCTTTATCTTTCAAATCTTAGAGTGTCAGCCTGGGGCTGGTTTCAGCCATGCCCCCACCCCTCCAGCTCCAGGGTGAGTCTTCCCCTAAAGCCCTTCCCCCCATCTATCTGTCCAGTATGTCCATCATTTCCCGTCTGTTCCTCTCCTGTGCCCTTTAGCGGCCATAGCTATGAGGACTACCCCCATACAGTTGTCTCTTCAGCCTTGTGGGCTGTGGGAACTGCACCTCTCACCGGTGCTTCCCTGAACCCCCACTCTATGTTAACTGCATCTTCTAGAACCCCAGATGCAAGTTCAAGATAGACATGCTCCTCCAACCCAGTCAAGCCTGTGGTTCCTCGCCTTGTGTTCCCTCAGGGTCACCCATTATGTGCACCCTCCATAATCAACGTGCTACCCCCCTCCTCCAGGAAACCCTCCCTGACTTCCCTCTGCAGAACAGGATGCACGCAGCCACATCGCTCAGTGACACCTTATCATCACGGTTTGTGCATGCCTCCTTCCTCCACCAAGGCCACAGTCTGTAGATCAGCCTCTCCCGGCGCAGCTGCTACTGGCACAGAGGGTTCTGTTGACAAGTCTAGACCCAAGGGGGTCGGGGAGATATGAGGGGCCAGCTTGAGGCTGTCAGAAGTCCGGCTCATAGCAGTTTCACACCTAGGGAGAGCAGTGGCAGGCACTGCAACCTCTGCTGCACTGGCGGTGCTGCCAGATGCCAGGCAGTGGCCTCAGACCCAGCGAGACCAATTTGTGTTCCGCAGGTGGTCTAGGGTCCCAGAGGCACTGAGGAGTAGCTTCAGCATAATTTAGGAGGGTTATATATCTTATTTATCCTTACTGTGTGTGTGTGTGCATGTGTGTGCATGCATATGCATGTGGGCGTGCACATGCTACTGTGCACACGTGGGATTGAGAGGGCAACTTGTATGAGTCAGTTCTCTTCTTCCATGTGGATCACCCAGGGATCAAACACAGGATGTCAGACTTAGCAGCAAGCATCCTTTACCCTCTGGGTCATCTCTTTGGCCCCTAGAGCAGGGATTTAAATGTTGCCTGGGGCACCCTCAGGCCTAGACACACACAAGGTGCTAAGACACACACTAAGGTTCCAAGTGATTATGTTAAGAATCGTGAGAACTGTGGGTGCTGGAGCCAGGGCTGATCCTCGACTTGTGGTACCACGATAGTGTGCTAATCTGCTGCCTCTGTGGATAAAGGCAGGGGCTGGGTAACAGGACCCAGGTGGAGGTCCACAGCCACGCCTGTCTCTGGACCTCTCCAAGGTACTGAAACAAGTGCCGCGCAAGGCTAATGCCTTGTGCCAGAGGCCGGGGTCTGGGAGTTCTGCTGGGCTTCCCCGCACCCCAGCTAGACCAGCTGTGATGAAGACCGGTATTCCGTGCACTTGAGATCAAATGGGTGAGGTCAGGCCTTGGGGTGACAGCCTTCACCCCTGCACTTGCTGTGTGTCTTGGTCTGATTTTCCATTGCCCCTCTGACCAGACACAGTGCCATCCGCTCTGCTGTGTGGTTCAGATCCGCGCTCAGGCGCTGTCCCCATGAGGGTGGAGAGAGCCATGCTTGCTATTGCCTTCAGGTTGCTTTCAGCTCCTGTTGCCTCAAGCCCTGTAAACATATATCATCGCTTACAGCCAAAATAAGGAGTAGAAGGGGAAACTGAGGCTGGATGAATCCACATGTTCTTCAGGGGGACCCTCTATAGGTGGTGCGTCTGAGGCACACAAGGAGAAGGCCACTGCTGAGTGGGAGACAGTGTAAGTCTTACACGAATGATGGCCCAGCTAGGGTGTGTATGGTGCGAATAGAAAAGATACAACAGGAAGTCACAGGTTAGTGTGTGGCCTGCCTGAGGGACAGTGTGCACCCCATGTCGGTGTGGCATGTAGACATGTGTGTTTCAGGGGTTGTCCCAGGCAACCCCCGCCAGATCCACTCCCCGGCTCATTAAGGCTCTCCCATTATTCTGACATTTGTGCACATCACGTACCGGCAAGAAGTAATTTACTTAGAAGAAATTAAAAGTTCATTTTAATTGAGCGCACACTGCAGTATGCAAATGCATAGCACATTATGTACACTGATGCAGAGACAAAGTCATCATCAGTGCTTAACCCTCCGTGTGCTGGGCTTCTCAGCTCCAGTGGGGGCTCCAGGCCTCCGAAGGCCCTCCCGGTCCCCAGCAGGAGGAACCAGCAATGCTTAGAGTCTTGGGAAATCTCTCAACAGCACCACTGCCTATGCACCGGGCCTGGGGGCAAGATTGCAGGCTCAGCCCAACCCAGGTCCAGCTCACAGCCTGAAGTGATAAGACCTCAAAAGCAGACCCTGGGTTCTGGTGGGGACAAGCGCATACAGGTCTGCAGTGGTCCAGGACAGACCCAGTACCACTGTGCAGGCTACCTCTGAGCCTGCCTCCTGGTGGATAGGTAAGGTGCCAAATATAGCAGGCCTGGTGTGGGCGTGATCTCCGGTAAGGGGAGGAACCGCAGCAGCGACTACCATTCCTGCAGGACCCAAGAGTTTTCCCACAGCCCACAGCCCACAGCAGGTTCCACTAAGGTTGCTCTCGTCCTTGAGGTTAAAGTCCAGTCCACTGCATGTGCCAGGGCTAGATGCATCCCATTCGTTCACTACTCTTTAGAAGCCCTGGAGGTTCAGAGAAGTCAGCAGCTGTTACATTTCCTAGAGAGGTGTGAAGAGGTGGGGCTGGAGTCTGGCCCAGCTCCTGGAGTCCAGACCCTATGCTGAAGGGCTCAGGGACACCAGGAAAGAGAGACATACTGGGACTTCTCCTGACCGTGTCAGACCTTCCCAATGGGGTTCTTGTCCTTACCCAGAAAAATAGAGGTGTCAAGTAAGGAAAAAAAATAAAAAGACCCATGGGGAACAGACAGCCTGACCCCTAGTCCCCTCCCAGGAGGCTCCAGCAGAGGCTGAAGCCAAGGTAATAGGACCAGGGTGTGTGTGCCTGGATCTCTGGGACCTCCCTGTTTTACCTATGAATGGGAAGTACTAGGCCCCTTGGGATTTCTGCGTGGCACAGCCCAGGCAGCAGGTGGCTGGGATGGGTCTCTGCCTTCCCACAGCTTCCCCTCTGCCCCCTCCCTCTCTGGTTATTCTGTATTGGGCAGCAGGGAACACCTGTTCGACCTGGCCAGCCCTTTCCAGGACAGAGCAGAAGGCAACTCCCATCTGCCCCCCCCCCCCCGGGGGTGGGGGAGGAGACTGGTTGGGAGCAGGACTCCCACCGGAGCCGAGGCTGGTCCCTGGGATGTTGTTTCCACTTTGGATTTTTGCTACCTGTCAGACCTGGGGTCTTTAATGACGGTGAAATGAAGCTGCTTCACAGATGTGAGATGACAGCCAGCTGCAGGAGGCAGACAAATTACCTCCAGACCCAGCCCACATCGCCCACACATCCACACAAAGGAAGCCAGCCTGCCTCACTTGGATGAGCAGGAACGGCAGGGGGCCTGAGCAAGCTGTTCCTGCTTCCCCAGGGCTCCCGCCCTGCTGCAGGGCACTGCCTGCCCTCCTAGGCAGTAAGGGCAGCCTGACTATACAGCCTTCTTGCCCTGGCCTTCAGAGTTCACAGGCACGCCACCCTCTCCTGGCCACAGCCATGTCTCCTACCCAAAGGCCGGCTTTTCATCTATTAGCGATGCATCTCTTCAGCTCCTGATGAACACCTGCTGGAGCAGGAGAAAGGAGGGCTTGTGCCACTATAAACCCCAGGGAGCTGAGGTTCAGAGAAAGGAGGTGATGGGAGGCAGGGTGAGCCAAGGAAGGGAGGGAGGTCACCGAGGGAAGGAAGCTCAGAGAGGTTAGCCAGTACCAAGTTTCTCTCAGCTGGGCTTGGCTAGGTGTGGAGTGGGGGCTCTTTCGCCTCCCCTGGAGCTCTGTGACCCTCACTGGGTGAGAACTTGAGAGGCCCATTAAAGGAGTCTGAACTCTGTGCCTACATTGACGCAGGAACCTGTGTTGGCTGCACACCTGAGATCTTTGGGTCTCTGCTCGCCACTCCCAAATAAGGCTCATGGGCCTTGCCTTTTCCTATGCAGGAGGCCCAGGGAATCAGGGAAGAAGAGATGCGGCCCTGGGCACAGGCAAGGTGGATACAGGATTGGAAGGGGGTGTCCGTCCCTTCTGTCTATGAAGCAGAATAGCAAATGTGAACTCCCAGGTAGAACTGGCCTCACACCTATTCCCTGTTGTACCTTCCTCCCCAGGTAGTAGGGGTTTGTCTCTGTGCCCTCTGGGCTCTGGGATGTGTCCCTAGGGTCTTCTGGCACTGTCAAATCCTGAGCCTATAAAACTCCCCCCCCCCTTTAGACACACACCTGATGGCTCCCCTGAGGGATGGGAAGAGCATTCTGCTGATGACTGTGGGGCCTTGGGAGAACTACTGAGCTCTGTGAGCCTCTTCTGGTGTCACAGGCACACAGCTGAGCTTGGCTAAGCCACAAAGAGGCTCAGCCCTGTCTTTAGCCCTCTAAGTCTGTGGGTTCAGAAGTCCCTCTGGGCCAGGGACTCTGATTCCTTATATGGGGACCAAGTGTGTCTTCAGCACCTGCTCCTGTCTCCCGCATGGTCCCATCAGTGTGAGGTTCCCAGCAGCCCCTCACTCACAGCCCCTGCATCATGGCCAGGAGTGCCCTGGTCCTAGGTCTCATTTTGCATTTCAGTTCTACTGCCTCTATTCTGTTCTGCCCAGAGTAGACTTCCGGGATAACCGGCACAGTCCTACTCCAGAGCGTTCCCGTCACCCTTGTTTCTCAGATCTCAGCCATGTCCCTTAAATTGCTGGGACTCCAGTCTTCTCACCAAGACCCTGACACTGCAGTTGAATGATAGGACACTTGTAGCCATCAGTCCCGTGATGACCGCGTGCATTAGGACTTCTGGGCTTTGGTCTCACCGGGCATGTGCCATGAGTCAGGCTCAGTACAGGGGGCTCTGGCGTTCACCCCGGGCCACGTCGCACATGTGTGGACTGAAGGCAGTGAGAAAAATCCCATGACGGCCACAGGTGGTGAGCAGCTTGCCTCTGGGTCTCCAGGCTACTGTAAAGAGGACTTGGCTCCTTGCTTGAAGTGACCTTCAATGCCGAGGCCATGTGGGCTCTGTGGGAACTTGTGTGGGGCCTGTGTTTGTCTAAAGAGGGCTTCATCTGGAGGACATCTTGGTGTTCATCCATTCCATGTGGCCAAAAAGCTTCAGCTATGGCCTCCCAGAGCTCTGGCTTCCCAGCATCTTGATTTCCGTTCTCAGACCTTTGCCTTCTATCGGCCTTTCCTGATGGCTTAAACCTGCCTCCAGCCATGCTTCTCTCCTGTGAAGAACCAAGCCACATGACGCTCTCCCAGGTACTCTGCCACAGTTTAGTCCTCCGTGAAGTCATCAGGCACAGTATATTTTTTTGTCCCGGGGAAACGCACAGCCCTGATGAGAACCAGAGTGGCCTGCAGTCCCCATAGCTCACTGCACCGGGCAGTGTACACGCTGGGGGAGGTCTGGCTGGTTTTAGAACACACACACTCGGGTCCACCATTCAGTCTTAGACTGACACATCACAAGTCCCTAAATATGGTGGGGACAACTGGCCCCATTCCCCTGTGTTTCCTTTGCCTCCTTCCTCACACGAGCTCCTTTGATTGGAGACATATCACAATCTGCAAGAGCCAAGGCAGGTGCTACTTTCTCCAGGTACTGGACTCTCCAGTGGATGCTTGCTGCACGGAAGGCTGGGACCTATTTGCAGCATCCCTCTCATCGTTGGCTGCTGCAGTCACTAAGTGGCCTGTGAGGAAGGCAGGGCAGCGACGGCTAACCTGCCACTTGCTATGTACCCAGCACTGCACTGACCCTAGACATGGGACACAGTGAAGAATCATGGAACAAACCAGCAAACAAATAAAGGCAACAGAGCCACCAAAAGGACCCAGACACCTGCCTCCTAAAGATCAGCCAAGGAGGGCGACTTGGATCATCTGTGGGTCCCCCACACTGTCTAACATTGAAGTGACTAGACACATAACCCTGCAAAGCCAGGGACAGCTAGCTGCACCCAATGGGGTGTCCAGTAGAGCCCAGGTGGGCTGAATTGGGTAGGCAGGGTCTTTGGAGAGGGTTAGCTGCACCCCCGTGCACTCCCTCCCAGAGGCTCCAGATGGAGAGTGCAAAGAGTTAAGTCCTCTGTGAGCAACTGCGAGAAGAAAGTGGTAAACAATTTTTCTCTCCCTCGGCTAAATTAATATGCAAATTCCTAAGCCCCCTCCACTGGCGTCCCCTGCCTTGAAATTAGCGAGGTAGAATGCTTGGGCTAATTATGCATTCAAACGAGCAGGCTGCGTTCTTGCGGCGCTGAGAGGATGCGGAAAATGATTGTGAGAAGATGGAATTGACATTCGAGCGGGTCCTTCTGGGACATCTGGAAGTGCTCTCGCGTGCACAGCAGATGGAACCAGGCAGTGACCGCCAGCCACCCCTGGTCTGGAGGTGGGTTCAGAGGCCAGGGGCTGCTCTGCGCCGTTGCTCTAGGGGGAGAGTGGAGAACAATTCCCCCACCAGTTAAGTACCTTTATTCTGGTCCTGACAAGCAAGATGGTCCCCCACACGCCTTCCACACTGCTGGTACCCACAGTCAGCACCACGGCAGGGATGCTGTGTCAGTAGTACCCAGAACTGTAGAGGGAAGGGTGAAGCATCTCTCAAGCCCTTTCAGGTAGATCCCAAAGGTCACTCTCCAACATATCATTCACCATTCACTCTAAGTATTCCTCTGAGATGGAGTTCCTCAGAGAAACGGGAGTTTGCATAGCAGGAAGAAACAGAAAACAGAGGCTGCCTGGTGCCAGCAATGCATAGGGAGGCCAGGAGAGCCTTAGGAGCCCTGACACTTTTGAAAGCTGAAGGTGGGTCCATACCTGGACCTCTTTATTACTCATATCGACTGATGAAGTCTACCCTGCTTGCCTCAGTCACAGCCTCCCAAGCTCTATTTCTGCTGGATAGAAGGCTGTCCCTTCTTGCCTTGGTCTTATGAGTCTTGGCACAACCTCTCCTTCAGCTCCGTCTCAGCACACTGACTGCTCATCATGTGACCATGTGATCATGTGACCTTGTGAGCCCAGGGCGTGGTCTCCTCCCTGGGCTTCTAGGCTGCTTTTCTTGTCAGGTTTTATGGTAGCCCCTTGATTCCCATAGAACCTCGATGCTTACTGTTCCAAGAGTCGGAGGGTGGTGTTTCCCTTCCTCTCTAAGTTCCTGCAGAACCGTGTTGTCTTGTAATCTCAGGCGCAGCCACGGTCCCAGGCCTGTACCTCAACATGCTTAAGATCTGCCAGTCTGGAAGCTGGTGGGAGGATTCCTGAGGCTGCCCCTGATCTGCTGGACACACGGAAAGTTGTGTGGCTGTGGAAGCAGAAGCTCCCTTCTGAAGTGGGAGGTCCTGCAAGGGTTCAGCAATCCAAATACACTTACACGGCAAGCAGTGTCATGGCTCTAATGGCTAATGGCTACTACGATGGCCAGTCACCACCGTCACTACCATGCCGGTGCCACCACTGTCGTCGTCATTACCCTCATCCTGCTATTTCCACCGTCACTACCGGTTATCACTATCATCATCATCACCATCTTTCCTATCAACACCATCCCCATGATTGCCGCCATTGGCTTCACAATACTGACTCTGCACCAGAAGTACAAATTATGTCCTTACGTCGAATCCTAACACATACACACTGGGGAACAGGAAGTGTCTCTGTCTACAGATAAAGAAGCTGAAGGCCGCCGGGCGGTGGTGGCGCACGCCTTTAATCCCAGCACTCGGGAGGCAGAGGCAGGCGGATCTCTGTGAGTTCGAGGCCAGCCTGGTCTACAAGAGCTAGTTCCAGGACAGGCTCTAAAAAGCTGCAGAGAAACCCTGTCTCGAAAAAACAAAAAAAAAAAAAAAAAAAAAAAGAAGCTGAAGGCCGAGACTGAGCTTGACTGAGATCTCCCCAACATCGGCATCCCAAGTTAAAGGCTCTATCTTTTGCTTCTTCCCATCAGTCAGAACTATGCCATCCAATTTAGGGATAAGGGACAAAGGGGTCTGCATCCCAACCATGGAGGCAGCAAAGTCAGTGGTGTGCCAACTTCACAGCCTGTGGGACTAGAAACAGTGTGTTCTCTTAGCTATCAAGATAACTAAGAATGAGCTTTGCAATTACAGATGCCTTTACCTCTGTCAGTGTGTGTGTGTGGAAGGCCAGAGGCAGCTGGGTTAGGGAGTGGGTCAGACCCAGCTGCAGTATTATGATATAACCTGGCACAGGTACCCTTCCCTTTCCAGTAGGCAGGCTGTGGTCTCAGAACCTCCCAGGACCTGCAAGCTGTCTTGAGACCTCAGTTGGAGAGGAATATAGACCTCCCCTCACCCCCCCCCCATCTAAGAGCTGTGTGGGACTAGGCTCTGAGGAGACGGCTATTGGACTGGACTGCCACAAGTCACAGCCTCAGACCCAGGTCTGGGACTGAGCAAATCCTCTCCTCTCTGCTGCCCTCACTTTCCCTTTTATACCACAAGACATTTTCTAGTCACCCGCCTGAAGTTCTATGATTCTGAGTCCAGGTTCTCGTTGGCGCATTTACCCATTGGTCCATCCTTCTAGAAGCGTTCCTAGGAAGCCTCTAGGGTCAGTACAGATCTTAAAAGCAAACTCATATCTTGGGTTCCCAAGACAAGACATGCATTCCAGAATGATCCTTTAGCTCACAGAGGGGAAGGGAGGTAGAGATCTATGGCTGAAGCAAGACCGATGCTGCAGCACAAGAGACAGTGCCCTACACAGCACAGACAAATGCACATCCCTCCCTTCTCCACCTGCCATCTTCCCACCTGTCCAGGGAGAACAGCCAAGGTTTCCCAATTCAGAAGGTACACAAGGCAGAAGGCAGCATGGAAGTCCCGAGTCCCCCCCACCCCCCGCGATTGGTAGCGACATGGGGATGGATGGGCGATGTTAAATATTCATCAGATGCAATGAAGTTACTGGAATTGCCCATTAAGATGTAACGCGCAATTTGCAGCTTTCTCCTAACACCCAGGGCAGACACTCGTCAGCGGGATGGATGGCGGGCCGCAGAGGAAGACGAATCGCCAGGGAGATGGTGCATCTCAGAGCGATCAATACAGACCGGCAGCTCCAAGCAGCCCGATAGGCGAGCAATAAGTAGAAGTAAAGAGACAGGCAGATTAATTAGGCCTCTTGCGGGGAGGGGTGAGAGAAAGGCCTGGAGCACAATCTATAGGCGAGGATAGGAGGAGGTGTTGTCTTGTAAGGCCTCTACAGTGAGCATCGAGATCTTGGGCTCCCAACTAGGACTGGCCCCAGATGTGTTTTGATCACAGCTGGCCAGCAGTGACCCCAGTTCTGGAAGGCCATCTACATGGGGCCTAAGTAGAGCCACTGACTCCCGTGGGCTAGAACCTCCAGAAGGGAAGAGACCCACAGCGTCCTGTCTCAGCACCAGGAACCAACTTCCATCCTGGAGGACAGGGCTGTGGGAGTCTTGGGGTTTCGGGGCGCTTTGTCCCTCTGATGGTGATGCATGGCTCCCGCTAATTCGCTGCACGAGGCTGTTAATTCTGGCGCAGCTGCTGCAGCCGCCCTCCAGGCGCTCCGTAATGCTGGGCTGTGGAGCTTGCTGCAAATTAGCACCATTTGTTCTGTGGAACATGTTTCATTTCTACACGACACGCATAGCTTATTACCTCGCTGGCAGCGTGGGGAGAGGCAGCGGGGGCCAGAGAAGGGAGGGAAGACATGGCCCGGACCCTTCCTGAGTCAACCCATTCTCTCCGAACCTATTGCCTGTGTGGGGGAAGGGCATTAGTCCAGGATTCAGTGAACTTGGGCGGGGGGGGGGGGGGGAGGGCTGGGAGTCTCTGTGGGGATTTCCTGGGGGAGGGAGGTTGCTGGTCCAGATCCTGGTGGCTGGTCCCCAATAGGCAGCCAGGGCTCCAGGTAAGGGTCCTAGCCTCTTCCCTCCTGACTCTGGCTACAGGCAGCTCTGGGATCTCTCTGAGCCATTTACTTCCTTGACTGTGGAGACAATGAACTCGGAGATCCACCAGCACAGCTCCCAGCTCTGTGGTCCACCGCCTGCTGAGTTTCTACTTTGCTGTGCTCAGCTACAGTCATCTTAGTCAGGCAACTGACAGAGACAAAGACTTGACCCAAGGACAAATGGAAGCTGATGGACCTGGTGCCCCAGTGAGTCTGCTGTGCTACTCCCATGGGGACTGTCCCTGAGCCTGGGCAGAGCAAAGGGCTCCTTGGTCCCGGGCAGGTGGGAAGAAGATGGGAGTTTTCCTTCAACCTATTTTGGCTGTCAATCATGAACAGGAACTACAGGGTCCCACAGCCTCACAGGGTTACCCCTCGGTAAAAGATTTGGGTTGGCTTTGCCTCTCTGCTGACCAGGGATTAGGCAATCCCACTGGGGTGGTATAGAAGTCTTTGTAGAACGCCCACCCAGGCCCTTTCCTTCTCTGACACACGCTGCAGGCCCCGAAGTGCTGCGGTGTCCTGAGGGTCTCAGGGCAGCACTCCATTGTACCAGAACACAGGACAGGCAGACAACTCACAGCCCATCGAGAGAACTATGGGGCCAAGATCCACACTCTGAAAGCCAGAAATTGTCCTCTCAGGGGCTCCAGGTCCTCTTTACTAGGACCCAGCAGCCCCTTGGGTCCTTGTGAAAGCAGCTGAATCAGAAACTGCTGCAGCCCCAAGTATCTCCTGGCACCATATGAGGGTGGCATCAAAGAAGAGATGAAAGGATGGGGTTGTCGAAGCTCTAAGAAGCCAATGTCAGTGGCAGAGTGAGCTGCCATGCTGGAGGGTGAGATTCGGGTAGGCAATGAGCTGAGGGCTCTCTCCCAAGCTTGTGACTGGGATCATCATTACACGCATAGGAGCACTTGGCCCGGGGCTATTGATCCTCAGCCATGCCCGGGGGCCTCTCTCTCAACCCCACCCAGAACCGTGATCAGAGCATCCTATGAGCAGGGCATCAAGGAACACAATCAGAGAGAACTGGTGATGATGGTAGAGCCAAGGGCCATGGAATCACCTCCGTGGCTCTGCTCACAGACTCTCAGCAAGTCGTCCATCTCTGTGATGGCTGGAGCCTGGGCACACTGCACTCACCCTCATTTAATAACCCAGGAGCAAGAACTGGCAGAACCTTGACTTCGGGTGAGACCTTAAGCATATGCTAGGTAAAGGGCTTTTCCCCCTAAGCGTGATGTTAGGTAAAGGGCTCTGCCCCTAAGCGTGATGTTGGGTAAAGGGCTCTGCCCCTAAGTGTGATATTAGGTAAAGGGGTTCCTGGAGCTGCTGTCACACTTGAGGGTCTTCCTGACAGCAGGGAAGCAGCTACTCATGGGTCATGGGTGAGAACAGGAACAGTCCTGTGGAAGGAAGGCTCCACATAGACTCAGGAGCCCTGAAACTGGTGAACTGTCTCATGCTATCAGTGAGGTTGGAGTAAGTGGGTGGCAGTCACGTGCAAGGATATATATATATCCTTGCAAAGGTGCCAGGGTCAGGCCAGGAATGTGGAGACTAAGACCAATGGGAGGAGTGAGTGGGATGTGGTGTCCAGACAGACTCGGAGCTATTGATGCACCCAGGGCGTGAGATAGACTAAGAATCCACTCCACAACGCAGATATCTACCAGGCAGAGTTCCTATGTGGCCAACCCTGCAAGATGAGGCTCTGGAGTTGGGAGGAATCAGGTCCAGGTCTTGACAGGGTGGCTCAACACAAAGATGGGGGGACGAGACTGTTCCACCTGCTGTGGCCATTGACTTTGAAAGGAGGGCCACAAACTGGTCAGAGGAACCTGTCCCAGTCTAAAGCTGGTATGGGTGCCTTGCCTATTTGTGCCAATAGTTTGCACGGGAGCCCTAGGAAGGAACTCTCCCCAGTCTACGGCTTCCTGTAGACATGGCTGGGAATGGCCTTGAGCTGTCTTCTGTCCACCATATTTCTTGATCTGGTAGGCCAATCCTCTGCTGAATAAAGTAGCTAGGCTTTCCTGAGAGCTTTTGAGGGCTACAGAGGAGCGTGACACACAGAAGGCACAGCCAGGTCCTTGCCTCCACATTAGCAAGCTCAGCCTCCAGCTACAGAGCTTGTATCTGGGGGATTTTCTTCTTAATCTCAGAGGAGACAGTGGATGGATTGCCAGTAACCAGACTGGTCAGCCACTCCCAGCGAAAGGAATATGGGTAGGCCTATAAGGTTGGCACGCGCCTGTGGGACAACGGAGGACACGGGCCTCTCGCCATCTCTGGACTTGCTGGGTAGAGTGGGATGCTTTTTGGGGGTGTCTTCCCCCATGGAGTAGCTTATCCTATGCAGAATGGCCTCTCCAGCCCTTCGGAGCCAAGACCATGTTGATATGCTTAGATGCCAACCCTGGGCCCTGGGAGTCTGGAATGGAGTCAGAGTGGTCCTGAGGCAGGGAGAAGGATGAAGTCACAGGACACTCTGACCCTTCTCAAGACAAGGGGTGGGTCCTGTCCAGCGCCCATGGGGTGTTCTTGCTAGGTGCCAACATCGGGGGAGCTAGCTGCCAAGCTCCCGGTGGTGAGGAAGTGCAGAAGGCTTTCGTGTCAAGAGGCAGAGCGACTGCATGAATATTTCATCAGGGAGCAACGTGCGGCCCAGGAACATCTGGTGGAGTCTCTGGGGAGCTGGGCCAGCGCAGAAAGCAGGCACTGTGAAATTTGGGAGGCAGAGGGGGAGGAAGGAGCTGAGAGGCAGGTGGGATGCCAACCTCCCTGACTGCCTCCTGATCCGCAGGCACTGTAGAGCCCGGACGAAAGGGCAGGTGGGTACACAGCTTTTCTGCATTCAGAGGGCCCCCAGCCCTGCTGTGTTTTACCTTTATCAACATCAGCAAAGACCTGCCCAACATGGGCTAGTCAACCACCCTATACCTATCCTCCAGTCCAGGCCATAGCAACTCTGGATGGGAGGGTTCCTAGGAAATTCCATACTGGAGACAGGTTAATACTCTCCATAGACAGAGGTGACAGACATGCAGGTATACTACTTACACTGGCCTGGAGCTAGGTGGAAGGCCCAATGGACATCTAGGGTCTCTCCTCTCATAAGTATATTTGTGTTGTGGACTGAGGCTATGCTAAGGGCCACGGGGCCACAGTGGAACAGCTGGGACCACCTGAAGACCCCTGGGCACTCAAACCAGGGACTCTGAACCAGCCCAGCAAGTTCCCTTCCCCAGACCAATGGCAACTTGCCCAGTTTAGTGAACCCAGACTCCCTAAGGCCAAGTGTGCACGGTGCAAAGTCCACACAGCCATTTCTAGCTCTTTTTGATTCTCATCCATCCTACCGTAGCCACCTGGTCCCCGGAGCCAGACAGTCAGAGGGTCCACTTAGACCATGGCCAACCAAACAGACTCGGAGACTGTAGGTTCTTGTCATCAACTGAGCCTAGATCTGGTCAGACTGAGCTAGCACCAACGCCCCAAAGTTTGCTTCTGAGAATCCTAGGCTCCAAGGGGATGGATGACACTGAGCCTGTACTTCGGAGGCAGGAAGCCCGACTGGGGTTCCCTTTGAGTCCTTCCCTTGAGAATGTAGGTTGGTCACCTGTTTCCTTCCAGCTGAGAACCAACCCTCTGTTCCTGTGGTCCTGTATGTAGCAGTGACCACAGCAGGTCTGTGTCTTCTCACCTTAATTCTTTCAAATGCCCAGTGGGCACATACCTTCTCATCCCCAGCCCTGTGCAGAGCCATACCAGAAACCGACTCACCCCAGGATTTTCAAAGGGAACCCTCTCCTCACAAGGCTTTAGCCAGCCTCTGTCTAAAGGCTGTAGCCCACTGCGGCAGGGCCTCCCCCAGGCTGTAAGAAGGGATCTCTGATTGGCTAAGCAGTGCTGATGTCTGGTGCTCTTTCCAATTGGGTTGCCTGTGGGACATCTATAGCTCAGCCTTTGCGGGGTCTCTGAGCCTCCCCTGGAATTTCTCCCTTTTTCCCAACTGCCTGCCCCAGACAATGTGCCTTGCAGTCTCTGAACCATGCTCCTCAGTCTCTTGACCTTCAGTACCCCTGCCCCAATCCTTCTGGGGCATCTCCTGTGCTCAGCTGGGCTCTAGACTACACTCTCCGCAGTCCCAAAGCCTAGGCCAACCCGACTCTGCAGAGGAAGCTGGGTACCACAGAGCCTGCACCAAAACTGATATCTTTGCTTACCTGAGTGCCCTAGACCTCCATGAATGACACCTTCCTGAAATTAGAGTGACTTCCTAAAGTATCACACTGGAACAGAGTGGCTCAAGTCCCATTGTGGCCCCGCTGTCCCTCTTGTTATCCCACCAGCCTGAGGCATGAATCCCAGAGCCCATGCCAGCCTCTGCTGGGGAAGAAATAGAAGGGAATGCAAGAATGGGAGGGGGAAGGGGGGAAGCTGATGTCCATGTTTGCCTGGAACCTCACTTAAGGAAAGGGCACTGGGCACAAGAGCAGCACCTATATCCTTGCCTGATCTTCATTCCCAGCTGGTACCACCCATGCCATACTAGACGGAATGTACCCATCCTTAGCCCCACCCTTTCTGACCAGCCCGTGACCACTAACGAAGGGGGTGGGCTTTGTCCTTGGAGCTGCTAGGAAAGCTCAGCCACATGCTCCTCCCCTCCTGAGCCCACCCCACCCGTGCCCTCAGCAGCTGGCTCCTTGGCACTGGCACCCGGATCCCTTTGACGGCACATTTGGCTTCAGTCCCACCGATCTGCACACAGGCACCGAGGTGCCAAGCCTGGCTGTGGGCAAGGATGGGGGCTCTGGGAAGATTGAGAGAGTGGGGTGCAATTCTCGGATGCTCCGGAACCTTCTAACATAGTCCCAGTCCATCCCGACCCACCTGCCAAAGGATCTACCCCTTCATGGTCAGGGGGCCTTGCATAACCAGGGTAGAGCAGACCGTCGCTGGGAGTACGGACGTTGGTGGAAATGATGCAGCCTTGAGACCACCATGGGATGCGGCTGCTGTATTCCCGGTTCCAGATGGCCCACCCAGGCCAACACCCCACATATTTAGAACACGAGTCAAGCACACATGGGCAAGCAGCGGGCACCAAGACATATTAAAGGGCCCAGAGGGTAAACGGAGAAGATCTGAGAATGAGACAGCCCGACCGCCTCAGATCTGGCCCTCTCTGAAAGCTGCCATGCCGTGGGATCCGCACCCACGTCAGACTTAGCTTCCATCTGCACCCCAGCACAGATACCAGGTCCCTATACTTTAGTGAGCCCCACTCTCCCCTTACCTGTTCCACGCTGGCCTTGCCTACATCCGCGTGCTCCCAGGCTGCGGCAGCGCTGCCAACTGTCTTCCGTCTCCTAACATGGGCTGCCAGCGATCTGCTGTGGGTTTTGTTCATGGGGTTTGGCCTCATGCAGCCGCTGGCACTCGAGATGGCAAGCGTCCATCTTTCTCCACACCCGTTCCTCACCTCTGCAGTCTTCCTGTGCCTTCTGTGTCCCCACGGTGCCCGCTCTGAGGGAGTTGGCACCGACAGAACCCGGCCCGCCTCTGCAGCTGAGGAAAGCCATGCTTCTTTTCTCTGTATTTTAAACACACACACACACACACACACACACACACACTCTCTCTCTCTCTCTCTCTCTCTCTCTCTCTACACACACACACACACATGCCAAGCCCCCCACCCCCCGACAACAAGCATCCCTTCTGTCAGGAACAGACCCAGCCAAGAAAGCCCCTCACAGGCGGGGGCAGAGCAGAGGGGCTTCGCATAGCTGGTGTAAACCCAGCCCCATGATTCCGTCCCTTCCTGGCCCCAATGCGCTGCCTCTTACGTAAACCACCAGGAAGGAATCAAAAGGAAACGCAAATCCATGTCACATTTTGGAGCCTCCTGATTGGGCACACCTTTTAACTGACTTGGTCATTCCAAGCATGCTCTGGCCTCAGCCATCCTGAACCTTGACTCGCTACCCATCTCCCTCGTCATTGTCCCACCCAGCTGGACACTGCCAACTGTCCTGCGCTGCAGTGACCACATCCAACACCTGGTGCCCATTCCTGGAGGATACTGATTCTTGAGACCAATTCTGGAGTACCTGCTGAGAACGCTGATGTGGCCTGCTCCCTGGTCAAGAATCTAGTCGCTATGATACAGAGATTTCTGGGCTCTTTGGGTGTACCTTCAGGTCCTGACCTAAGCCTCGGGATGCCAGAAGAGGTCCCTAGGGGACACGAGTGCCAAGGCCAACCCCAGGTTGGGGACAGAAGATAGAGAGGAAGGGGTCAGACCTCCAGCTGGCTACCCCAGAGCAGTGAGCCCACCTGTGCCACCTGCCTTCCAGATGGTATTTGTTTTGTCTGTTGTGGGAAGGGCTTCACTTTTGCCCACCCACGAGAGGACGCTCCTGAGAGACGTGGTAGAGATCCGTGGGGCCTTCGCACGGTGCTCGGTGTGGCCTTTATGATGAAAGGCAGACTCTGTGGTCACATGGTTGTCATTCCTTGTCCTTTCCCATCTTAGAAAACATCAGGAGCCCAGAACTGGGGCCCGTCATGAGAGTTGCTCCCTCTGAGAGAGCATCAAGGAAAGGAAAGAACTGGACTCTGTCCCTCCCGAGTGACCACCAGCCTTGACTACCCGTGTCTCACTGGTACCGCTGCTCACCAGTTCTCCTGTGCAGGAAGAACATCACAGGCAGGAAAAAATGCACACAGCCCCAGCCCAGGTCAGCTGTGTGAGGCCCGTTGACACACCACCCCTTCCCTTGATCTACCAGGCGTTGTCTGTCGGAAGGATGTCTGTCTGTTAACCACGCTGGCTCTGGGGACAGACAGAAGGCTGGCTTTCTGTCTTAGGAGGAAGGGTCCAGACCTCAGGGTAGCAGCTCTATGGGCCATCTTTCTGCCTTTGGAAATCCCCATGTTCAGGATTCCTGGGCTGTCCTGCCCATCGTTCTTATAGGGCCTCAGTGATCTGCAAAGCGTGGGCCATCTAGAGTTCACACTTAGCAGTTTCTGAAGGGGTTTCCAGCCTGCGACGAGTCTTCTCTTGGCCAGGAAAATGAAGGAATGGTCCTAGCTGTTTACACCCTGTGCCCTTGATGGCTCAAGGGGATTGTTGCACCTAAGCCTGGACCAGCATGGCTCCCAGAAGAGTGGCCCAGGTGATGACATTGGTGCAGGACAGTGGAGGAGAGAGGACCTACGGTTGACCTTGGGTATTCTCATTTCTGTTGCTGTTATAAGCACCGTGGCCAAAAACAACTTATGAGAGACAAGGGTCTGTTTTATTTTACAACTCCGGGTTATGGCTATCACTGAGGAGAGACAGAACAGAAAACAGAGAAATGCAGCTTATTGACTTCCTGTTTTCCTCTCTGGCTCACCCTTGATGAGGTTTTCATACAGCTCTGGACCACCTGCCAGGGAATGTCTCTGCCTACAATGGGATGGGCCTTCCTACCCAATTCATCACAGACGCGTCCACAGGTCAGCTTCATCAAGGCCATCCCTCAAATGAGGATTCAGCTTTCACCTGTCTCTAGACTGTGCCGAGCTGGTGATTCAAGCTAACCAGGACCAGGTGGGGTTGCTGAACCACTTAGGGTATCCAAATGGCCTTGGGTCTGACGTGGGTTGGGGTTCGGACCAAGGCCTTGTTTATTTATTTGTGTTAACGTAGTCAGCTGCTAGGTGGGTCTTTAAGTAAGCCTTCCACACTTCCTGGTGATAACTGTCTAAGATGTGCCACTGGTGGGTCAGGCCCAGCAATTCACACACGTTTAATGCATGTGATAGGTGTGTGTGACCCATGTGTGACCCACGGGTGTGGCCTGTATGCCTTCCGTGGTGCTTCTTTATGAAAATAGCTGTTCTTCCCCTCCTTCTTGTCTCTGTCTGCCACCCTCCTGTCGTGAGTGTGCCCAACAGGCAGAGTGGGTAGGTGTGACGTAAGAAATGTTAACTTCTAGTTCTAGTAAGTTCCATGCTTCTTCATGTCCAGGTATCAATCTTTTGGCCAGTTGGTTTTTTCCCTTTACTCTTTTGTTTGTCTGTTTTTCAAGATGGGGGGGTTTCTCTGTGTAACAGTCCTAGCTGTCCTGGAACTAGCTCATGTAGACCAGGCTGGCCTCGAACTCACAGAGATCCGCCTGTCTCTGCCTCCCGAGTGCTGGGATTAAAGCGTGCACCACCTCCGCCTGGATTCCCCCTTACTCTTAAGTTATCCTGATTTATCTCTCACTCATTTTCTTCCTGGCCTTTGTTATTTTGCTGTTGACTGATGAGGACTCCTTGTGCATGGCAGGCACCAGCACCATCACACAAACAACCATGTCTTTCATTGTCTCCGCTCTGTTGCCTTCAGTGCTGTGCTCTGTCGCTGTCCCTAGCTGATCACAGCCTTGCCGCCCACCTCAGCTTGTGCAGGGCCATCGGTGTTATCCCCAGGCTCAAGGGCAGATTCACTTCCGTCTCTATGGCAAACGTTTCCAAGTCACGCTGGCACCTGGCTCCGGTAAGAAAGGTCCAGAAGCACCTATTTGATTTCTCCTCTGGAGAGAATCTTCTTTCTTTGCAGCAGAACAAGAGCTTGATGTCATTTCCGGCATGTCCTGCGTTCTGTTTATCTGAAGGTCTCCCTCAGTCTGCACACTGGTCACTTGGCTCTTCGTTATTTTATAAACTGCTGCTTGCTAGCAACTCTGCCAACCCCATTATTTTTTTTCTTTTTTTAAAAATATTTATTTATTTATTATGTATACAATATTCAGTCTGCGTGTGTGCCTGCAGGCCAGAAGAGGGCACCAGACCTCATTACAGATGGTTGTAAGCCACCATGTGGTTGCTGGGAATTGAACTCAGGACCTTTGGAAGAGCAGGCAATGCTCTTAACCGCTGAGCCATCCCTCCAGCCCTGCCAACTCCATTATTGGGATCCATTGTGATTATTAAAGCAATAGACGTTAATGTGTTAACTGTTTTCTCATGTGTGGGTTTTTGTTACTGTAACAAATGCTGGAGACCTAGCTGATAAGGATAAGTAATTTATTTTGGCTCCCTTTGTGGAGGTTCCTGACCATAGTGGGTTTGCCTGTAGTGAGGCAGAATCCTGGTAGCAGTATGAAGGGAGAAAGAGAGAAGGGCTGGGCCCCACTATCCCCTTCTCAGGCACACCACCGAAGACCCAAAGACCCCTCTCTAGACCCCATCTCATAAAGCTTTCATCGCCTCCCAATACATTGGGGACCAAGTCTTTAACACGTGGGACTTGGGAGACATTCCAGATCCAAAATACAGCATTGTGGTACAACATACATTATATAAAACACCGTGAGCATCCAGAACCCCAGTCCCACCTGTCTCTGTGGACCACACTGTTCTCCTAGGAACCCCAAGGTGTGGAGTCATGCTATGCTTTTTGTGATTGGCTCATCTGGCATACCACAACTCTCTTGGGCTCCTGTACGATAGAGAACATGTCAGAATCATATGAAAACTCGGAAGGCTTATTTAAGACATCTCTTCGGAAGTTTTACCAGAAAAGCATTGCATTTATGACTTGGTTCTAGAGGTATCCTGACTGATATCTGAGGCACTCAGGCATCTGGGTTTGCCTCAAACTGTGGGAGTTGTTCCTCTGAAGATTTGATACATATCCACTAAAGCCTTGTTTATAGCTTTCTGGAAGGTTCTGTGCCATGCCAACTCTGGTCCTGCACACACTGTTGGGTTAGAGACTCTTGAGAAAGCTGCTGATGGGAGGGCATCGATCCTGTTAGAGCAGAAGCTACTTAGGGCTATTTAGGGCATATGTGCACACACAAATAAATGAATGCAATTGTAAAGCCTAATGTCCAGCACTGTCTCTGGAGAGACATACTTGGAGAGAATCTGAGTGGGAAGCATGGCCCTTCACACCTGTCCTTCTAAATCGTCTGCAAGGTGGGAATTATGTCAATTCAAAAGTTAGAAACCTAAGTAAATATCCTCTCCCCCGAAAGAAATCTTGGATAGCAATGTACCAAACAAAAGGTCCTCCAGGCCCCAAGGCAGGCCTGCCATCTCAACTGTTGAGGAAGATGGGGCAGGAGGACAGAAAGTTTAAGGCCAGCTTAGACTACAGTGTGAATTTAAAGCCAGCATGGGCAGCTTCTCAAGACCCTCTCTCAAGCTAAGAAAAGTAAAAAGAAGCCTGTTCTGGTTAGTTTTCTGTCAGCCTGACACAAATCTAGGGTCATATGGGGAAGAAAGAAACTCAGCTGAGGAAGCTTCTACCAGACTGACCTGGAGGAAAGTTGTGGAACATTTTATTGCTTAATGGTTGACGTGAGAGGGTCCAGCCCACTGTGGTGCGTGGTGCCACCCCTGGGCAGGTGGTCCTGCCTTGTATTAGAAAGTAGGCTGTGCAAGCCACAGGGAGCAGCCAGTAAGCAGTGTTCCTCCATGGCCTCTTCTTCTCTTCTCGCCTTCAAGGTCCTTCCTTGAGCTCCTACTCTGGCTTCCTTCATAATGGATTACAAATGCCTGCTGAGATAAATCTTTCCTCCCTGAATTGCCTTGAGCCGTGGTGTTTATCGCAGCAATGGAAGGCAAACTAAGGAAGAGTTGAGTTGCACCTAGTGATAGAACCCGCTCCCGACAGGCACGAAGCCCTGATTCCATCTCCCATATGGCAAAGAGAAGAGGAGGAGGAAGAGAAGGAGAAAGCAGAGGGAAAGGGGGAGGCGGGGTTGTCTTCCATTTCTAGTGTCTGTTTCCCACTGAGGCTTCAGTCTCTACAGAATGGGTCCTCTGGTTTCCTTGCTGGAAACGCAATTGCTTTGGTTTTCATGCCAGGGGGTCCCCCATCTTTGTAAATGCCTTTGGAATCAGGTCTCTCTGATTATTATGAAGAATTCAGGTGTCAAGTTTCTTGAGCCTGGTATCCAATTTGGAGTATCTTTTAAATGAATTTTCCATTTCTTGTTTTGTTTCTTGGCCTGTTTGCATTTTATACTATTTTAGGAGACTTTTTTGTTGCCTGTATTTCCTGCAAACACGTATGTATTTCAAAAACACCCAGAAGCCATTGGAGAGTTGGGTGCTTCTCCTCATGATTTGGAAAGTCTTTGAGCTGGTGTTACTTCTTCTGTTTTATTGTTTTATGTCCTTTGGGTCTTCTCTTCTGGGCTACACTAAGGAGAAGTGCTGGACTGGTTCACTGCTGGCTGCTGTTTTGTCAGGAGATCTCCCAACACCTCTGTCAGGACTTTCTACCCTAGTTGACTTTTTCTTTTCTTTTTTCTCCCCAAACAGGGTTTTTCTGTGACTGCCCTGCTGTCCTGGAACCCACTCTGTAGACCAGGCTGGACTTGAACTCACAGACAGAGATCCGCCTGTCTCTGCCTGCCAAGTGCTGGGATTAAAGGCGTGCGTCACCACCACCCGGCTACTCAAGTTGACTTGTCCTGCTTTACCTGTATTTATTATTTGTTACTTTGGGCTTAGTTCCCATTTTGATGCCACTTCCCCCACATATGACAAAGACACTGTGTGGGCCACAACTTTGGCAGCTCGTCCAAGATACAGGTCTAGATGCCTAGGGGTTCTTTCTGGGTAGCTTGTAATTAAAGTGTTTGTTTTCCTTTTATTAAAATAGTCAGATTGTGGTTTTCCTTCGAAATTAGGGTTTGTAGCAGACTCTTAGCCATTATTTTAGTGTGTCGGGGAGCGAGAAGATGGCCTGGCGGATTCTGGTGCATCTGGCTATGCAGGCTTAGCTTCCCAAGATATGAGTCCTCTGCCATTCTTACTGGGCAAGTCCTGAGCGAAACGGCTTGGTTATCCCGCACTGCTTTGGGGGATTTTCCAAAACATCCAAAGCCACCTAAACATGTGAACAGTTGTGGACTCGCTACAAGGGAATTTGAAAAGGTGTTTCCTGAAGGGAGGGTCCAGGGTTTAAATTTGGATCTATGTATTTTACTTAATTAACAATAGTTCTCAGTTCCTCTAATTTTTCTCTGCTAATTTGATTAGTCAAAGCATGATGGAGCATGTAAATGTTTGTCACCTTCGATCCTGAGCTCAGCGACTTTATCCATGGTATTCTGAGACATTAGCTTTATATGAATATTTCAGTTCAACAGTTGCTCATTTAGGAGATTATTATAAAACTGATAAGCTTCGTGCAAGCTTGACAAAGCTCAGCACGCGTTAAAAAGATCAGGGCTGTTAGGACTGAGTCAGGAAGGCCCCTGCCGAGACAAAAAGGCAGCAGAGGGTTGCCATGGTCAATGTCCTGCTCACGTACTCCACAACTGGGGGCTGATGAGCGGGTCACCCCAGAGCACAAGATCCCCCCCCCCCCAGTACCGGATTCGTTCACTGGAACTTTCCATCACACATTCTGGGAACAGTGAGCTCCAGTCATCCTCAGATTCTTCCAGAAAATTTAAGTGGAGGGAACAATCTCTGGCAGATTCTTTTTTTTTTTTTTTTTTGGTTTTTCGAGACAGGGTTTCCCTGTAGTTTTTAGAGCCTGTCCTGGAACTAGCTCTTGTAGACCAGGCTGGCCTCAAACTCACAGAGATCCACCTGCCTCTGCCTCCCGAGTGCTGGGATTAAAGGCGTGTGCCACCACCGCCCAGCTCTCTGGCAGATTCTTTTTTTTTTTTTTTGGTTTTTCGAGACAGGGTTTCCCTGTAGTTTCTAGAGCCTGTCCTGGAACTAGCTCTTGTAGACCAGGCTGGCCTCGAACTCAGAGATCCGCCTGCCTCTGCCTCCCGAGTGCTGGGATTAAAGGCGTGCGCCACCACCGCCCGGCTGGCAGATTCTTATGAATTGTCCTGTGACCAAAGCCAAAGGCGATACCAAACAGCCACAGGGGGGCATCTCTTGATACTTTGATGCACCATAACCCGAGTATCAGTCGACACATAGATAGGAGAATCCTCAGCAGCTCTAGGACGAGCCAGCCTGGTGTACGCAATGGAGAAGCATCATAGGAACCCTGCCTCAAACAAGGCGAAAGGCAAGAACTGATACTTGATACCTAAGAGTGCTTTCTGACCACCACACACCTGTCACACACACACACACACACACAGAGAGAGAGAGAGAGAGAGAGAGAGAGAGAGAGAGAGAGAGAGAGAGAGAGAGAGAGAGAACGTTCTCAGGTTATTGTGCCTCTGGTGAGGAGAAAGTGACAAGAATGTGTAGAGTGTCTTAGTCGGGGTTTCTATTGCCATGACTGAAAGCAACTTGGGGAGGAAAGGGTTTATTTGGCTCACACTTCCATATTGCTGTTCATTATTGAAGGAAGACAGGGCAGGAACTCAAGCAGGGAGGCAGGAGCTGATGCAGAGGCTGTGGAGGGGTGCTTCTTACTGGTTTGCTCCTCATGGCTTGCTCAGCCTGCTTTCTTGTAGAACCCAGGACCACCATCCCAGGGACGGCATCACCCACAGTGGGCTGGGCCCTCCCCCTCCCCCATCAATCACTAATTGAGAAAATGCCCTACAGGCTTGCCTGCAGCCTGTTTGGACGGAGGCATTTTCTCAGTTAAGGCTCTCTCCTCTTCGATGACTCTAGCTTGTGCCAAGTTGACATAAAACTGGCCCGCAGGTAGGAGGAAGAGCCTGGGATGATGGCTCTGCCGGGGACAGGATGGCAGCACAGTAAGTCAAACTCTGGAACTTGATGATGATGATGATGATGATGATGATGATGATGATGTCTGTAGCGGGGAGAGCGTGTTGTGCCACTGTGCACAAATGGGGGTCAAAGGTCAGCTTTCAGGTGTCAGTGTCCCTCCTTCCACTGCCGGCTCCAGTGATCCAGGTCAGAGCCTCAGATTTGCGTAACCAGCACTTTCTACCTCTGCACCATCCTAGACCCTACCCTTTACCTCCGTGCACCATGTGACACATCAGTCACATCTCAAACAGGCTCTCAGAGGGGTGCCAAGCAGTGTGCAGACACACATCTTCAGCCCCAGTCCCCAGGAGACAGAGGCAGGCAGATCTCTGTACCAGCGGAACCTGAGGCTAGGCTTCAGCCAAACAGAATCCCCAGTTGTGCAAATGGCTCTAGGAAACGAAACGCAGAGAAGTCAGTGGCTGTCCCAAGCAGCTATGTTCCTGGAGGGACAGACAAACAGCCTAAGATAAAACCCTGGGAAACTTCCCCCATGCAGACCAGAGCTGCTCCTCTGCTGAAACTGGATGATCTGAGAAGGAACCAACACCACAAAATGTGCTGCCACGTGTATGAAAACGGACATCATAACGAACAAATTTTGTTCATGAAGAACACGGTTTGAAGATAAGGAGGTGTGGAGACAGGGTTTGCGATGAGCCATCAGGGAGACGGCTCCTCCTGTGTGGTTAAGGAAAGATTTAAAAGGATCACCTGTGCTTTTTATTTTTTTATTTTTTTTACGTTTTAGGCACATGGACTCTGTTTCTGAACCCCCCAGAGATCCTGTCAAGGAGCAGGAGCAGCTGCTGCGTCCATGTTAGATTCTCAGAGCCAAACCCAGCGCTACCCTGGCCATGCTGCCCTGCCCCCACGCCAGCTCAGCAGGGACCCAGACAGGCCTCTAGAGTCTATTTGGACACACTTCTCCTTGGAGTTCTGGAACTTTCTCTGATGTGCCCTGTGTGCCCACACACAGGATCTCCCACTTCTGTGATCTGTCTTCACCCACACAGGGTCTTCAGGAGATGCTGGATAACACCAGTGTGGCTCTGCAGCTGGGATCCAGTCTGCAGGCCTGGGAATGCCTACTCGGCCACACCTTCACTGTAGACCATAACTGTCCCCTGCCGCCTTGCTGTTGGTGCTTTCTCCTACAAAAAAAAAAAAAAAAAAAAAAAAAAAGTACAGATGGCAGGGAAATGTTTAAGAGAAGAAGAAATACTCTATAATTTTGAAAACCAGGAAGTAAAACACATCTCTGAGGCAGCCCTTCTAGGGAAGTCCCAACTTTCTTGGCTCATGACCAAGATTTTGATTTTACCACTCAGCATGTCCTTTCGGGGGGCCCTGAATGCAGTGGCAACCTTAGCTCAGGGAGAACGTGTGTGTTTGTGAGGTCCTGTTCTTGGAGAGAATGGTAATGGGGCACCAAGAGCTGCTGTTCTCAGGATAGACTCTTCACAGCCCAGGTCACAGAGCCAGGGACAGT
The DNA here is from genome assembly GCF_903992535.2 of Arvicola amphibius. Classification (NCBI taxonomy): domain Eukaryota; kingdom Metazoa; phylum Chordata; class Mammalia; order Rodentia; family Cricetidae; genus Arvicola; species Arvicola amphibius. The sequence continues at coordinate 48,637,622 of NC_052061.1, forward strand.
GGTAATGCACGTGACGTGTGCTGACTGGTGCCACATGCTGGTGCTTCCCATCATCAGAGCCACGTGGACACGGGACTGGGAGAGATGGCAGTGGGTGAGGCAGGATCTTAAAGGGAACTTCAGCCAAGTCCCAGGCCTCTAGAAGGGTGGACAGCAGACAGCCAACCAAAGGCAGACTGGTCTGCTGTGGGGGAGTGAGGCATGAGCATCAGTGGGTGGCAGAGAGAGAGGGACACCCAGGAGACTTCTGCAGAGGGACACCTAAGAGTGTTCCTAAGGTGAATGTTGTGTGACATTTCACTGTTTTGACTTTTTGAGGGGCCCCCACCCAGCTCCCAAATAAATCACACAGAGGCTTATTATTACTTGTGAATCCCTGGCCTTAGCATAGCTTGTTTCTTGCCAGCTTTTCTTAAATTATCCCTAACTACCTTTTGCCACTGGGCTTTTATTTTCTCTATTTATGTATATCTCTCTTTCCTTCTTCCTCTGTAACTGGCTGGGTGGCTGGCACCTGATATCCTTCTCTCCTTTTCTCTTGCTCCTCTTTGTCACATTTCCCCTTCTGTTTATCCTCTCTGCCTGCCAGCCCTGCCTTCCTTGCTCCTGCCTCACTATTGGCTATTCAACTCTTTATTAGGACCATCAGGTGTTTTAGACAGGCAAAGAATCACAGCTTCACAGTTAATCAAATTCAGAATAAACAAAAATAACACACCTGAAAATAATATTCCCTAACAGGTGAAGAGTGTTAAAGTTGCTGGATTTCAAATCTCCCCATCAAATTGTCCCCTTGTTCCTGAGCTCGTCTGAAGACATTGGAAGCCAGCTCTGGCTCTTCCTTCAAGCTAGAAGTGTTGGGAAGGGTGACATACCTGGCTTCAAGCTAGTTATAGCCATGGACTTCCCTGAAACCGTGTTCATTTTCCTAATGAAGAGACTCAGAACAGTTGGGCAGTAGGGGTGGGGTGCACACCTTTAATCGCAGCAATCAGGAGGCAGAGGCAGGCAGATCTCTGTGAATTCAGGGCCAGCCTGGTCTACAAAGTGAGTTCCAGGACAGCCAGGACTGTTACACAGAGAAATCCTGTTTCCAAAAACCAAACCAAACCAAAACAAAGCAAATCTCTTGCCATCAAGGTGACCAATATGGCCTAGCTCTGGTATCTATACCCTCTCCCCTCTTTCCTAGAGGTGTCCCCTGTTCAAAGCAGCCCCACTTAGAAGATGCTGACTTGGATTCTGGGGTCACATCCTACCTTTCCCAAGAGCCACACTCCTCACCAAGTGGCAGTGTACCCCATGCCTGTCAGGGCACAGGTGAGAGTAGCCTGGAGACATGGAAACTGGCAGCTTAGGGACCACATGTGTAGCTGAGGGCAGGTGTCCTCTGTGCTCTGGCCTCAAGCTTTTCTTTCTGCCACACGAGCAGTGGGGTCTCTGTGGGTTTCCATGCTTTGAAAAGAGAATGTCAGTTCCTGGACTCTGGGGGATCTGGGCAGCCAAAGGGCCCCCACTAAAGACCAGAGGCCTGATTGAAAAACAGCATCCAAGTAGACAGGACTGTGGCCCCAGGTATGGTACAGCTAGCCAGGCCAAGGAAAGACTCCCAGGAAGACATGGAGGTGTAGCCTGGGAACAAGTTGAGCTTCCTGTGAGCTCAGCTTTTGTACTGTATTTCCCCGCCCACCCATCCTAGATCACGGGACTACCGGAAAGCCACGTAGCTTGGGAGACACAGGTCACTCCGGTCTAGTCTGCAGGAAGAGGGGTATCTATCAGCCTTGAGTCTGACCCAGGTGTCACTGGCCCAGTGGGGGAAGGGGACACAGGGCTTCCCCTATGCTAAGGTGACCTTAGAGCCCTGGTCACCCTCTAGCTCTACCCTTGTCCCACATCCTGTGGTTGGCATAGCTCAGGCTGTCTGCTCTACTTCTGCCTCATAAAAGGCACCACCCTCATTTACCGGCTCCTCCGCTAGACTCAAGCAAGAGAAAGCCAGCCGAGCATCATACTGGGGCCCAAGATGGCGACCCAGGAGGGCTACCTAGTACAGCTGCCCAGGACAGCTTGTGTTCGGCTCTGAACCTCCGCCCTCTCATCTGCCAGTGAGAACAGTTACAGGTTCCTGTTCCTTTCCCAGCGCAAGCAGCCATCCTGCCAGCTGCCGCTTCTTCCTCTCCCCAGAAGCAAGCTGCCAGGCCATGTGGACACTCATGGAGAAACACTGTGTGTTCGGTTGGAATAACTCTCTCAACTCCACAAATCTTCTGCTGTAAGCAAAACACAGTGCTGTGACAGTTCCTCTGGGACACCCTCTCCAGGCTGCTTCTGACTGTCACCAGCAAGACCAGGACCCAGTCTCGCCCACAGAGACTATCCTCTGGCCTTTACCGTCCTCTTCTGGGAGCATCTTAGGCTTCAAGTATAAGGAAAACCAGGGCCACAACCTGCTAGAGCCTCTACTTCCACCAGACCACATTGGCTCTGCTTCCAGAAGTACCTACACTCCTTTTACCCCCATGAATGGAAAGGTTTGTTTTCTGTCTAGTGCCAAAGGAGGGTATCACAGAGTCAGGGCTGGTATAGAACTCCCCGGCACCAAGGCATAGTCCCCACAGGTGGGCACGGAGCCTGTAAGCTGGCTCTGCAGTCTGTCATCTGCCAAAGGGGTGAGACCTCTGGGTTGCAGCTGTAGCCAGATGCGTGATGGCAGAGGTGCTGTCCCCAGTCAAACCATGCTGCAGAACCCAGCCAGGCCATGCTGCAGAACCCAGCTGGGCCATGCTGTAGCCCAACAGGGACATGCTGCAGAACCCAGCCGGGCCATGCTGCAGAGCCCAGCCAGGCCATGCTGCAGAACCCACGCTGCAGAACCCAGCCAGGCCATGCTGCAGAACCCATGCTGCAGAACCCAGCCAGGCCATGCTGAAAGCCAGACTTTTTCCAGCTCCGAGGCCTCAGGTTCCCAGAGGTCGGCACAGCTGTGCCAGAACAGAAGCGTTCAGTGTGTGGGTGTTGGAATGTTCCACCGCAGTGCCGGGTGCCACCCATCCAGGGGACCGGGAAGTGAAATTGCTCAGTCTGCACTGGGTGTGGCAGGCCATGGTATTTGAGTTTACTCGGAAGATTATGAAGGGAGGTAAGAAGGCCAACTTATTTTCTTTTCCTTTTGATTTTTTTTTTTTTGAGACAGTGTCTTGCTATGTAGCCCAGGCTGGCCTCAAACTCGTCATCCTCTTGCCTGGAATCACAGATAAGCTTCACTGCGCCCTAGATATCTTACTCTGGAGTAGAAACAAATGGCATAACTAGCTCATGGGCCCTTTGACCCAGAGGGCTCCATGCCAGCCTGAGTTCCATGCTTTCCTGATCTTGAGGTTGGTCTTTTTGTCTGTTGTTTGGTTGGTTTTTCGAGACAGGGTTTCTCTGTAGTTTTGGAGCCTGTCATGGAACTAGCTCTTGTAGACCAGGCTGGCCTTGAACTCACAGAGATCCGCCTGCCTCTGCCTCCCGAGTGCTGGGATTAAAGGTATGCACCACCATTGCCCAACAAGGTTGGTCTGTTTTGAGATTCTATTTGAGAAGGACACTGGTGTCAGCTGAAGAGGGAGAAACTGCCTCTTATACGTGTTGGAAGCTGGTTGATTTAAGACCCCTCCTGCCTGCCCACTGTAGTAACACACACAACATGGCTGTCTGCCCTTGAGGTGAAGGCAGATTTATTTCAATATTTATTTACGTGTGTGTGTGCACGCACGCTCTGGTGTGCATGTGGCAGTCCGAGGACAGCTGGCAGAGACTGGCTCTCTCCTTCTACTTCGTGGGTCCTAGAGATCCGATTCAGGTTATCAAACTTGTTGGCAAGTACCTGTACCCACTGATTCACCTTGTTGTCTCTGGGGAAGGAGCTTTCTGCACAGTGACCAATCAGATGGGCATCGGGCACATCACACAGGAAGCTACCCTCCCTCGCTGGCTTCTGCACCATGGTGACTGGCTTGGAAGTGTGGTAATATCCCAGTCCTCAGGACCCTGTGAACACTTGCTCAGCACTGAGTGGAGATGTGGCTGCAATATTATCAACCAGATCCAGGTCAGAAGTCAGAAACAGAGGTAAGGCCTCTAGTGGTGTATTATTTGTATTTTAATAAATAAATCTGGTCTGAAGACCAGGGCAAAGCTAAAGCCACTAGAGGTCAGGCAGCGGTGACACACACCTTTAATCTCAGGATGTGGGAGACAGAGGCAGACAGGTATGAGGAGCAATATGGACTGGCTTCAGAGGGACTCCTTCAGAGGGAATTTTTTTCTAATTTTAGGTACTTAGTTTTATTTTTTTTTTGTTGTTGTTGTTGCTTTGTTTTGTTTCAAAAGTCTTCTAGAGTCTCCTAGCTGAAACAAAGTTGAGGACAGGGGAGATAGTTCCCAGGATGCCTGGAGCTGACCAGGCCATGCCAATGATGATACTGTAGTTCCTAAGTTCTGGGACTACAGGTTCATGCTGGGTAGCTGCTGTGGATTGATACTCCTGTGCACAAACACATATGCCCTTGTCCCCAGGGCCGCAAGGCCAGATCCACTGCTGGCAGCGCTCCATCCCTGGCAGGGCTCTGTGAGGACAGACATGCAGCAGGAAGCCTGAGCAATGAGAACACAAGCCAGCATGGCCCACAGCTGTGACTCTTGCTTGTACAGGGTGCTTCCCACAGCAGTCAGGCCTCACCAGGACAACCGTGCCCCTGGCTCTGTGCTCAGTATTAGAGAAAGCACGCTTTCCCCAGGTGGTGAAGGCTAAGCTTCAGTGGGTCCCTTTAAGGCCTTGTTATTTCCCCTTTTCCAGGCTGACTCTAGAGGAGTCTGTGAGGACAGACTCTGTGTCCCTGTAAGAGACAAGGGACTAATCTAAGGGGTACAAGGGACTAATTGCTTTTATTCTCTCAAAATCCACAAGCTAAAGCCCCTGGTGTAATGATATTAACAGTGAGGCCTTCGGCCGAGGAGGAAGAGTGAAGACTTTGCATGGGATTGGTGTCTATCAGATTGGCCTGCGGGTATGTCTGCAAGGCATTTTCTTGATTACTGATGTCTGAGGACCTAGTCTTCATGATGCCATCACTGGGCTGTAAGAAGAGCAGACTGTCAGTAAGCAGCACTCCTCCAGGGCCTCTGATTCAGTCTCTGCCTCCAGGTTCCTCCTGTCCTGGCCCCCACTGACTCCTCAATGATGCTCTGATATGGAAGTGTAAGCCATGTGGGTCCTGTCCTTCCCTAAGCTGCTTTCCTTCGGTCATGGCATTTATCTTAGCAAAACCCTTGTCGAGCTGAGGGTTTGGTATGCCAGGAAGGACGTGAAAACTGTAAGCGGGTCAGCTTTGTGAGGCTTCCCCAGCTTGGTGTTGGCACCGAGCAGGAAGACAGTAGATGTTAGCAGTGTGCCCATTGTGTCTCATCTGGGGTTAGTGCCACAGTGGATGTGGGCCTTACTAGGTATCATCCCTTGCCTATAAGGGAGGCTCGGTAGAGTGCACGGAGGGCACACAAGGGCAGCGCCTTTTGTACCACAGACAGACTGGCACCAAGCCCACTCCAGAATGCCCAGAGCCACAAGCACATGGCACTCAGCTGTTACGGTTATTCCGCCCAGATGCTGGACTGCACACAGCAGGCAAGCTCTGGGGATCATTTAAATCAGAAACACCAAGGCCAGAGAATGTTCTCAGGCATGGCTGGGTGGGAAGAGGAGGAGAAGGGGCTGTGGGTCCTCTGGAAGGTAGGTGACCTAGTAGGATCGGCCCAGAAGGACCCAAGACAGCCCCAGGCCAATCCTAGAACAGCCCACATCTGCTTGGACCTGGCAAGAGCCACAGACTGCGAAGGTAGCCAGTGAAAGGACTGAATATGGAGCAGGCTGGTGAACCATCTTACCCATAGTTGATGATAGTTTATGATGTCATTTCAGGAGCCCATGAAGGTAACTGCCAGCTCTACCCAGCTTGCGTGAGCGACGCTGAGCAGCCCGACTCTAGGGCCTCCTCTGGAAGAGGTGATGGCACTGATTGGAGGGTAAACAAGAGCAGCAGGTGAAGTCCAAGCCAGGGCTCGGGGAAGACAGCAAATAAGGCTGTCCTGAAGGTTCTGTTCTCAGCCCAGATACGCCCCCACTGGCCCAAGCTCGGCTTCATCAAATGCTGGTTCCGGGAGTCCCCCATGCTATCTCATTGTGGGAGGCAAGCAGGGTTACACTGCCAACACTATCTTGGTCATGCTGGTCTAGAAGTAAAAGTCTTGTCCCTGGGAAAAGTAGCCATCAGAGCTGATGAGCGGGCACACAAACAGCAGATGGTCCCTGTGATGGTTCATCACTAGGCTTGGCTTGGAAGGGTTGTCCACTTTCCTGAGTCCCCTGGGAAGTGCAGCAGATCAGAGATTCATTTATCAGAATTCTTTATAAAGACATTGCTTTATAGAGGCAGCCATGGTGATGAGTTAGCCAATGCTCTTAAAAAAGGAGGAGCTTGCTGGGTGATTATGGCTCATGCCTTTTATTCCAGCACTTGGGAGGCAGAGACAGGCAGATGGCTAAGTCTGAGGCCAGTCTGGTCTACAGAATGAGTTCCAGAACAGCTAGGCTACACAGAAAAACTCATCTCAAAAAAAAAAGAAAAATTAAAAATTAAAAATAAAAAAAGAAAGGAAGGAAAGAAGAAAGAAAGGAAGAAAGGAAGGATGGGAGGGAGAAAGGAAGAAAAGGAGGAAGGGAGGAAGAAAGGGAGGAAGGGAGGGAGGGAGGGAGGAAGGAAGGAAGGGAGGAAGGGAGGGAGGGAGGAAGGTAGGGAGGGAGGGAGGGAGGGAGTCCACCTGTGCCCACTGCCTTCCGCTGGCAAATTCCCTTCCCTCTGGACATCGTGCTGCCATAGGCTGTGCAAACGGTGTTTCCACCAGGTGCTGTGCCTTCTGCTCTGTGTAGCTTTATCTTCTCATCTGGAATGTTGAAAATTGCCTGGGCTGATGAGCACACCTGTAGATGAGGAGCTGGCATCCGTGCCAGGGAGGAGAGAAGTGGATTGGCCCACATCTGCTTCAGCAGTGAGGATGAACCTTGACCTTGGCGTTGAGAATAACTTGATAAGACATTTAAAAAAATTAGTATTTTTTTAATGCTTTGATCTCATCATTCCTCAGTTACAAATTTATTCATCCTGGGGAAGTGAATATGGCTAAACACTGGGATTTGTAGGCAAGGAAGATGAATACCCATGATATATGTTACTGAAAGCAGGAAGCAGGCCCCTGTCCATCCCCAGGGGACAGAGGAGCTTGGTGACCTGCTGCCATGACAAGCTGAGATGAGTTCTCTCTGGACTTCACACACAGTGCCTCAAAAATGTTAAGAATAGCAAATGAGTGCCGGGCGGTGGTGGCGCACGCCTTTAGTCCCAGCACTCAGGAGGCAGAGGCAGGCAGATCTCTGTGAGTTCAAAGCCAGCCTGGTCTACAAGAGCTAGATCCAGGACAGGATCCAAAGCCACAGAGAAACCCTGTCTTGAAATAAACAAAACAACAACAAAAGAATAGGAAATAAATCACAGCTACAGAGGGACTAGAGGCCTCAGAAGGCTTCCTGAAATAGTACAAACAAGTGACGGTAGAGAATCACTCTATGTATGAAGCAAATTGTGTTTTCAAAAGATATTTGTGGACCGGTGAGCTCAGTAGGTAAAGGCTCTTGCCGCCACTCCCGAGGATCTGAGTTCAACTCCTGGGACCTGTACTGTGTGTGGAAGGACCTGATCCCCTCGGTTGTCCTCTGACCTACACACACACACACACACACACACACACACACACACACACACACACACAATGTAGAAGGGGCTGTGGTTGTAGAAAACACCATAGACAGGTGTCAAAACATTGACATGCTAGCTACATCTGCTTTGGGGAATTCATGTAATTTTATATAAACAGGGTCTCATGGAGCCCAGGGCTGCCTTGGAGCTTTCTGTGTAGCAGAGAATGACCTTGATCTTCTGTCTGATCCTCCTGTCTCCACCTCTCAAGTGCTGAGATTACAAACTATATCATCTTGCCTCGTCTAGGTAGTGCTTGGGGAGGACCAAGGTTTTTGCCATACAATAGAAGCACTCTACCAACTAAACTAAGCTAAACTAAACTAAACTAAACTAAACTAACTAAACAACCAGAAAAAAGCTTCAGTGAACATAAGTAAACTTGATAACATGGAGGAAATTTATTGGAAAAGATGAAATCAATCCAAGAAAGCTGGCTTCTGCCACAGTGCTCTGAGAGACATCCATCCCCATCAGTTCTCTTCCTTAGAGTTCAGGATCCTGAAGCCAATGTTTCCTTAGAGAAGTCCCAGCCCTTCTGATATCATTCCCTGTACTGGGGTGAGTACAATCTTCTCATCCCCAGCATCCATGCCTGTGTGGAACTTCAAAGGTGACCTTGTTTCAAAGTCAGAGCGCTGCAGAGGGGATCCAGTAAAGATGAGGCCGTACTGGAGTAGGCAGTGTCCTCAGCAAAAGAGGCGAGCTATGGATACACCTCCCATCCTCTGAGGCCTGTGTACCTGCCGCTCCACTGCTGACCACCACAGAGCCAGCCTAGCCCTGTGAGACAGACGGATCACCAGAGGCAGCCTGGTCCCTGCTGCAGGGTACCCTCTCTCACTGGTGTGTCCAGCTGGTGACATTCAGGCGTCAAGTGTGTAAGGATGCCTGGCCTGAGAGCCTGATGAGCAAACAGGCTCAGACCCAACATGTCTGCAGGATGGCAAGTCTGAGCACCCTGACCCCTAGGGCCCCACCCAGCCCCCAACTGGACTCACAGACACGCTGATCCTGGCAGAGAGATCCCAGAAAAGAAACCACAGCCTCCGACTGAGATGCCACACCCCAGGCTGATGTAGCAAGACTACAGCACAACTCTGATTCCTGGGCTCCACCTTTTGTGTTGCCAGCAGCTCAGGCCCATGGTGAGGTAGAGGTGGATGAGTGTGCCCATTTGATAATATGTGTATGAGTATGTGTGTTACAGAAATTCATGTATATGAGTACATATGTTTTCACAAGGGTGTGTGTGTGAATGCGTGAGTCCACAGATTAGTGGGCATGCCTTTGTCTATTGTGTTGTGCGGTGAACATATACAGAGGCATGTGGGTACATTTGTTCATTGAATGTGAGCTTATACATGTGTAGGAGGGTATACACCCAAATGAATGTGGATGTGAGTGTGTGTGTAAACATGCATGTGTATGAGCCAGAGTACAGAAGATACATAAGATCCTCAATACTCAGCTTCCTTGAAATGCCCATGGTCTCAACTCCCGAGGCCTCTGTTTCTGTCTGTCAACCTTTGACACCTCCAAGAAAAAGCCTCTCTTGGCACCAAGGACATGAGACCCAGAGTGGCCCCCATAAATTCCTAGGGAGTTGAAGGAGGAAGTGAGGTTTTGTGTGCTGGAGGAGGCTGGATGACATCCACCATTAATCCAGACCTTGAGGCTGGAGGGTGCACTGTATACTGGGTCACACATTCTGTTGTAAGTGTGTCACTGTAGGGGTGGGCTTTGAGATCTTTTTCTCAAACTTCACTCAGTGTGGTAGTGAGTTGACTTCTTGACACACACACACACACACACATATATATGAGAGAGAGATTCATTGTACAAGTTCTGTGACTCTAGAGAACCCTGACTAATACAACTAGCATAATTTAATTTATTATTTATTTTTGTTTTTGTTTTATTTTATTTTTTGAGACAGGGTTTCTCTGTGTAGCCCTGGCTGTCCTGGAACTCACTCTGTAGACCAGGCTGAACTCCTCTGTCTCCCGAGTGCTAGGGTTAAAGGTGTGTGTCACCACCGCCCGGCTCACTTTATTTTTTGAACACTCGTTCTTCTTCTTTTCAAGGTTTTGCTCTCTTCACCCCCACAGCTCTGCACCTCTTCCTAGTGCAGCAGTCTAGTGGCCTTACCTGGGCATCAGCCTCAGGGACCTGGGTCTGTCAGGTGACTCTCAGGAGCTGGTCTCCTCCAGGGGTACCAGTCCCTCCAGACTCCTGACTCTTTGACTCCACAGAAAGTCCTCCCAGAAGAGAAGGTTTCAAAGGCCTCACCCCCTTCACCGGGTCCTGTATCTCTCCTCAATCCTTTCCCGTTCATTTTAACCTCAGTCCTTCCTCCCCTCCCACACAACTGTGCCACGGAAAACGGAGGAATGCCCATCACCTTACCCCAGTACTCGAAGCCCAGGTCGGGCCAGGTGCTCTTTATGGTTAGGCCACATACCCGGGGCCCTCTGCAGAGTCAGGAGTGACCCGGATGCCTCAAAGAACAATTTCAGCTAGGAGCACATCTGGGAAAGTGTAAAGTTCCTAGCCGTGTTCCAGCTTCTTCCGCAGGTTGAGGGGTTCACATAGTTCCCACATGCAGTCTGCTTGGAGCCCCTGTTCAGGCCTTAGCCTCAGCAGATCTCCCCATTCACACCTGTTTCCCTGTGCTCATGAGGAGTCTTGCTGTATCATAAGGCTCCCTTCCATGCCTCAAGGGCAGCACAAAGCCTGGCCCTCGTTCTGGATTCTGTAGGGGCCCTCAAACAGGTACTTCTCTCTCTCTCTGGAGGTCAATACTGGAGCTCTGGGAGCCCTGGACCTTGGCCCATGGCACTGGCAGCTCTACATCTGCCCCAGCCTGGCACACGTGGCAGGAAGATGCTACTCCTCAGATGGTGTAGGTGGTTCCTGCTGCCTGGCACTGGTGATGATGAGATTGCTGGGGGCTGGGCTGCTGATTGAAGGCGGGGGAGGGAGAGGAGGAGCGTGGCGGGAGAGATGACAGGTGGGAAGCGGATGGAGGACTTGGAAACAAAGCAAATTTGCAGTCGCCAGGAAATACATCCCCAGCCACAGGTAGTCTGCGGAAGAGAGTCGGCTGCCTCCCAACTGGCACCTCAAGGGGCAGGCGGGGCGCCTCTCACAGCTGCCTCGCGAAGCTGGCAGCTGCGCTGCTGAGCCATGTGTAAGGAGCCGGTCCCCAGGAGCACCCACGCCAAGCTGGTGTCAGCTGCAGGAACCCACATATGTGGCACTTGGATATTTTTGCCCTGAAAGGCCTGGCATTCGTGGCTTCATAGGGAAGGCATTCTGGCAGGACTGGGGTCTCAGCATGCCCATGCCAGGTCTCCAACTCAAGTCAGTCCCACACAGCGCCCTGCCTACCGCATGGCCCTGTGGGTCTGCTTTGTTGCTCAAACCTCAGAAGAGGCCGATGTGCTGTTTGTACCGGAGTAAATGCAGAGTCAGGCCCTCGGTGGGTTCCTGGAATATGCCCGGAACCTTCTCCAAGCGCAGGCAACTGGGCTGTGTAGAGGAAACAGATAATGTGAACAGAGTGGATGTGTGGAGGAATTGTAGACATGGACAGAGGCTGGGTGAGTGAGGTCTTTACATGGACAGTGGGCCATTTAGATAAAATATGGACTTGGACGGAAGGCCCACGAGGATGAGTTATGCCCACGGACAGAGGGCCTTGTGGGCTAGGCCTGGATACAGACAAAGGAGCTAAAAAGTGGGAATGTTCAGAGCAAGCAGCATGTTGTGCTGTGTACTTCCGACTGACTGGCTTTAAAGCCCAGGTTCTGATTCGTTAGTTCAGCCTGCTGAAGCAGCTCACAGAACTGCAGGGAACGTCTACTGGTTTATTTCAAGGGGAGTCAGGATAAGAAGGCCAGCTATTCAAGAGGGATAGGAGGGAGGCTGGCAGTGTCCCCAGTGCAGGAGCTCCGGACCCTACAGTTTGGGTATGCCGACCTTCAGGGTGTTCAGTTGCCCACAGGCGCCCCCTCCTCTCTTGGGCTTTTATACAGACATCATAGTCTGAGCATGACAGAAGCTTGGACATGCATAGAGGTGCACCTGGACAGAGGAGGGGCTAGTCCATGTGGCCAGACGAGATAGTAAGCAAGGTTTGTCTAGCTGGATGCTTCTTGGTGACTTGAGCTTCCGTGACCTGCTTGAGGAAGAGGAATTCTAATCTCTGATTTCTGTGATTTGGTGAAGAGGTGGCTCTGAGTCAGGGACCACAGACACACCCAAAATATAGACATCTTCTCCAAGTTCCCATTGCTCAGCGCACTGACAAGGGTTTTAGGAGCCGCACACCAAAACCCGACACCAAAATCCTCAGCTTCCTGATGGTGTGAACAATTTGGCAGAGACTGGAGATACCTATCTCCTCCTAGATATACCCAGAGATATTCCTAGAAGTACCGATCTCTTCCTAGACCAGTCACTCGAAGCAAGATGCTCCCTCAAGATGCTGAAGGGTGGCGATGAGCCATACCCCCGAGAGAGAATGGGTAACACTGCGTGTCATATAACTAAGCCACCGTATTTTTAGGTTATGTGCATTAAGACTTCCTTGTTAAGATTTTTTTTTTTTTTTTTTTTTTTTGGAGACAGGATTTATGTAGCCCATGATCTGGCCCCAAACTCGTGATCCTCCTGCTTCAGCCTCTCAAGTATTAGGAATACAAATGCCCACCACCATGCTCAATATGTGGTGTGTGTGTGTGTGTGTGTGGTGTGTGTGTGTATGTGTGTGGTGTATATGTGTGTATATGTGTGTGCGCGCGTGTGTGTGTGTGTGTGGTGTGAGTGTGTGTGGTGTGCGTGTGTGGTGTGTATGTGTGTGGTGTGCATGTGTGGTGTGTGTGTGGTGTGTGTGTATGCATGTGTGGTGTGTGTGGTGTGTGTTTGCATGTGTGTGGTGTGTGTGTAATGTGTGGTGTGTGCATGTGTGTGTGGTGTGCGTGTGTGTGGTGTGTGTGTGTGTGTGTGTGTGTGTGTGTGGTGTATATGTGTGTGTTGCATGGGTGGTGTCGTTATCTACACCAGAGGAGGGAATTGGGTATACTCTATTGCTCTCCATCTCATTCCCTTGAGACATGGTCTCCCACTGAAGTTCACAGAGTTTTTGGCTTAGATGACAGCCAGTTTACTGGGGTTAGAGGCTCACACAACCATGCCCAATTTTTGACAAGGGTGCTGGGTATCCAAGCTCAGAACCCCATGCATATGCAGCAAACACTTATGTCTTCTGAACTATCTTCCCAGTCCACACCCCATCGTGCCCATCTAAAATACGTTTTGGACTTCCAAGAGGTTCATTAAAATGTAATCCTGCCAGGTGGTAGTGGCGCACACCTTTAATCCCAACACTTGGGAGGCAGAGGCAGGCAGATCTCTGTGAGTTCAAGTCCAGCCTGGTCTACAATCTACAAGAGCTAGTTCCAGGACAGCTAGGAATGTTGCATAGAGAAAGTCTGTCTTGAAAAACTGAGAGAGAGAGAGAGAGAGAGAGAGAGAGAGAGAGAGAGAGAGAGAGAGAGAGAGAGAATCCCACCCTTAACCAAGGAATCTATCAGTAGCTCTAAGCAGGGACTGGGAACTTGGATTAAGGTGTCCATTGGGAACCGGGTAATGGGTGGCAGCTGCCCTTTGAGTTCTATGATTTCTTCTTGTCATGACCTCCATGAACCTGCTTCTCAGTTGAAGCTACCATTGGCTTCGGGATCACCCTTGGAGCACCAGTGTCCTCGGTCTGAAAGCATCATGAATTACGTCACCCAAAGTTCTGATCTACAACCCATAGCCCCTGTCTACTCACCCCTCCACTTCCTCAGCAAACCCCACAGATCTGCCACGTGGGCTCGGGTTCACCTCACTGTAATGAGTCATAGCGTCAAAGTCCTGTCTATAGCGCCATAGTGACTCTGAGCTCTCCAACAGACATGATTCCCTCAAATCAGTTACTAAATTCTAGAACTCTTCCCTGACCCCCACAAACCCACAGCCTCCCCTCCTATGTACCTTCCAGACACCCTCCACTGAGCACCTTGGCTTCCCCGCCACCTGGCTTCTGACCTTGTCCTGGCATCCCTTTGCCAGGCATGATCTTCCTCCTGGCTCCCAGTGTCCCTAGACTGATGGTCTTTGGGAAACCAATCCAACTATCACTTTTCACATACAGCCTTTCTTGAACCAGATCGTCTGAGCCCTTACTGCTCTGTGATAGAATCTTAGAGATGATTTGTAACAGAATGGCGCCTGTGTTCAGGGTTTGCTCTTCTGGGACTATGTCCTACATGGGATTCCTTATTTGACTGTTGTAACACCTACTGGAAACGGTCTCACCCATAGATGAGGATACAAGGGTCCAAGAAGTTCATCTGCCAACACACACAACACTCATTGATGGAAGTTTTGCATTACTCCTCTCTTGCTGCGTTCACATTGCCTCAGAGCTTCACGGCTTACAGTGTTAGGGATATGGCTCAGTTGGTAAAGCTCCTACCCAGAATGCATGAGGCCCAGGCTTCAATCCCCAGCAGCCCATAAGCTGGGTAGGGTAGCACATGAAAGTAATGCCAGATCTTGAACAACAGAGGCAGAAGGAGCAGGACTTCAAGGTTGTCCTTCTCTTCAGCTACATAATGAGTTGGAGGGCAGCCTGGAATATATGAGACCGTGTCTCAAAAACCTTCATGGGTGAAAACAATAAACATTTATGCATACCAGGAATCCAGGATAACAGTGGCCAGGCTTCCCACAAGGTTGTAGGTGGCTTTCAGGCGCCACAGGTAGGGTGGGATTTGCTGACCAGCAGGCTCTTTATGGGGTAGTGTGCAGAAGCCTCTGTTTTTATGCCAGGCAGACCCTCTACCAGCTGTCCCTGAGTCTTCACTTCATGGAAGCTGGATTCCCAAGGCACATGATCAATTAAGGGAACAAGAAGAAGGCTGTGGTGCCTTCCATTGCCTCCCTGGAAGTGTACACAACCACCGTTAGTGTCTAGCTATAGAGTCAGCTCAGCCCTGTTCCAGGTAGGCTGGACCAGCCTGGGCACAGAAAGCCAGCGACAGGTCAGAGATTGTCATGGCCTCTTCTCTTAATCACCAGGTGCCAGTGTCCTCAGTGTTCCCAGGGCTGGGACTTACCAGGACATCAGTGCAGTCTTCCCCAGAACAGGCAACTGCAGCTCCCAGAGCTGCCTATGGAAGGTAATGTGTTCACAGCTTGCGGAAGTTCCCCTCATGAGCAAACTCCTGCCAGTCAGATCTGTGTTGTGCTTCAGTCAAGTGAGAAGGTGTGACCCAGGCGCCCCCAGCAGCTTATGCTCATTAAGCTGGAGGTGCAAAGGACTAAGGGGGAGGGGCTGAGTCCCCTTCCAAGATGCTCCAGCTATGACACGTTCTTTCCTGGGAAGGGCAGGTAAATGTATGTGGGGGACAGCAGGTGTCTGGAGTCTGGAGGCACGTGCTATGGGGACATGACTGAGGGCTGGTATCTGATCTGTACTGAAGAAAGTACAGAGTCATCTTGGCCACCTGAACCCAAGGTGAAAAAAGAGGCTGCATCTTGAGTTGAGCTGAAACTGTCATGTGGGATGGCTCAGCCACCTCTTCAGGGCAGGTGGGAATTGGCTTCCTGCCCAAGGCTGCAGGTGCTGCTGTCTGGCTCTTTCCATTTACCCCGAATCTGTTGATAGCTTCCTGCCCCAACCACCGCGGAGAGCCAGGGGTGGAGATGCCAGGAGCGACGGGACTTCACACTTCCGGAGGCAGTCCAGAGCTCGGGTCTCTTGTGCTCACCGCAGGCGGCTGTGACATTCCCAACTCTTTCATTTGCTAGGTTGAAGTGGCTACTCGCTCCCCTGTGCCAGGCCTTGTCTCTGCTGGTTCTTTTGAATTTCTCTCATGAGACCCCTGTTCTGTTCCTTCCACTTTTCCCTTCCTGAAACCTCAAATCCTGTCTGCTGGACTCTGCAGCAGCCCCATCTAATCTCTTCCCCCTCTGCTTTCCACCGCAGCCTTTGGTCCAGAGAGTCCCTTGTTTCCAACCCTCAGCAGATAATCATGCTTGGCCACTGCTCTTCCTAGCCCTCAGGCCTTCGGGAAGCTCTCTGTTGGAGAATCTTGGTCTTGTGGGACCTTTGTGCCTCAGCTCTGATGACAGTAATAGGGGCTGCTTTGGAGTTGTCCTCATGTGGCCCTGCTCTCTGCATCTGTTTTTTTCTGACCGTGTTAGCTTACATCGCTCATGTTAGTGGCTTTCTGGCTAACCTCAAATGTCTGGTCATTCCTGGCAGCTTGTGCTATGGTCACTGAAATGCTAATCAGAAGCTCAGGGTGGCATGGAGAATGACTACTAAGACTCCCAAACCACCACCATCCTTGCCAGTGCCACTGTCCCGTTCAAACAAACAACGGGCCTCTTATTATTTTTGTTTAAGTATAAGTGTGTGTGTGTGTGTGTGTGTGTGTGTGTGTGTGTGCATGCACACATTGCATATATGTGCATCCACAAAAACAGGATCTCTCTGGAGCTAAAATTACAGGCAGTTGTGAACTGCCTGGTATAAGTGCTTTGAATCAATCCTAGATCTTTTGGGAGAGGAATACATGCCCTTAACTGTTGAGCCATCTCTCCATCCCTTCTATTTCTTTTTTTTTTCCACTTTTGAGACAATCTTATGTAGCCCAAGCTGGCTTCAAACTCTCTTTATAACCTTGAATTTTTAATCCTTTTGCTTCCACATCCCAAATGCTGGGATTATAGGCATGCACCACCATGTCTGGTTTATGCAGTGCTGGGGATCAGATCCAGGGTGTTATGCTAACAATTGGACCACTCCTACCCCAAATCCAGATTCTTGACAGTCGCCAAGGCCCAAGGCTTGCAGCAGCTGAGTCGCATCTCCAGGTCATGTCTATGTCTATGCTTTGGAAATAGACATTTAAACACAGAAGTCCTGGGGCCTAGGGTGTAAATTCCAATGTTAGACACTGTGATTGATGCTGATGTTCTGTCCAGTCCTCTGTGTGATCTCATTTACCAAAGAGGGAAAGAAAAGGAAACAGTGTTCATTAGAAACAATGTAACTTCAGAAGCCACCTGAATTGTGTATATGGCTACACTGAGTGCTCCCCTCTGAAGCCCACATCCATACTGAGGTCTACACCATCCTTGTCCTAAACCAGTTCCCCCACCAGGTAGTCTGTCTCAGGGTCTATGCTTAAAACTATGCTAAAACCAGGTCTTAATAACTCCAACTTCACTTCACACTGACATCCTGAAGCCCAGAGTCAAGAATCCCCATTTTACTGACGTGGAGGTCTGGGAAGCTGCTTGGGCTACTGCCGGTGGTGGAACTGTGTCTCTAGCCTTGCTGCCACTGACGAATGGACTTCGCGTTTAGCTTTCAATGTTTCCTTTACTGTACCCTAAAGCTGGCTGTGGTGGCACAGACCTGTAATCCCAAAACTCAGGAGGCTGAGGCAGGGGAATTACCAGGAGTTTGATGGCAGCCTATGCTATAGAGAAGAAAAGACCCTGCCACAGTTCCTGAATTCCTGTGAGGAGGGATTCTCACAATGTGTCACAGATTTAAAAATCACCTTTAATACACAGACTCTCAGCTGCAAGCCAAGGGGCCCCTCTTCAGGGACCAAGGGAACCCATTAACATTCTGCCCACAGCTCTACAGAGCCTCCTGCCATGGCGACCATGGTGCCTATTAAAATGAAAATTGGGGGCTGAAGATACAGCTCAGAGTTGTTGGGGTGCGTGTGTGGAGCCCCAGGCTTTATCCTCACCACTGCATAAACCAGGTGTGGTGAGGCAAGCCTATCATTAATCAGCACTCAAAGGGTAGAGGTAGGTCATCCTGGACACATAGTAAGTTCAAAGCCAGTTTGGGCTACATGAGACCCTCTCAAAAAAATTTTAAAAAAAAGTTAAAGCTAACCCAATGCAAGCAACATAGAACTTTTTCTATCAGGACAAAGGATCCAGAGGTCTGGAGACAGCCATCAAGCACCTAAAAGCCACTCTTTGGCAATCCTGCCCAGGACTTAAGACCGGTCTTGGTCTGTGAGTAAGCCGGAACACTCGAGACCGGAACCCATTACCCAGGCTAGGCACACAGGGACAGATTAGTTAGACGGACACATTGCGCCTGCGGACATTTTTAGGTGTAGGACTCTTTCCGGCTTCATCCACCCCCTCCGACTTCTCGGGCCGGTGCCCCACCCCTAGTGACCCCTATCTGACCGCCGGTGAGCGCGTTGCAGAGAACTAGAAAGAGGGTGTCGAGGTGAGCTGGAGCTGATCAGGGGTTAGTGGGAGATTTTGGGCAGCTCTCGTCGCGCGCGAGAAACTTCTGCTGAATGTTAAACTCATGCCCATCTCCCAGGAGCTGAAGTCCTAGCGGAGCGTCTGTCTGATTTGTTTGCGTGGAGCACCGCGTGGGATGCAAGTTCAGGCCTGGCTCCGAAAGGCCGATGGTTTCCGAAAGTAGACTGTGGCGGCGCGGGCTGGGCAAGTGTGCCTGCGAGGAAGGGCTGCTGGACTTGGAAGCGGGACCGGGAATTTCACTGAAAGTTGTTTTGACTTTAGTGCTGGCAGGGAACTTGTTTGTGGCTACCACTAAGACTTGTGGGAGGCTCCAGATAGCTGCGGGAGCGCGGGCGAACCTGTGCTGTCCCTCGAGGGAGGAACTGTGCAAACGGGATGTCCTGAGTGTTTTCCCTTTCCCCCCAAAGCCTACGTGATTGTTGTGAAACAGAGCTCCCTGTTGTTCTTGGACTTGAGATAGATGGATTCATTTGTAAAATGTAGGGACACGGTCTCATGTATCCAAGCTGGCCTTGAACTTACTATTTAGCCGAGTAACCTTGAACTTCTGAACCTCCTGCCTCCACTATGCCCATTTTAGGTGGTGCTGGGGAACAAGGGTTTCCTGCATTCGAGGCAAGCAGTTCCTAATACACTCCCAGCTCCTAGATGTCTTTTTTTAAAATGGTAGTTTATTATGTAGAGTGGATATGGGTTTTAACATTTTTTTTAATTATTTGTGAATGCTACTTTAAAATATAGTTTTAGCCGGGCGGTGGTGGCGCACGCCTTTAATCCCAGCACTCGGGAGGCAGAGGCAGGCGGATCTCTGTGAGTTCGAGGCCGGCCTGGTCTACAAGAGCTAGTTCCAGGGCAGGCTCTAAAAAAGCTGCAGAGAAACCCTGTCTCGAAAAAACCAAATAAATAAATAAATAAATAAAATATAGTTTTGACAGTTCCTAACCCACAGGTATCACGTGCATTCTCTGGTATCCCTGGACCTGAAGGGGTCAGAGGCCTATGCCCAGTCAAATGCTCTCAATAGACAGACTTTGTTTTATTCTAAAGAACTGGCTGAGCCGGGCGATGGTGGCGCACGCCTTTAATCCCAGCACTCGGGAGGCAGAGGCAGGCGGATCTCTGAGTTCGAGGCCAGCCTGGTCTACAAGAGCTAGTTCCAGGACAACAGGCTCTAGAAACTACAGGGAAACCCTGTCTCGAAAAAGCAAAAAAAAAAAAAAAAAAAAGAACTGGCTGTAATCGGATGAGCTAGTAGTTAGTTCAGCACTGACAGATGTATAAGTGCTTTGGCCAGGCTCATGCCTGAAGACCAGAGCAGCTTTGGAGGCCAGAACTGGTCCCATTTCCATGTATGGGAGAGCAAGGCACTGCCTCAGATGGGACATGGTAGAACGTACAAGAGTTGAAGGTGGCTCAACAGTGCCATTCCAGCATGTGCACAGCTGTCCATACAGGATTCGGGTTGCCCTTACCCTCTACCCTCCTCCCTGACTTAACCACACTGGGGTCAGTGTACCCGCATGGTAGTCACCATTCTTCCTGGTGTGGGTGTCTCCATGGGAACTGTAACCAAGTCTGTTCCACAAGGAGTCCGACTTGACCCCTCCTGATGCTCAGTGTCTGTACATGGTAGGAATGCCACCAACCTTCAGGGCTAAGGACTCTGTCCCGGAGAGCAGTGGTGTTTTCTTTAGCTGTGCTGTAAGTAGCGTCCAGGCAGAGGTCCTGCAGCTACATCACCAACTCTTCCTGCTCGGAATCTTGTGGCCATGCCACTGTGTTGCTTATGCCTGGTTAGCCGTGTTGATCCAGTCCTACCACCTCGCAGGGTATGGTGGTGTCAAAAGTAGGATGCATAGAGATTAGTGGAGACCAGCACCCTACTGCATGCATATTTGAGTGTCCGTGCGTGATGTCCTTAGACTTTTTCTGAGGACCATGGGTTGGTTTCAGTTTAACCAATCACCACTTGTGCGAGCATCCTATATGCACATCTTTTTGCATCCCTAAGGTCATGGTGTTAATGCAGTGTGGGGGAAAAAGGGTTTCAGCTATTTGTGCTACTGTTGAGAAGGCTTCTCTCTCATGACTCAAGCTCGTGGCCTCCCCAGGACTAGAGGAGTATGTCGGGACTGCTCTCCCAGGGCCTTGTATATTGTTCCTGTGTGCCATAGTCTCTCGGGGCAATTCTTCATCAGGAACCCATCCCTGATGAGTTCCCACATCTGGGTGGATGGGTAGGAACTACTTCCTGAGGGCTCAGCTCTCCTGGCGCTTCAGGAGAGTTGTGCCATTTTGGAGGCTGTGGTGAAGCACTGTGTTGGATGGCCCTCACACAGCAGGTCTTCTGTTTGAGTTCCTCTGTTTCCTGTTCCTTTGGGCAGAGGCAGTAGATGAATCCCAACTGTCGTGCCCTTCCCATTCATCCCGAACATCCTAAGTCTTCTCATACTCTAACCCCCAGGAACCTAGCCACAAGTCTGTAGTTCTGAAATCTCACACAGCAGGTCTTCTCTTTGAGTTCCTCTTGGTTTTTGTTATCTCTGACTGTAAAGCAAACGGAAGAGAATGTGTTGGAGTAAGAATGAAAGCACCCTCATTTACTTTACGCTCCCTGGCTTCTGGAAGCCCACATGGCTGACACGTTCTTGACTTCTCTTGCCTAGTCCTGCTGTTTCCTTAAATTTGTCAGTTTCTTTGCAGAAGTAGAAACCCAGGGTTTGACAGACCAGGACCTCTGAGCCTCTGTGGAGCAGCACTGAGCGCAGCTGTGGTACTTCACTGCTGCATCTAGACCTTGTGTGGTCTCCAGGAGTCAGTGTGTTAGGGAACGGACATTGTGCATAGAACCTGCAAACAGCCATGAGCTAAACTTCTGCACAGAGGAGTGAGGTGGAGCTTTTCTGCTGTCTTGACCAGAGTGCCTGGCTTGAGGAGAAGCCAGCCAATCCCAGCAAGGAAGCAGGGAAACTTAGTCATACCCAAAGATTTTGAGCACAGAATGAAATTTAGTTCTAGATTTATTGACGTAGAATTTGTCCTAGGATAGTTCAGGGCTCCCAGCTTTCACCCCAAAGAATGCCAGCTGTTGTGTCTGTGAAGGTTAGACATGTGGCCTGGGATGGGGCAGAGGTCCCCTCAGCCGGTGTCTTTATTGACCTCTAGCACTGAGTGATGTCTAACACCCCAATATTTAGTGCCTCTGTAACAACAGGTTAGCAGTACCTTCAGCTAGCTCAGCAGAACCTCTGCACGGAGCCACTCCCTCTAGCTCAGAGTCCCCTCCAAAGCAGGTGTGGCCTTCAGCTCAGCAGAACCTCTGCACAGAGCCACTTCCTCTAGCTCAGAGTCCTCCAAAGCAGGTGTGGCCTCTTGTCTCACTACAGTGGTTGGGGGAGACTGACTGCTCTAGTGAAAGCCACAAGTGATTGCGGGGTAGGTGTGGCAGAAGCTGGGGGTCGGGGGCTCAGTGGAGAGTGGTGTGTTCTTACTGCTGGAGGCCAGGTGGCCTAGGGGTGGGAGCTGCCTTCCCCCTGCGAGAAGCCTGGGCAGGGTCGACGTGTGACGTGAGGGTTAGAAACCAGAGGAATTTATGTTGCTAGCTAGCACTGGGAAGCAGATCCAGAATATTGAGTGGCCTCTGAACCTGCTAGGTACGATATGCAGAGCCAGTGTGGAAGGTGATGCCCCCTCTGTTCTAGAGTCGACTTAAGGGTCTACAGAGGTGATACCCAGTGGAGCATCCCATTAGGACTAAGCAGTGACATCTCCTCCCTCTCCCTGAGTACTCTTCCTCCTCTTGTTCCAGCTATAATTTAGGAGTTGTGTTTGAGAAGACAGATTGAAGAGTTATCTTTCAGCCATTAGGAGGAGAGAAAGAAACAAACTGTGCTCCCTAGCCTGGTGACCTTGCCTGCCTGATGCCCTTCTGGGTCGCAGTTCCTGAATGGCTATCCTTTGGGACTGCCGGAGAGAAACAGCTCTGTGTCCCTGAGCAGGCTGTGTCTCAGATGTGTCCTGTGTCCTGGGAGCAGCAAGGGTGTGTGCCAGGCTTTTTCTTTTGGGCCGCCAACCAGCTCTCAAATCGGGACATGGAGACTTATTAGATGAATGCTTGGCCTTATCTTAGCCCTTCTTTATGTTTCTCTTCATTTTGCCTCGGGGTTTTTACCTTTCCTTCCTCCCTCCCTCCTTCCTTCCTCCCTTCCTTCTCCCTCCCTCTTTTCTTTTCTTTCCTGCTTCTTGTGTCCAGCTGCCTGGCAGCTGCCTGGTTTCTGGCCGTGTATGTGACCCTCTCTTTCTCCATTATTTTCTTCTCTCTCCAGCCTAGCTTTCTCCTACTACTTATTCTCTCTGCCTGCCAGCCACACCTATCCCTCTCCTGCCTAGTTATTCGCTGTTCACCTTTTTTTGCGGGGGGGGGGGGGGGGTGTTTGGTTTGGGTTTTCGAGACGGTTTCTCTGTGTTGTTTTGGAGCCTGTCCTGGAACTAGCTCTTGTAGACCTGGTTGACCTCGAACTCACAGAGATCTTCCTGCCTCTACCTCCCGAGTACTGGGATTAAAGGTGTGCGCCACCACAGCCCAGCTTGTTCAGCTTTTTATTAGACCAATCAGGTCCTGCCTTAGGCAGACAAGGTGAAACAGCAACACATAATTACAAGTGCAGCAGAAACAAACGTAACACACCTTTACACAATTAAAGTGATATTTCTCAGCATAAGCAAATGTAACACACCTTTGCATGGTTAAGTATTCCACAAGGATGACTTTTGAGTCCCCGTGATGCCTGCTTCTACTGACTAGTGATTTTCCAGGCTCAGAATTCCAAAATCTATTATTTAGGATTTACCTTAAGTGTATGTGTATTTGGGTTTCCTAACTTAAAATTGTTTGGAATTTTGCATGTTTTTGAAATCTTTAAAGACGATGATTAAAAAGCTTTGATACTAGACACTTTCTAAAGATGTACGATTGAAAGTGTTAGCCTCTCTGTTTAGGGATGCTATGTTAAGAGTGTCTGCAGCACAAGGCGTGGTGCACATGTTTAATCCCAGCGCTCGGGAGGCAGAGGCAGGTGGATCTCAGTAAGTTCAAGGCCAGCTGCTCTACAAATGAGTTCAGGACTGTTACACAGAGAAACCCTGTCTCGAAAAACAAACAAAACAAAACAGAGTGTCTGCAGTCTTTTGGGGTGCTTGGAGAGTGTATTTTAAACTTGCTGGGAGCAAGACGTGGTGAACCAGGACACACTCACACATTGCACTCTCATCCCCCCAGCCCGGCCAGTGGTGTGTTGGTGCGATGCCACCCCACTCGACACTACCCTTCAGGCGTCTCATCTGGTCCTTGGCCTCCAGTCGGCTGGTTCCCAGAAGACACAGAGGACATAGCCTCCTGCATACAGCTCCAGAAGCCCGCGCAGATGGGATTGCCCCCGTGTTCATCCGCGCCTTGGCCTTTGGGGACAGGATTGCCCTTATTGACAAACATGGCCGTCACACCTACAGGGAGCTTTATGACCGCAGCCTTTGCCTGGCCCAGGAGATCTGCAGGCTTCGGGGTTGTAAGGTTGGGGACCTCCAGGAGGAGAGGGTTTCCTTCCTGTGCTCCAATGACGTCTCCTATGTTGTAGCTCAGTGGGCCTCCTGGATGAGTGGCGGCATTGCTGTCCCGCTCTACTGGAAGCACCCTGCGGCCCAGCTGGAGTATTTCATCCAGGACTCCCGGAGCTCTGTGGTCTTGGTGGGCCAGGAGTACTTGGAGCGCCTAAGTCCAGTGGCCCAGAGGCTGGGAGTCCCTCTTATGCCTCTCACGCCTGCCATCTACCGTGGAGCAGTGGAGCAGCCCCTAGAACAGCTGGTTCAAGAGAGGGAATGGCGTGACCGGGGTGCTATGATCTTCTACACCAGTGGGACCACGGGGAGGCCCAAGGGTGCACTGAGCACCCACCGTAACTTAGCAGCTGTGGTGAGTGTTGGGTGTGCTCCAGAGGCCTCTGTTTCCTCCCCTCTCCCTCTCCCAGCCTCACGGTCATCACTGAGTAGGGTCGCGTAGTCGGGCTGTGATTAGGTTGGGATTTGTAAGAGCAGCTTCTGTGTCGACTCCTGCCGTGTGCGTTACCTTTGTATTCAGCCACTCCCAGAACCACCTTGGCAAAACTCACCAGTCCCTCACTCTGTGTCTGACTTACTCAGCTCATGTTCTGAAAACTATGTGTATGTGCAGTGAAGTCTCCTGTCCAATAGGAACAGTAAAGTAACATGAAAGCCGACACAGAGAGGAAGGCAGCAAGTGAGCCCCCAGGTTCCTTGACGCATGGCATGTGGTCCCAGCCACCAGGCATAGGTGTGATAGGGCGTGTGCAGCATCCTTCCTGGAGGGGACCCTCATCATAGAGGCCATCTCCTTCCCTAGTAGAGACTCAGGCTGTGACGGAGCCAGTATCCTCACACTGATGGTCCAGGGTGCACGAAGGAGCCTTGCCCACATGACATCTCAGTGAGAGCTGAGAATATGCCTGGGAATCTGCCTGTGTCTACTGTCACAGCTGAGTGGGTGACCACAGACGGCTCAGCACAGGTAGGCAGCTATGCTAGCCTGCGGGTTCAGACTTGAACTCTGCGGCAGTCTGTCCTTTGCGGGGACCAAAGCTGTGGGCAGCAGTGCCAAAATCCCACCTCTGCCTCCCACAGTGTTTGCAGGGCCTGTTCCTAGGCTTTCTAAGGTCTATGCAGTCCCCAGTTAACGTGTTTCTGCTCCCCTTTCCCCAATAAGTGGGGGCATCCAGTTACTTCCCTTCTTCAGGAGCAAAGAACATCTTTATTCTCCCTTCGCTTTCTCAGGATCCCCTGAACCACTTGTCTGCCAGTCATGCCCACACTCCCTCAATCCCTGTTCTTTTTTTTTTTTTTTTTTGGTTTTTCGAGACAGGGTTTCCCTGTAGTTTCTAGAGCCTGTCCTGGAACTAGCTCTTGTAGACCAGGCTGGTCTCGAACTCAGAGATCCGCCTGCCTCTGCCTCCCGAGTGCTGGGATTAAAGGCGTGCGCCACCACCGCCCGGCTCAATCCCTGTTCTTAGGCAGTGCTGTTTCCCACAGGTGACTGGGCTGGTCAGCGCGTGGGCGTGGACAAAGAATGACGTGATCCTTCATGTCCTCCCGCTGCACCATGTCCACGGTGTGGTCAACAAGCTGCTCTGTCCACTCTGGGTAGGAGCCACCTGTGTGATGCTGCCCGAGTTCAATGCTCAGCAGGTAAGGCAGGACCCTGGGTTCTCGGCAGACCCAGTGAATTCTGTGTGTGCTGTGATCAGCAGGCTGGAGGGTTAAAGCAGCGTGTATTTATTCTCCCAGGTACCTAGTGTACTGGAGGGCAGTGTCTGGAGTGAGTCTGGTAGAGCCAAAAGCAAGGTTCCATGGAGGTCTCTGCATCTTGCTTTTTTATGGCTTCTAGAAGCACCTGCTCGGCTTGTGGCTGCATCTCCCCATTCAATGCAGCCACCTTGAGCCGTCATCTCTCTTTGGCATCCTCTAATTAACGTGCGTATAAAACAGAGTCATTTCCCTGTGGCTAGACCTACAACTTGATCCCTTCTCCAATCTCGGGGAGCAGGACATGAGGAGCAGCCTGCCCCTCTTCACATCTTCTCCGGTTCCCACAGAGGACCTCCTGCTGGGGGACCCACAGGAGTCACTGGCGTCCCTCCTTCTGCAGCAGTCGATGTCAGTCCTGTGCAGGGGAGATGACAGTGGGGCCAGCGTCACTGAGCTGTGTGGCATCACTGTGCAGGGCAGTGTCTCCAGAGCAGTAGCTCAAGGACACCGCTGTGTTAGAGCAGGCTGAGCTCACACCATCACTCCCACTCTGGGAACTGGAAGGAGCAGGTCTCGCACCTTTGTTCTTTCCATCTTTGCTTGACCCTTGGGACCTTTGCCTGTCAAGGTGAGACACCAGAACCTCTGGTCAGTCACTGCAAGGTGAAGATTGTTGGAATTGGAGGGTTCTGTAAGGAATTTTTAATTTTAAAAATCTGGAATTTTTAATTTATGAGCCAGACTCTGCCCTTGCCTGTGATGTCAACATGGTACTGTTCAGTCCTGTATGCATGCCTCATACTGATCATATTGAAATAAAAATGTACCTGGTGAGAAAGTTAAGTGCTTTTATACAAAATATTACTAGAAATTTATTATGGGGTAAAATGCGAAGTTCACACGAAGCTTTCTGGATAGGACAACAGCCCACCTCCTGCCTGTGTTGAGCACTGTCCGGACTCCGAAGGCTGCCCCATGAGGCCACAGCGTCCGTCAGTAGGAGAGACCTGTGGTGGAGGCAGGAGGCAGCGTGTGGCTGGCAGCTGTGCTGTCCTCTGCTGAGTGCTGTGCCCTGTCTCCCTCTAGGTCTGGGAAAAGTTCTTGAGCACAGAAGCTCCACGGATTAATGTATTTATGGCAGTGCCCACGATCTACAGCAAACTGCTGGACTACTACGACAAGCACTTCACACAGCCCCACGTCCAGGACTTTGTGCGTGCGGTTTGTAAAGAAAAGATTAGGTGAGTGGACGGAGCCCGTTGGCGGTCAGCAGGCAGCCTCATGCTTAGTGTCTGATGGCTCTGTGCGTCTGGTAGTGCGCGTCTATGTTCTGTCCTCTGCTGGATCCCCCCCCCCACTCATCTACGCCCACGTGTCTGTCTAACCCCCCCATCTACGCTGACATGTCTGTCTAACCCCCCACCATCTATGTCCACGTGTCTGTCTAACCCCTGGCACCTCTGCCTCTCACGTCTCTCTGCTGCTCTGCCGGAAGAAGGCCGAGGACTGGAGCAGCCTCTTCCCTGGCCCACTCTGGCTTGGCTCTCTGAGAGTTCTCCTCCAGTCTCCTCCCCTGGCTTCTGGACAGGAACTTCTCACAACCATGAGCTGGGTGAAGCCTGTTACCTGTTCAGTGGCATGAAGTTAGCCTTCTCTCTCCTGTGAGCCTATGGATATTATTTTCTTTCCCAACTTTATGTTGAAAAGTGATTTGCTAACTAGAAGTGATCATAATGTTGTTATGGGATATTACTTTATATAAAGGTATGTTACATTTGCTTATGCTGTATTTGTTTAATTATGTAAAGGTATGTTGCTTTTGTTATTCTGCATTTGTTCAATTATGTAAAGATATATTGTTGTTTCACCTTTCCTGCCTAAGGCACCTGATTGGTCTAATAAAAAGCTGAATGGCCAATAGCTAGGTAGTAGAGGGATAGGCAGGGCTGGCAGGCAGAGAGAATAAGTAGGAGGAATGTAGGGAGAGAACAAGGGATGGGGGGAGAGAGGGAGGGGATGGGACAGGACACTCAGGGCCAGCCAGAGACAGAGCAGGCAGTGAAAGTAGGACACACAGAAGGAAAGAAAGGTAAAAAGCCCTGAGATAAAATGTAGATGAAGAGACACAGGTTGGTTTAAATTATAAGAGCTGGTGGGACAAGCCTAAGATAAGGCTGAGCATGTCATAGGCCTCCATGGCATGATTTGGTAGCTGGTTGGTGGCCCAAAAGAAAGCCTACTACATGGTGTGGCTTACTTGATCTCACAAACGGACCTGATCCATGTTCCCAGCGGGGATGGATAGGGTGCGTCACCTCTTTTGCCAGAAGAACAGGGGCGTGGCACATGGGAAGGGGCTGAAGCTGGATGACAGAGTTGCAGGGACAGCTTTGATTTAGAACTCCAGGCATGACCTGTGTGGGTGCCCAGCAGCCAGCTCTGCATGCTACACATCTGGGCTCAGGAAGCAGTGCCTTGTGTCCCTGAGAGACTTCCGGATTATCCGAGACAAATGCGATATCATTACATTTTTGCTGTCTGCCATTCTTATGTTCCCTTTCAAAAAGACACTTTGAGGAAATGAGGGCCCTGTTTCAGATGGAGCTGCTGCTGGCGGCCTCTCTAGGCCCCTACTCAGGCCTATCATCTGAAGCACTCTGGGGTAACCAGTGCTCAGGAGCCAGAGCTAGGGAAGGATCAGTAGATCCCACCAAACCCACAGAACCATGGGCACAGTTGCCGTCTCTGAAATACAGAACCCTCAACAGACACAATGAGACTGCCGGTCTCTTGTTGGCCATACATCTCTAGAGGAGAACAGGGCTGGTTCCCACTTTAGTTTAGATGACACCCAAAGGACCTTCCTTTCTGCAAGTGGCATGCCGTGGGATTGTGGCAGAAAGCACCGTAGGGACACTTGAACACTCTCCCTCTATCACTGCCATTGCTGCCTCCAGTTGCCCGTCCCCCTGTCTGTCTTCCAGCTTTGGCACCGCCTGCCTCCTCCTGAAGGTGTGCGACCTTTCCCCCATCACTACCGTCCCGTCGTGGCCACTGTTGTTTAGGACTGTTGGTGATCAGCATTATATTTATGGTGCCACCACAGATGCTGCTTTAGCTAACATCCCTTCGAAAGAACAGCTTACATTTACATAGACATACTGAAAAAAAAACTTTTTAGAAAGCCAGTTTTAGCCCCAGCTTACTTTGATCATGAATGTTAGATTTAAAGATAAAGGTGCCAGCGAGCAGCTCCCATCAGAGCTAAGTAAGCCCCTGTGGTTGTGCTGCCTAGGCTCATGGTGTCAGGCTCGGCTGCCCTGCCTGTCCCTCTGCTGGAGAAGTGGAAGAGCGCCACGGGCCACACACTACTGGAGCGCTATGGCATGACGGAGATTGGCATGGCTTTATCCAACCCCCTGACAGAGGCTCGCCTGCCAGGTACCGCTGCCCCACAGCTATTCCCCTTCCATTTCCCGTGCCCTACATGCGGGTCCTGGTCCACTTGCACTTAGATAAGAGGGACACGGGACACTGCTCTCTGCATCAGATTATAGGACAGGGCCAGAAGTACCTTCTCAAGGTGACAGCCTCCCTCTCCCCTTGTCCCTTTTCTTCCACATGCTGCTGGTGGCGGGAGAACAGCAGGGTGCTTCGTTCTAGCCCTGCTAGACCATTTGGGGAAGACCAAGACCCGAAGCTTGAGTGGATGGCAAGTGCCCATGGAAAGAGCCCAACCTCAGGGCACAGTCCCTGGCCTGCCCATACCTTCTCCACCCTCAAGCAGTAGCTACAGTCCTGAATTCCCGTCCTGGGGCTTTGCTTTTCAGTGCAGCTCATTCCCCTCTCAGTGCCCCAAACATAGAGCTGCCCTTCCTGGGAACCTAGCAATCATCCTAAAACATCTGGCTTCCTTCTGGCCTGAGCTGTGATGGTGTTGGAATTAGTTCAGGTTTTCTGCATGAGCCTGTGTCATTCAGTACACACTTGGGCATGGTTTTTTAATTGCTGCCATGTGACTGGTGCTATCAGAGTGTTTTTCGTGTTTCTTATCTCCACCCTCGTGAGTCCTGAAGCCAGGTGACTCCAGCACCGACCTCAAAGGCATCCTGTTCCTGTGCCTTATGGGGATCAGGGAGATGCCGAACCCGTGTTTGAGGGAGCACTGGGAAGTGGGCAGAGGTCTCTGACCAGGCAGGAAATGTCAGGGGCCCAGGGCTGAAGTAGGCATGGCTATGCTAGGCAAGAGTCAGAATCACAGGTGGCCTCTGAAGTAAATGGCATGACTGCTGCCGGGAGAACAGTCAGCGGGGTACCCAGACGGCGGGCCCTCCCGAGGGTGCCCAGACGGCCGGCCCTCCCATGGGAGCTGGCTCAGCAGAGTGCGGGGTTGGGCTTCATGGATAGTCGGAATTAGTGAGGATCAAACCCCCGATGCCACTGTTAAGCTGTTAGTACCCCAGCCATTCAGCCAGCCTGCCTCGTGCCTGCAGTGACCATCACATACCAGCCCCATGTCTGCACCAACCCTGTCCACCATGGCCATAGCAGCCTGACAGAAAGAAAGTGAACGGTGGGTCCCGGATGAGAGGAGCATCTTGGGTCTCCTCCCTTCCCTCTTGTCACCCTTAGTGGTGACTGTGATGGCCCTGTCCAGGACACTGTTCTACTGAGCTCAAGTCTCTAAAATGAGGAACTGGCCAGAACTGGAGTGCTGTGGTTTGTCAGCCCAAGAATTCCAAGTCTAGCTACAAACTAGAGCTGCAGAAAGACAGAGTGCCCAGAGTCGAAAGGACGGGCAGCACAAGGCTTGGTCACCTCTGTCCCTGGGAGCACTGTGTAGTGTTGATCTGTGACTGAGCAGAACGTGTGTGAAATTTGTGTGTCTTCTCGCTTTACACTCTCACAGACCAGGGACAAAGCTGCCCAAGGTCACTTGGCTTGGGAGCAGACTCACCTAGACTAGCAAGCTGTGGCAAGCAGAGTGGTCTGACAGAGCCCGGGTTTGGAGGGGGTTGGGGTGACAGACAGCTGTGATGATGGCGTATGCAAAAGTGAGGAGTGAGGCCAGGACAGGAAGGACTGCAAGATGGTCCTCGGAGCCATGGGGATGCTTCACGTGTTGCAGAAGGCCATGAAGACCATTTGTACTAGGCCATATGGACTGTTTCTACAGAGCCTCTGTTGGCATGAGGCTATGGGGAATCATTCATGTAGAGCTATGGAGTCCATTCTCCTCCCCCCCGCCCCCAACAGGGTTTCTCTGTGTTGCTTTGGAGTTTGTTCTGGAACTAGCTCTTATAGCCCAGGCTGGCCTTGAACTCACAAAGATCTGCCTGCCTCTGACTCCCAAGTGCTGGAATTAAAGGCGTGCGCCACCACCGCCCGGCTGAAGTCCATTCTTATGAGGTCATGGAGGACCATTTGTATGAGCTATTTGGGACCATTCTCATTCCGCTAGGATGATTTACATAAGGTCATGGGGTGGGGACCATCCGCGTGAGGTTTGTAGATACCGTCTCACCCTAGAGATATTAAAGCGTAAGACAGAAGTCTTCTGTGTCTGTAGTCCTGGTTGCCAGGAGATGAACCTCTCAGAGGAGTCTGAGGTCTACAGTCTCTGTGGTCTCATCTACGTGCGGTGTCTAGAGCTGGAAACTCAGAGACCAAGCAGATCCCTGGGCAGCAGCAGGAAGGACGATTTCATCGCTGCTGGCTGTTTCCTAGGAGATGAGGCTTTGAAGCTGGCAAAGCAGGGGCCACACAGTTTGAGCCCCACTGCACTTTGGAATGATTAACTATCCCGCACACGGTCACCCTGATTTTTAAAGTCTCAAAACGGAAACATCAGAACAGGAAGGTGCTGCTTGGCTGTCTCCCTGTGGTGGTGACTCACTTCTGACTAAAGGGGAGGCCCCTACACATGTGGAGCCAGAAACTCCCTAGGGCAGGTGCTCTTGCTTGCCTCCTGACCCCCTGCAGTGGAACCTCAGCCTTGCTGTGTAGTGCCTGCACTGTGGGATGGTTCGAGAGCCGGG
The DNA here is from genome assembly GCF_903992535.2 of Arvicola amphibius. Lineage (NCBI taxonomy): Eukaryota > Metazoa > Chordata > Mammalia > Rodentia > Cricetidae > Arvicola > Arvicola amphibius. The sequence goes on from NC_052061.1 coordinate 48,669,198, forward strand.
AACTAAGCTGGAGACTTAAAAACACACGCACACACAGACAGACAGGGACACGGGTCATCCTTGATACATTCACAATAAAGAATGCCAAGTTTATTGTGCTCCAGGGAAGCTTATACAGGGATCCTTAACTGATAGCCACGCCCCAGCTCTCGGGATCTTTCAGCTGCAGACCTCACCAGAACCCACCCCCCTGCCATCGGGGCCTCGTGCTCAGAGTGGCTGCAGGCACAGGTAAACAAGTTGTTTTGCTCAGTTCACTCCAGCAGGCAAAGGGTCTGAGGCAGGCAAAGAAAGTCATGGGGCCAGGGGTCTGCAGCCCCAACAATGCAGGAACATGTGCCTCATGTAAAACAGGACAGTGCAGACAGACCTCATGAGGAAGCTGAATGGAAGGCACAAAGTGTGTGCGTGTGTGTGGGGTCCACACGTGTGCCACTTGGAGACTTGTCTTGTCTCAGACTCCCTTAACTGCATGGTTAAAATACAGACTCCGAAACTATAAAGTGAATACTCAGGAGAAAGGTGTGTTTGGACATAGCCTCATGCCCGGGTGTGATGACCTGTCTCTCCTCCACTCTTCCTGCTCTTCATGTGTTGGCACTGAGGCGTGTGAGCCCGGGGCCCCACGCCAACAGCAGAGTGATGGCTTCGGCACAGGGCATTGTCCAGAAGTGTGGGGACTTCTGGACATGTCTGCCAGCTGAGGAAGTGTAATTCCAAACAGTGGGGCAGCCCAGTATACAGAGCAAACAAACCATAGTTGCCTAACTATGAACCCTACCTGCTTCCACCTCAGCCCTTTCTGGAGCACACAGTCAGTTCTTGCACACACCAGCTGGCTGGCCCGCTCTCTTTGGCCAGGCAGGACTAGTGTTGCAAGACCATGTGACCAGCAGTGAGTGTCCAGTTGTACGCCAGTGAGGTGTGAGCAGGCCTTTGGCTGGCTGCTCACATGCACAGTGTGCACGCTACCCACGTCTCTCCTTGCAGGCACAGAGCACGGGATCCACTCCTGACAGTGATCCCAGTGTCCCAGACCCAAGAGTGCAGCTATCTAATCCCCACCTTCCCATTTTTTACAGGTTCGGTAGGGACCCCAATGCCAGGGGTGGAAGTACGCATTGTCTCGGAAAACCCACAGAAGGATTCTCCCTACATCATCCATGCAGAGGGGAATGAGAGGGAGACAAAGGTGAGGTCATCTCCACCGTGCTGGGAGTGGGGGGGCAGCCTGGGCAGTAGAAATACCGCCTGGGGTTACATGCTGATGTCTCTGGGCCTCACCAGTGAGGGTCTTCTAGTACCCTCCAGTACAGCATGAGAGAGCACAGCCTGGCTGTGCCTTGCTCCTAATTGCTGATTCCAGCTCCTCCCCTGGCGGACATTGGAGGGGTCATATAGTTTACTAAGGAGAAGCTTGGGCCAGCACAGCAGTAACCCTCGCAGACTGGGCCTGTGGAAATGTTGAGCTATCGGGTGCTGATGCCATCAGGAGCCCTGAGTGCTCAGGTAGTGCTTCAGCCGCAGGAAGGTGGCTCTCAACTTCATAAATGACTCTGAAGTATGCACAGGAGGAGAATGCTGTCTTCTCTCATTGAGGATTTTGAGAGCTAAGAACCAGGGGAATGGGGGGGGGGGGGCGGCGGGGAGACAGGCTTCAGAGATAGCTCAGTGGTCAAGAGCACTGGCTTTTCTTCCAGAGGACCTGGGTTCAATTCCCAGTATCCACATGGCACCTCACATCTGTCTGTAACTCCAGTTCCAGGGGATACAACACCCTCACACAGGCATATATGCCAACAAAATGCCAGTGCACATAAAATAAGAATAAATCTTTTCTAAAAAAGAAGACCTAAGTATTGGTGAGTGCAAAGAACCTCAGTCGTAGAGAAGTTCAGGATGCATAGAAAATAGAATTTTGACTGAAAGGAAGTGATCCTCCCGGAGCCTGGCTGGTGTGATGTGCTGATGCTGTCACCCTGGGAAGGGTGAAAGGGCCGGGAGGCTTGTGTCCCCTTGAGTCAGTTCCTTCCCCATGCTGAAGTCTTGCCTGGTGGCCTCCCAGCACTCCCTGGAGTTCCCCACTACAGAGGGCGCTATCAAGGTCTTTGTGGACCTGCCCTTACTGCCCTTAGCCTTCACTGAGGGGAAAATGGTTGCTGGTGCTCCTGAGAGCCAGCAAGAGAGACATGTGGCTCTGAGCTTAAGTCTGCGAAAAGCCAGTGATGTCATGAATTGTTCTGTTGTCCTGGGAATGCTTCTCACCCCTTCCCTGGTGGGTTGGGGTCCGTGGTCTCTTGCCTGCCCTGGAGCTCCTTGGTGCCTCTCTCTGGACTCGTCCTTCTGTGGTCAGCCTTCTCTGAAGATCTCCCTCGTCCTCTACCTGATTGGCTCTTTTGTCTCCCCTGCCCACAGGCCTCCCCAAGCTGGCCCAAGATTCCCCTTATCCAGCCCTGCCTCTGCCACTCTACATGTTGAAATGTCTGTAATTACCTAACTTTTCCGGACCTTGGGCCTGTGCCTTGCACACCCCACCCTCCATTCAGATAATGCACACTCAGGCCACCTGCCTGCCCAGGCTCAAGCAGTCCCAGGCCTCTGTGCATGGATGGATTCTGGCAGGGAGGGTAGACAGAAGGCTGACGGCTTGACAGGGGCTCTTCTCGCTCAGGTGTCCTTAAACAGCTGGCCTGGGGGACACCTGCCCTTCAGAAGATGGCAGAGTCATTGTCTAGGACAGGGCGGGTGGAGGCAGGACGGCTGTCTGAGGTTGAGATGTAGCTGCTCAGCACCTGCACTGCAAACTGCTATTTTCTGACCACTCTGGCCCACATTTCTTCAGCTGATCCCTTCTGTAGAGAGCTTTCCTGAGACACACTTGAAAGTGAGAGGCTTGGCAGCCAGCTTGGGCTGCAGAGATGTGGGTGGCTCAGACAGACTCAGCAGTTAGAGGGGTGCATGCTGGGGTAAGGCTAGTATGGGGCTAAGACTCTAGCAGCTGCTCAGTAGTCTGTCCTACTCAGCCCCAGAGCCGGCTTGAACCCTCACTCCCTAGAGATCACCAGCCAGAGGCCTGTTCCCTGATTGAGAGTCTGAGATGCCCTGAGATTCTACCAGATGGCAGGCAAAGTGGGTGCTGCCTGGGCCAGGATAGCCTACTCCTCCCTCCAACAGCATCATAGCAAAGGCTGTGGGCTCACTCTGGAGCTCGGCATCCTACCCCAGGTGGACAGAGGGGCCTTCATCACCCAGCTGCACTCCAGTGTCTCAGAATTGACTCGGGGCAACACTGCCTACTCTAACCTGGTTGTGATGTCATGTGTGGCCTCTCCCTCATTTCAGGTCCAGTCTGGGTCAGGTTTGCTTTTGGCTGTCATGAAAAAATAGTTCTCGAGACTTGAGTAAGTCCGGCATTTTGACCACCAGGCTCTTGTGCCTAGAGCAAGAAGCAAAGCCACATGCCTATGGTTAGCGAATCAAAAGCACCCACAGAAAGAAATGTGCAAGTGGAGACAGGAGGATGCCTGTGTTGGGATCTCACCTCCACACCTAGGCCTAGATAGTATGGGTTCTTCCAGGGCCACACCCACCTCTCATGGTCCTGCTTGGTGCCAATGATGTCGCTTCTGAGGCTGTTATCACCTTGCTGATGGCTAACTGCCTTTGACATCCTAGTCCATTGTCAGGGAAACTGGTTTCCCAGAACACACACACACACACACACAGAGAGAGAGAGAGAGAGAGTCTCTGTCCGTGCACAACTGTGTGCATGTGTATGTACAGTACACAGACACTCTCAGCATTTTGAGCTGAGTTCATAGACATTTGTTTTCTCATACCTGTTACATACCTGTTAGTCCTAAAACATTTATCTGTGAGGCTTCCAGAATATGACTTTAAATGTTGGGGTTTCTCACTCCTAATAAAAGCCCTACATGTAGTTAGTGGCTGGTAGTGCTCACTATGCCTGCTGTGCCCACTGTCCATATGTGTGGGGCAGGGAGGACATGCATTTGGGGCTGCTGCTGGTAGCCTGATAATGCCAGCCCCACAGGTGGTACTACTGCCTTCTAGAAGGTTCTCTCTACCTTTATAAGGGCTGCAGCAAGCATCTGTCCGTGTGGACGTCTGTACTCACCCTCCAGCATGCACAGCCTTGCCAGGTGCTGCCATCACAGAGTCCTGATGTCCCGGCCCCTCTGGCCCCGGGTGGCTTCTGCTCCGTCCCTGCATTCCATCTCCTGAGCCAGCTGTGGCTGCTCTGACAATGGATGACCCCTGTTGGCGTGACCCTTCATGAGCATGCTACTCTGTGCCGCACCCTGAGCAGTCTAAAGCTGGGGTGCTGTTCCTTTAAGTGTGTGCCAACATATGCCTTTTTGACAGTCAGATTCTCTGACTTCCAAGTTTATGATTTTGGGTCTGGGTGGAACTCAGTGGTAGAGGGCTTGCCCGATATTCATAGGCCCTCAGTTCCTGTGGATAGTGGCCATGTGCACAGTCCCATCTGAAGTGAGAGGAGCATGCTTCTGGGTCCTTCAGAAGGGAACCAGTATAGGAGGAAGAGCGCTTACTACATGGCAGGGGCTCCCACGCCTGGTTCTTGTGTGTGAGACCCTCTGCTCCTCACTTCTCATGGAGCCTAGTTAACCCCATAGCCCACAGCCCTCAGCACCACGCATCTCAGCCAGTGTCCCGTGTGTCTGCCTCCCTGTAGGCCGGCTTCCGAGTCTTGCAGCCTGGGTGGCAATGAGGCTCTGGAGGAGCACCGCCTGTCCCTTCCCTCCTGTGGACAGGGCTCTCTCTAAAGTCACCCCACCTTCACGGGTCCCTCCAAGTGGAGGGCTCCCCCAGCCTGACCCCTCACCCTTGAAGAGGTGAACGCTTGTCCATGCACCCCGCCTGCTTTTTTGGTCATGATGCATATTTCACGTGCCTCGGCGCTCCAGCTGGCACCCGCTGCAAGCCCTGGGAGTGCATCAGGCATTGTCTCTTTATTTATTTATTTTTTATTTTCTCAGATTGCTCGCTTACATGAGAGCCAAACACCAACCAGTGACAATAGGGGTCTATCAACAGATAAATGGCTGCACAGCTGTGGATAATGCCACCCTATAAACAGGGCCTTTACACAGAACCACTTCTCTTGCTGAGGGTGCAGCCGCGGTAAGGGTGGGCCGGGGCAACTACGCTGAAGCGAACTTGCTTCTCTAAAAAAAAAATTAATTGCCTCATCAGTTCTCCACATACAAGCTGTCACTCTGGTCAGCAAACTGTTCTGTCATTGCCTTCTCTCCCTGTGGTCCTCTCCACCTCCTCCCCCCCCCTTCCTTATCTCCACCATCTGTCCCGATGTGTCAGCTGCTGTACCTGCCCCACGTGGAGGGGTCGGACAGTGATCCTTTACTTCAGATGTGGATGGCCATTGCGAAGCCATGTGTCCTGTGAGATGTGTGTGCTTACCCTCTCTGTACAGGGCTCCTTAGGAGACAGCTGATCCCAACTGAGGAATCTTCAAACCAAAAACCAGATCACTGGCAACCGGCCTGGCTTGCAGGCAGCTTAGCTTCTCAGCACCCACCCCCCACCCCATTCCATGTTTCTGAGTGTTGCACCTGCACACATGTCTGCACAATTGCATGCCTGGTACCTGTGGATGCCAGAAGAGGACTTTGGATCTCTTGAAACTGGAGTTACAAACAACTGGGGGCTCACGTGTTTGCTGAGAATCCAGTCCAGGTCCCCTGGAAGAGTTGCCAGTATTCGTAACTGTTGAGCCATCTCTCTAGTCCCAGTCAGTACCTTTTTCCTGCATGTGGGGCCTGCCTCCCCACATGCCCTTAGAAGGGGTGCTTAGAAATGTGAGGCGCTGAGGGAGCACCCTGCCCCAGCTTTTCTCCTGTACCTCAGCCCTCTCCTTTATTGCCGCATTCCTGAGCAGCCCCCAGCCCTGCTCATTGCTGGGAACCGATTCTTCTCCCAGGATCTCAGGGTCTCCCTACCATCACCCCCAGAAAAACAAATCGTGCAGTTTCTTACTGCCCGAGCCTTGGCTTTAAGGTGCTTTGCTGAGAAGTGATTCATGTACAGGTCACCCGTGACTGTTCCGCCCAGTGGTTCTCGGTGTTCTCACAGAGTTGTGTGCCTTTTTCTAACCATAGTTGGCAGTCACTCTCCGCCCTGCCTCTGCCCCACTGTCCTCTCACCTGGTCCCCAAGCAACCGTTTAGCTACTCTTTTCTCTATACATTTCCTGTGTTTAAATATTTCAGTGGATACAGAAAGAACATTTGATGACGTTCAACATCCCTTGATAACAAATTCTGAACAAAGTAGATGGTAAAAGAACATGCCAACATAAATTCCACATGTAGCTGGCATCCCTCTGAGTAGGCAGAAGTTAAAGGCTCTCCTTACAGCAAGGCAAGGTTAACTATTTCTTGTTAGTGTTGAGCACAGTCCTAGAAGACTTGACTCAAGCATCAGGCAAAAAATAATGCAGCTCTTGTCCAGATACCAATGACGTCATCACAGAAATAGAAATTATTCTAATATTTGCATAGAATTACAACTGAGCCCAAATAGCCAAAGCAATCTTTAGCAGAAACAAAGCTGTGGGTCTCGAACTACCTGCCTTCAAAATGTGCCACAGGACTCCTCTAACCACAGGAACATGGGACTGCCACAAGGAGGAAGAGACGCTCGTGGGCCAGGCCGACAGAACAGAGATAGGAACCAATTTGTAGCTGTCTGTTTCTCATTTTTTTTTAAAGTTCCAAGAAGACATTTTAGGGCGAAGACAGTGTCATCAATAAATGTTGGGAAAAACTAGGTGCCCACATGTAAAAAAACAAAATCAGAGCTGGGGTGGGGGACACAGCTGCTGTCACAGCACTTGACGGGACCACACGCCTGTCATCATAGCACTCGTGAGGCTGAAGTGAGAGGGTTGAGTTTGAGGCCAGCTGGCCCACACAGTGAGTGCAAGGCAAGGCTGGGTCACTTACTGCGGTACTAGCTCAAAAGCAAGCAAAGCTCCTGCAAAACCTGGCTGTGTAAAAGAGCCAGGTCCAAGTCAGATTCTTTTTTTTTTTTTTTTTTTTTTTTTTTTTGGTTTTTTCGAGACAGGGTTTCCCTGTAGTTTCTAGAGCCTGTCCTGGAACTAGCTCTTGTAGACCAGGCTGGCCTCGAACTCAGAGATCCGCCTGCCTCTGCCTCCCGAGTGCTAGGATTAAAGGCGTGCGCCACCACCGCCCGGCTCCAAGTCAGATTCTTAAATGTAGCACCAGCAGCTTTGGGAATGCTAGAAGATAGAATGCTTAATAGCAGTGGTTTAGGCACAGGTGATTGGATAAAACTTCAGAAGCAGCAGGCGAAAGCCAAAGTCAGTCGCTGGCATCAGGTTAACTTAGCTTCTGCCGGTGAAGTGGCGGTGGGGAGCTGTTGGGCAGCATGGGTCGGAACACCTGGGAACCGTGCATCTGAAGTCGAGAAGGAACTCTGCTCACGGGCAAGGAAATCAGTAGCTCTATTGGAGGGCGAAAGCCCCGAGTAGACACTGATCACAAAGCGGCATGCGAGGCCCCAAGTGTGTGAGAGTACTAGCATCACTGTCGAGGAGATACAGGCGAAAGCCAGAGCAAATACCGCTCTCCTGTGGTAGAATAGCAGCTGTCAAGAAAACCAAACACAGCTGGCAAGGCCATGAGGGGACCCGTGCTCACTGTGGGCATGTAAGTACGTTCTTAGTCACGGAAAGCAGTGTGGACGGTTCTCAAAATCAAACGAGCAAAGGTCTAGATCTCACAATCTATGTATGTATGCCAGGGAGGCGATGTGACATGCGTGCCCGTGGTTCCTGCAGCGCTGGTCACGGCAGCCAATGCAGAGCAGCAGCCTTGGTGCATAGCTCAATAAAGAATGTGCCATGTATGCCCAGTGGGGTACTGAGGACCCCCCCAGCCTTTTAAAGGGGGCACACCGCGCATATCTGTATGTAGCATCGTGAATTCCAAGTCAGACTGGGCTGCATGATGAAACCGGATCTCAAGAAAGGGGAAGTGCAGCCATTTGGGGAAACAAGGGCGGTACTGGAGGGCAACACCCGTGGCCTCGCCTGTGGGATAACAGAAGCAGATCTAGGTGGGGAGAAGAGCACGGGTGGAAGATACAGGAGGGGGAATTCCAGAGCTGGATACTCACCTGAGGCTGTCGTCATCCATGAGGCTAGAGCAGGAAGAGGGTATCCCGTATGGGTCCCTGCCTCCTTGTCATGTGCCCGGCCCCTGGGATTCCAGCATCTTCCAGTGTGACTCTGCCATGGATGGGCCACCACAGTCCGGGGTGTACAAGTGTGTAGGTGTCGGGTCAGGCTGTGCAGCATTTGCAGGTGGCAGGGCACAGTCTGGGAATCTAATGACTTTCCCGTGAATGAAGTATTTGTTTCTCGTGGTGGCTGCTAGGCATGTCCCACTGTGACAGCATAGCGGGGGTGTACACTGAAACTAGACAGTAGCCCATGTCCCCACGAGCACAGTTAGGATTGGTGTGCATCTGACTATGGCCATGGACATGGGGAGCCTGCGTGAGGTGTCTGAGGAGAGGATTGGGCTGGGTGTCAAGCAGGATTGAGACAAGCGTCTTGGGGACCTAGTGTCCTAAGGACCCTGACTCTGCTCTGTGATTTCGGGTGCTGATGCAGTGGTGAAAGCTGGCATGACACCACACACACATCTTCAGGAGCCCAGAGCATCCATGTCTCAGAATCGAAGGTACCGTGGCAGATGAGCCACAGCCGTGGTGGGGGCACAGACAGTTTCTCAGGGTTAAGCTGGTATGCTTCTAGTACGTTCCTCTTGCTTGGGTACGTGTCTCTCGTTTCATATTGTATGGAAGCTGAAATTAAGATTCCAGGTGATGTCCTGATTGAAGGTTCCCGTCCCTGCTGCCTTCCCACCACATGAGCCAGGCACTGATCTGCTGTGTGGGGCAGGAGGTCTTGGATGGCATTGTATACCTGGCTTTGGAAGGAACGTGTCCAAACAGTCGAACAGAAAGCACATAGTGGTATTAAACAGGTGATATTTACTATCAAGATTGGCTAAACCATGGTGCCTGGGAGAGCCCCGCTAAGACATTAGAACTTGGCAGGGTCCCTAGGGAAGTATCCAGGATGGCTCCTGGTACCACAGACACAGCAGGTGGCTGTAATCGATGTCCTTATTGGGATGTATGGATTTGTAGATAGAGGGAGGACACCTGTGTGGACAGAGGCCTGAAATGACCGTGCTATGGGTTAATACATTAATAGAGTGCAGCAGCTGCACCAGAGCCCTACTGTGGTGTGAGGTTCCTTCCAGCACCGGTCCAGGCAGCCCAGCCCAGCTCTCCACTCAAGTTGTGTTTCCTCCCAGACATCGGGTGTCAAAAAACTGACCAGCACAGGTTGTTTCCAGGCTTGGGTTGTGATGAATAGTTTTGTTTTTTTTTTTTTTTCAGTCTTTCCTTTTTTATTTGCCAAAATAAAAATGAGGTCTATTCATGTGTTTTATCAGCCACCATACTTTTTTTTTTTAAGATTTTTACAAATGGTGTCATTTTTTTTTCCTCATGGTTTATTTTTTTATTTAAAAATTTCCATCTCCTTCCCTCCTCCTCCCCCCTCCCTTCCCTCCTCCTCCCCCTTCCCTCCCCTCCTTCTCCCCCTTCCCTCCCCTCCCCTCCACCCATACCTCCCCTCCCTCCCTCTCAAGGCCAAGGAGCCATCAGGGTTCCCCACTCTATGCTAAGACCAAGGTCCTCCCAACTCCCCCCAGGTCCAGGAAGGTGATCGACCAAGCTGAGAAGGCTCCCACAGAGCCCGTCCATGAAGAACAATCAGAACCCAGAGCCATTGTCCTTTGCTTCTCAGTCAGCCCCCGCTGTTGGCCACATTCAGAGAGACGGGTTTGGTCGCATGATCCATCAGTCCCATTCCAACTGGAGTTGGTGATCTCCCATTAGTTCTGTCCCACCGTCTCCATGAGTGAACGCACCCCTCTCGTTCCTGACTTTCTCCCTCATGTTCTCGCTCCTTCTGCTCCTCATCAGGACCTTGGGAGCTCAGTCCAGTGCTCCAATGTGGGGGTCAGTCACCTTCCCCATCTGTCGCCAGCTGGAGGTTCCCTCACGGTCCTGACTTTCTTTCTCATATTCTCTCTCCTTCTGCTCCTCATCAGGACCTTGGGAGCTCAGTCCGGTGCTCCAATGTGGGGCTCTGTCATTTTCTTCATCTATCGTCAGGTGGAGGTTCTATGGTGATATGCAAGAAATTCATCAGTATGGCTATAGGAACTGGCCTTTTCAGGCTCCCTCTCCTCAGCTGCCCAAGGAACTAACTGGGGGCGTCTCCCTGGAAACCTGGGAACCCCTCTAGGGTCAAGTCTCTTGACAACCCTCAGGTAGCTCCTTAAATTAAGATATATGCTTCCCTGCTCCCATATCCACCCTTCCTATATCCCAAGCACCCCATTCCTCCGAGCTCCCCCCTGTTCTCCCCTTCACACTTTTCTCTCCCCATCTTCCCTTAGCCCAGTCTTGCCCGAATAGTTTTGATGGATGTTAATTTCAAGGTTTTCTTCTGCAGCTAAGAATCTCTTTCTCCAGGGTAAGTGCCTGGGAGTGGGGTGTTCACTTGTTTTAGCACGCCGGGGAGCTACCCACACCGCTCCTGCAGAGGCCCGTGCTCCTTCACATTCCCGCCCGCACATGAGATGTCATCTGTCCTGCAGGTCCTCCCAGCCCTTGATATTGTCTGGAATTTGCCCCTGACCGTTATCCTCGATGCTGGCAGCTGCTAGTGCTTGTGTAGTGGTGTGTGGTTTCGGCACTTGCTTAGCTGATTTCCAAAGTGGCTGTTGAAGTTTGCACTCCCACCAGCAATCAAGGAGTGTTCCCTTTTCTCCACATCCTCTCCAGCATAAACTGTCACCAGTGTTTTTGATCATGGCCATTCTGACAGGTGTAAGATTTGGATCTCAGAGTTGTTTTGACTTACATTTCTCTGATAGCTAAGAATATTGAATATTTCCTTAAGTGTCTTTCAGCCATTTAAGATTCATCTGTTGAGAGTTCTCTGTTTAGGTCTGTACCCATTTTGGGGGGAATTATTTGTTCTTTTGATGTCGTTTGTTGAGTTCTTTGTATATTTTGGGTATCATTCCCCTGTCCAGTGCGGGGTTGGTGAAGATCTTTTTCTATTTTATAGGCTGCCGTTTAGTGTTGTTGATGGTGTCCTTTGCTTTACAGAAGCTTCTCAGTTTCAGGAGGTTCCATTTACGAAGAGAAAGTGGGAAGTACACTTGAACACATTGGCACAGGAGACCACTTGCTAATTATAACCCAGTAACACAAACACTGAGAACAACAATTAATAAACAGGATATTTTTTGAGACAGTGTTTCTCTGTGTAGTCTTGACTCTCTTAGAACTCACTCTGTAGACCAGGCTGGCCTTGGACTCAGAGATCCACCCGACTCTGCCTCCCTAGCGCTGGAATTAAAGGCGTGCGCCACCACTGCCTATCTCAGAACAGGATATTTGCAGTATTCCTTTAAGAGTTCTGTCTGGAGATCTCCTGAGTAAATTGGGAGCATGGGGACCATGGGAGAGGGTTGAAGGGGAGGGAAGAGGCAGGAAGAGGAGGAGCAGAAAAAAAATAGAGAGCTCAATAAAAATCAATAAAAAGAAAAAGGAAAGGAAATACAAATAAAAAATAAGAAAAATAAGGAGTTCTGTCTGGGACACGTGATTTGCCAATTCTCCCACTCTGTGGTTTGTCTTTGAATTCTCCTGTGTTGTGTGGATCCAAGATTTAAATTTTGATCAAGGCTACTGTACTTCTTTCTTTCATGGCTTGAGCTTGCAGGTGTCATGCCTGTGAACTAAGGGTCTTCCTTAGGTTTTCTGCTGAAAGCCTGACTCAGTGTTAAGTCTGTGTTGTATCTGAGGTGACTTCTTGCCCAGTATATGAATGGAGATGACTATCCAGCCGGTCAACTGTAATCTTTGGAAAAGACCATTTACCTCATAAGCTTGCCTTTGCGAATGTGTGCCCTGTGTACCCTGTGTGCCCTGTGCCAGCCAGGCTGTCTTCATTCCTCTGGGATGGCAGTAAGTCTAGCAGCTTAACTCGTTGTTTTTGAAGTTACTTTAGCTACAGATGTCAATCTTTAAATGTAAATTTTGCAGTGCTGGGGATTCAGTCCAGGGCCTGCATCTACTCAGCAAGTGCTCCACCACTGAGCTCCCTCCCTACAGTCCTGCACATAGCAATGTTTTCTTTGTGTGTAGGAGGTGCACACATGCCACGGCATGCTTGTGGAGCTCAGAAGAAAATCTCAAGTATTGGTCCTTATCTTCTGTCTTGTTCTCTACTGTTTACACCAAAACAGCTGGCCCTGGAGCCTGCAGGGATCTTCCTGTCTGCACCTCTTATCTTGCTGCATGTTTGGATTACAGACACAATTGACCACATGTGACTTTTGCATAGGTTCTGGAGATCCAGACTCCAATTCTCACATTCCCATGGCAAAGGCTTCCCCGCTGAGCCATCTTCCCAGCCCCTCAGTCTTAGAACTAGCTTGTCTATAACTATAGAAAGTCATTCTGGGTTCTTAATTGGCATCATATTACACCTGTGAATGAATGCGGTGGGCATTCGCAATTCTAAGTCCCAGTCCTTGAACATGGCAATCTTTCCACTTCCATAGAGCTGACCTACCTCTGTGTGTGCCGTGTTCAGCAGGCAGGCGCTGTACATGATCTGTTAGACATAGTGAAATGGTTCTTAGCTTTCCTCTTCTTTTTCTTTATCTTCTTTTTCAAATAACACAGGGCTGCAAGTGCTGGTCTCTGGTTGTTCATCACGAGTCTGTAGAGACAAAGCTAGTGTAGATGGGCATGCTCACACCCTTTAATAATCTGGCTGAATCCACCTACTAGTTCACGGAGATTGTTTGATTTGATTTTGTAGCGTGTTGGGATTTTCATATACACTAACGTGTCTTTTGCAAATAACCCTTTTATTTCTTTTCAAATTTTTTAAATTTATTTTTTTGGCCTACTTCTATAATTAGGATTTCCATTATTGTGTCTCACAGAAACGAGAAAAGTAGGCATCCATGTGTGTTTGTGTGTGTGTGTGTGTGTGTGTGTGTGTGTGTTTGTTGGTATGTGTGTGTGTCCGAGTGCACACGTATATAACACAGCACACATGTAGAGGTCGTAGGATGCCTTGTGAGAGTTGGTTCTCTCCTATAACGTGGTTCTAGGGATCAACCTCAAGCCGTCAGGTTAGGCAGCAGGCTCTTTCACCCACCAGTTTGCAGCCAGTCTGGACACGTCATGAGTTGTAGGCCAGCCTGTGCTACAGAACAAGACCTGTCTCAGGATATAGAAGAGTGGACAGATTGTCCTCTGATACCAATGAGAAGTATAGATTACTGGACATATTAGGCAGCAACATCGTTTACCCCCGGCCTCAAGCATTACATACAGGTGTGACTGTATGTGCTGATCTCACCTGGTGCATTACATACAGGTGTGACTGTATGTGCTGATCTCACCTGGCCAGTTTACACAGCATGACCACAACAGGCCCCGTGGCAGTGCCAGAGTGGCCACATGTTCTGCTTGCCATCTAGGAATCCCTTGGTTGGTTACTCTGGAGTGAAGCTGTTGCTGCCCACAGGCTGTGCTGAGGTGCTGTTTGGGTGGAGCTGACAGATGTTTCACAGCTTCTGAGAAGCACACAGAAATGGGGTTCAGGAACAGTTTTTAAGAGTGGGCAAACACTTACCTCCACCTCAGGCCCCGGCCAAGGACAGAGGAGGAGCCCTAGGCTTTTGTGTGATTGAGGTTCACCCACTGACGGCTGTGGTTTTCAAAGATTTCCAACTGTCTAATTTCAAAAAACATTTGGTCTGTGGTGTAGGTGGAAGCCACTTGCCTGGATCAGTAGTGGGGTAGAGGAGCAGCAGAGACCCCAGTGCTGTTCTGCTCTGACCTGCTTGTCTCTCCTACTTTCTGCAGGTGACACCAGGGTTTGAGGAAAAGGAAGGAGAACTGCTAGTTAGGGGACCCTCTGTGTTCCGAGAATACTGGGATAAGCCGGATGAAACGGAAAAGGCTTTCACTCCGGATGGCTGGTTCAGAACAGGTAGGACCGAGCTCTGAAATGCTTGAGGAAGGTCTGGTCCATGCCGGTGTCTTTAGCCTGTGTATTCTTGGTTCTCCACTGAAGGCTGTTTTGATACCTTCTTGGTGCCCCAGCCTCTCACTGGCTACTAGAAAGAGGGTCTGGGGACCCACTGTGCCCTTATAAAGAGTCTGGAGCCCCTGTCCTCAAGACATAGCTCCTACACTATCCCTCTGCCAGCTCGCCCCATTGCTACAGCCCTGTTGATGACACATGACTCTGGTCCTATTGCCCCTAAGGTCAGGACCTCTACCCTGTCTTGGGAGCACCACCACTCCTGTGCACCCACACAGCCACAGTCTTGCGCTGAGAATCTCTCCTCCCAACCTTGAGGTCAGAAGCAGTTTCGCTTACCTTGATTTTTGGTTTGGTTCGGTTATTAATTTGCATATTCCAGTTTGGTCTATTCTGTGTGGCCTGTGGGGCTCATGGTACAGTGGACCCCAGCAGCCTGGGAGACACACAGCATATACTGTAGCTTCCCCACCAGTGTGTCAGTTCTCCTGAGACCCTGCTTCATCTTGTGGGAATCCCATGTCCTGAAGGCGGCACACCTGTGCTGGGGATGGCGGCTGTACAGCTGTGTCCGTCTGCTGGCAAGATGCTTGTAACCTGGAAGTCACGTGGGTTACTGACCTCAGGATATCAGGGTTCTGGTAGTTTTTCTTTTTTTCTTTTTTCTACACAGGGTTTCTCTGTGTAGCCTTGGCTACCCTGGAAATTTGCTCTGTAGACCAGACTGGCCTCAGACTCACAGAGATCCACCTGCCTCTGCCTCCCGAGGGCTGGGATTAAAGGCGTGCACCACCACCGCCCAGCCAGGTTTTCTTTTTGGCCCTTCTGTATTTCTAACATGTTTCTGCGTGTGCTAACTTCTCTAGCTCTCAAGGTAATGTTTCCCAGAAGGAAAGGCCTGCTTCCTGGCCTTTGTAACAGAGGTGTTTTCACCCATGCTCTTTTGGGAAGCAAAGCCTTGTGACAGGCCTTGCGCCCTGAGTGGGTACTAGCTTATCTGAGAGGGAGGTCTGTGACCCTCAGTCTAGTGTCCCTGGAAGCATGTGTTATCCCAGCTACCTTGGGCCAGTATACCCTAGGTAGGTGGTGGCATCAATCCAGCACCGTCAGGGAGGGCCCAAGGTCCACATGTGAGACCCACAAGCCGTCCACCACTATTCCAGGGGGTCACCAGCTCAGGGTTTGGGGACCTGGCGTGATTATATCAGTAGAACAGTGATGGACAGTGGTACACATGTAACGTACAGCTCCCCAGTGTTCCCTCTGTAAACATCCTGGTTAATGCCAGCTATCTGGAGGAAACAAACCTCCCGCAATTGTCCCTCCACTGCAGTGCCTAGGAAACCCTGCTTTTGAGTGAACCCTGCTTTTACAGGCCCCTCCAGCAGCCTTCTGAACAATCCCTGTGGGAATCCCGACTTCTTTTGTGATCACCTTCCTCTGTTTAAGTTTGGATAAAAAGCTGTGTTCTTCCCTTTAAAAACTCAGGGTGCAAGCCCTATAGGTTTTCCTGATGTCGGGACTCAGGGAGCCCTGGGGTGCAGCAGGAGCCACGTGGGCAGTGAGCACTCCGGGTGGGCC
This sequence comes from Arvicola amphibius, assembly GCF_903992535.2. NCBI lineage: Eukaryota > Metazoa > Chordata > Mammalia > Rodentia > Cricetidae > Arvicola > Arvicola amphibius. Next base: position 48,685,029 of record NC_052061.1, read on the forward strand.
TTTCTGCTGAAAAGGAATAGCATGCATTAATTATTGTAAAGAGATGTCTTCAGGAGAAAACGATTTTGAAATTCAGTTTAATTTCATTGTAACGTGCTGCAAACAGGAAGGGAGTGTGTGTGTTTAATTGGCTCTCGGGGGTAAGGCCGGGAGCTGGCAAGCCTTTGTCACAGGCCATTAGCGATACAGACTGCATAATGAGAGCGCGCAATCAGCTCGCAGCTGCCGCTCCTACGGGGAGAGCATGATATTAAGTAGAAATCAGGATAAATTAAACTTAACCCTTTCCCTAGCTGTCCCTCCTGCCACTCAGATGGTGGTGTAAGCTGAAGAAAACCGTGCTGGGCTCTTGGGGAGGGCCTCATCCACAGCCTCTCCCAGGTCATCCCTAATGCTCCCGCCTTCCCCACCTACTTTCTACAGTTGTTCTTGCCCCCAGAGAATGCGCAGAGGAACTCACAAGGTTGGTGGCTATTCAGGAAGGACAGAATTAGAAAGTCCGTGACTTCCAACAAAACTCTTTGGAATGCATGGCTTACCTACTGCCCTGTGATTCTGGAGCTGGGGGTCCAGAGAGCCTGGAGTCTGGAGTTAGACTGTTTGTGGTGGGGACAGGAGGAAGCTCTTCTGGGGTTGGTTGAGGGCCACCAAGGCTAAAGAGCAAGGTCAGATTCCTACAGCAGAGTGGTTAGAATCTTACAAGCTATGAATCAATGCCATTAGTATGCACAGGTAACATGTATGGTTACTAGCAAACCAACAAAGGAGGGCCCCAGCTGTGGATGGCCTTAGAGAACAGTCCCTGATTTGAGGAAAGTCACCCAGAACTTCTAGGCCATGGGGAGAAAGAGAGATAAATGTATTTGCTCTTCCGAAAGGGCCTTCAGTGTACAGATGTCGGGGCCCTGGTGTGTCTGTGTGTGTGGCTGGCCTTGGGGGGGCTCTTGCCCTTCCATGTTGATCTACGCTAGACCATCATGTGCTTTCGGAGCTCCGGGCTGCATAGTGTCTCGAACGCATGGCTTTAGATGGTTTCCTCTTCAGTTGTGACCTGTTGACCTTTACCTGGGCCGCCACAGGAGTGGTGGTGCTGTGAGCCAGGGTCTGTGAGTCCCCCGTGCGGTGGGCAGAGGCTGGCTGTTTATCTGCAGGAATGGAATCAGTCGAGACCTGGGCTCGGAGCCAACCTTTCCTTCATGCACCATAGTAATTGTACATGGTGGGCAGTCTGTGCTGGTGTGCCCATCTGGAGAGCTAACAAAGCCCCAGAGGCGCTGGGTGTCTTGGGGTTAGAGTCCTCCAGACAGTCTGTGCTGCCCCAACATGGATTTCCATGGGGACTTGGGACATGCAGAAGCCAGAGTTTAGCCTGGAAAAGGCCACCCCCTGATGATGACACTGTCTGTTACCTGCCGCATACCCTATGTTGGCCAGGATAGCCAGGCAAGGAAGTGACCACCCCCATCTGCACTGCCATCTGGGCAGAAGGCCCCAGTTCCTCCTCTGCTCGCAGCGTGTGTCCAGTTCTCTATGAGGTTCTGTGTGTGTTTGGTTAAGGTTAGTACCAGGTGCTGCTGTGAAGTCTCCGTAGCTCTGCTGAGTGGCTCCTATCAATGTAGAGAGCTTCAAGTTTTTAGATCAATTGTTGATTGATCAAGCCCTAGTAGTCTTCCCATAGACTCTGAAACTGCTCAGTGCCATTGCAATCAATGGAGCTTTGTGGGGCTTCATTTCTGACTGTTGAGCTTCCTGCTCTTGCCTCGCCTCGTGTGACTGTCACCTGGAAGGATTAGGAAATACCAGTACTCCTGACTGGAGGAAACAGGAAAAAGGAGGCCACCCGGCACCGGGTGCTTTGCTCCCAGTGGCAAGTCCCTGGCCTCGCGTGCTGTGTATGCGCCAGACAGGCCAGGGGCCACACGAAGGTGGCCTCATCAACCAGGTACCAGAATGGTATGAGTGCTGACGGAATCTATCCCTGGTTTGTTCCTACTCAGTGAGCTGTGAATCTAGACAGGAGTCTGCAAGCTTTTTAAAATCTGAGTCATGTGCCTATCTGTGGCTGACACTGTCCCCGCCCGGGCAGCCCAGCCACAGCCCCAGAGACTCACTCCAGGACAGTGTTAGTGTGGAAACCTTCCCGTCCCTCCCCCAAGTCTCGCTGGTGGATTCTGGGATGCTGACCCATTTCCAGGAGATGAACTGGTATTGCCATTTGGTAACTGATACTCTGCCATCCCCTGCTGGACCCTGCTCCCAAAGATGGTGCCCACAGTCTGTTTAGTCCACAGGCCGTCTTTGCCCTGGTGAGCTCGGGCTGGTGGATGCTGCCTGATTGTGCTGGAAAGCTCAGGATCCGTAGGTCTCAGGTACCTACAGTTTCTTTTTGAAACCCTGCTCTTTTGCCCAGGGCATCCAGAGGCCAGTGATAAGTATACACTTGTTCTTTCTTTGCCACGTGGATCTCCTGCCAGCCTCTCCAGTTCTTGATCTTCTGCCTGTCCGCTTCCTGGCATTCAACTTCTTAAATATAATTTCTTCTGCTTTCTCCCTATTTTAGGATTTATACCTTTAAAAATCAAACAAATAAACTATTGTTTATTGTCTGAGGGTTTCCTCACTGTGTCTGGTCTGCTACTGTCCCAGACAGCTTTTGCTGAGGTTTAGGATCCTGGGAAGTTATTCTCTCCATTTTGTTTTTATTTCCTGCTCATTCTAGTAGCTCCCTAGGTTCTGCCCCCAGGCTCAGGTCTCAGAGGCTTTCTGCTTTGGTGCCAGTGACAGCTGGCTCCCCTCCGCCAAGGTCATGATGCCTCCCCTTCCCTGCCCTAGCTACCTCTTCTGTCAGACAAGAGAGGCCCAGGTGGGATTGCGGCTGCTGGGAGCCAGAACTGTAGCAGATGTGACAGAGCAGCCACAGGACAGGTAGACCTGGGTCCCCAAAGCTTTGCAAACCAGGAGCCCGAGTGGAGGATGCCACTCTGCAGCTGCCTGTGGCTGCCTGGCATCATGCCAGACTAGCAGCCCTCAGTCCTCGGCAGAGTAGATGCCGTTCTGTTGTTTGTAGAGTCCCTGGCCAGGAGAGTGAGCCAACCACAGGGCTGCTCCCCTGGCCAGGACAGTGAGCCGACCACAGGGCTGCTCCCCTGAGCAGGAGAGTGAGCTGACCACAGGGCTGCTTCCCTAGCCAGGAGAGTGAGCCTGCCACAGGGCTGCTCCCCTGAGCAGCACAGTGAGCTGACCACAGGACTGCTCTCCTAGCCAAGACAGTGAGCCGACCACAGGACTGCTCTCCTAGCCAAGACAGTGAGCTGACCACAGGGCACGCTCTCCTAGCCAGGACAGTGAGCTGACCACAGGGCATGCTCTCCTAGCCAGGCCCCACAGGGAAGGCCCTGCCTCCTACTCCATCCTTGTATCCCGAAACCAAAATCTGAGTATCCCAGATTTATTTTCAATTACAGTTTAAAGCAGAGACATGAACTAGCACTGGGTATGAAAGCAGTGCATAAATCCATGTAATAAGATTTTATTGATTGCATGCTGTTTCTGTCGGAACAAAATCCCTCAACGCACACGTCAGGTCAGACTGAGGAGGCCGTTGGCAGGAGGCTAAATCCAGATCATGCACTCTGACAAACATGTTGTTATAGAAAGTAAAAGTTACTTAACTTGTTTGATGTGCATTTCAAAATGAAGACTGTCTTTAGCTCCCAGCCCAGCAGCCTGGCGTCTCGGGTGCTTGGAACCTCTTCCTTGCCTGCTTGCCCCGGCCTCCATGTCTCTAATTAATATTATTTGATTTGGCCCTTGGTAATGGGTTGTGCTGAACAGGCCAGGATAAGCTGGAGGGGCCAAAATGGCCCCTCACTGAGAATCCAAAGTCAGACATTAGGTGAATTTCTAAAGGATTAGCTCAAGATAGTCAAATAGCAGGAGGCTGTTTGAGCCTGTGACATCCAGGGGATTTCCTATGAATGGACTAAGCAGAGAGAGGGCAAGGGGAGGGGGGGGTTGGAGGGCAGAGACACACTCGTGCCAGGAGGAAGGAACATAGCACTCCTGAACATAGCAGTTTGAGGATGACTATGCTGGAGATGCCAGCTGGCAGTCTCCTGATAGGACCTCAGGACCCTGAGTACCTGAACTTTCTTCTGAGACAACAGGAAGCCTTGTGCCAAAGGGTAAGAAGGGCAGGGTAAGGACTCTGCTATAGAACTGGAATGACCAGGGTGAGCCAGGCTCACCGTCTCCTGATGTCCTGGTATAGACAGCTGGGCACTGAGGAAGCCTGACAGAGTTAGGTTGCAGTTGTGGAAGATGGTTCTTAGCCCCCATGCCAGTCTGCTTAGCCTCCCTCTGCCATGCTAACCCTAAGTCCAGCCTTCTTCTGATGGTCGCATCCCCTCCCTCCCAGAAATCTGGTGGCCTGAAAAGGGCATGGCCACCTAAAACTCTGCCTTGTGGGTATTGTAAGCAGCACCGTGCTCTTTCCCCTGCTCCCACCCGTGAAAGGAATCCAAGGTAGTAGGAACCTTCCTTTGGACCCTGGAGATAGCCTAGGACCCCACACAGTGAGACCCCAGTGTGCTTCTAGAGTAGGTCTTGTATGGAGTCACTGATGCTCAGCCATATGTGGAGTAAAGAGCCAGCACCGTGCCCTGGAGCGAAAGCAGCTCAGCCTGTGTGCAGGCTGGCAGTGGGAATCACCAGGTACTACACTGTCTCCACGGGGAGCACCATCATCAGCATCGCCTCCCAGACACTCCTGTGCACTCCAAGAGCTCCAAAACGTAGTTTTTGTGAGGACAGGAATACCTAGTGTCCCCTCTGTGGCTGGAAGGTGCCTGTGCCGGCATTACTGGGAGGATGGAGTTAAGAATCCAGCCTCTGGTTACAGCTTACCTTCAAACCTTGGCTCGGCTGTCCTTTCTAAGCTTGTGATCTGCCCACAGAAGCCACTCTGTGAGGTTGGAGGCCACACCCGGGGTTTCCCTCTGCCCGACGCCACGCTGCTCATCATTTCCTACAGCCTACAAGACCTCGATGTACAGCCTATAGGCTCTGCTGGTCCAAGGACAGCACGTGGCCTGAAGAGATTGGTGTACACAAGACTCAGGCAATGGCAAGAGCAAAACCATGTCTGCCACTGTACCACACTGTAAGGCATGGTCCCCGCTCTGGCTGGTGAGAGACCGTGGCTCCTTGCCCTGCATCAGACTCTGCAGTGAACATGACTGTTCGGAGAATGGAATCCAGTCATCCAAGCAGAAGTGGAGGCCTGGGCTGGTGGCATCCTGTGTGTTGGTTCCTGACCAGAGTTCCGCAGAAGCCTGGTCTTTTTCATCTGTTACCTGGGTGTAGGCAGCAGCTAGAGATTGGGGCTGTCCCCACGGCCAAGGCTGATCAAGGCCAAGCACACCCCGGTGACTCAGACTCCTTAGTCAGCACTGTCAGAGCTGTGAGAGCACACTGGAGTGGACGTCCTCTGAACTGTAGGGAGTGACGGGCTGTAAGCAGCATGGCGTCGGGCAGAGGGAACCCCGGGCGTGGCCTCCATAGTTACACTACAGAGTGGTTCTGTACACAGAGCGTGAGGTGACGTAAGTTTAGAAAGGATAGCCAAGTCAAGGAAGTTTGAAGTCATAACCAGAGGCTCAATTCTTAACTCCATCTTCCCAGTAATGCTGCTAACATGGGGTACCTTTCAGCCAGAGGGGACACGGAGGTAGACAGACACCTGCACCCGTCGTCCTGAATTGTCCCTAAGCCATGGACTATACCAGTCCTTTATGCCCGTGGTAGCTACGGTTACCATGCTTAGGAGGTGGCTTTGCAGATCTGGTGTCCTCGGAGGCACCCAGCATTCCCATGACAGGTGTTTGCTGTGAAGCAGCCAGGCGCTCTGTACAGCCTCCCATAGGCAGGGAGCTTCTTCCCGTTGCTGCTGGTCTCGTAGTTCCTCCTCACTCCAGTCATTTGCATAGAACGCTAGTCAAACGTTCTCCCTTCTCTGGTCCACACCATCTCCATGAGGAGCAATCGCCCTGACTTCCCCAAATATGTGGTCCTGTATATCACAAGCAAGAACCAGTCAAGCACTGGTACTGGGTCCCCCTAGAGATCAGACTGTGCCCAGCGGTGCCCAGATCTCTTCTCAAGAGCCTTTCCTCTGCAGCTTGGGAGCACAGCTCAAAGCAGGAACTCGTGTGTGCAGATTTTTTTTTCAAGGCAGGGTTTCTCTGTGGAGCCCTTGCTGTCCTGGAACTTACTCTGTAGACCAGGTGGCCTTGAACTCACAGAGATCTGCCTGTCTGCCTCCTGAGGTGCGGGATTAAAGGAGCCACCACTGCCTGACATATACAGAATTCTTTATCCCAAGGTTTCTCACCAGATCAACCTGCAGCAACATGGTGCACTAGGAGAGTCATACTTCGGGACTGCCCAGAGCTTTGCAAGTGCGCAGCATGACACTTTGGGTTTTCAAGACAGGGTTTCTCTGTAGCTTTGGAGCCTGTCATGGAACTAGCTCTCCTAGACCAGGCTGGCCTCCAACTCACAGAAATCCACCTGCCTCTGCGTCCCGAGTACTGGGATTAAAGGCGTGCGCCACCACTGCCCGGCACATGGCACCCCTTGTAGGACCACAAAAAGAGGCCATGGTCAAGGCAGGGAGGTGGCTCTGCTGTGCTGCATCTTTGACTGAGTGGAGGCCTGTGGGGAGCAGCCTCAGAAGCTTCCTCAGAGGGACCCTCAATGCCAGGTTGCCTCCTCGCTGTGGAGATTGAGCAACCTGACGCCTGCAGGGGAGGGGAGCCAGTGGAAGACTGAGCTTTCCAGTCTGAGGGGGCACAGCTGGATCCAGAGTGACAGCAGGAATGGAATCACAGAGGGTCCCTTAGGACTCAGGACAGCCATGTATGCCCCATAGCCCCACCTGGGTCCTTGTCCAAGGGGCTAGCCTAGTCTAGGCTGTGGCTGTCCCCCCAGCTCTTCTGCCACCTGCTACATAGAGAACTGCCACACTGGAGAGAGAACTGCCCAGTGCCAGTCCTTGCTCCAGAGGCCAGCCTTCCCTCTCCACCATAAATAAGCCCTGGGCTCGTGCAGGCCACCCATCCATCTTGTTTAATAGACTGGAGTGCGCCCTGCACTGCAAGTCCCAGGGAGTGAGGGGGTGATGGATGGTGCCTTCTCATGACGGACTGCGTGATGTATAATGAAATATTTATGATTTATTCCAGCTAATAACCCACAGGGAGTGCAGGGAGCGTGTGAACAGACACTGCTGTCAGCGCTGCTGCTGACATCTGCATGCCTGCACACAGTCATAATCATGCAAATGTGCGTGCATGGACATGCACACGCACTAATGTGCAGACACACACACCTCCCCCACGCCATTGTGCAGGAGGGAACCTCAGCTGGGAATACAGCCGTGCTCTGGTGCCTGCTCCTGGCTCTGCCAGTGTTCCCGCGGGGCGTACCAAGCTCCCTGGGCCCCAGGCTCCCCTGTGAAAAGAGTAGGTGGGGCAGTTATTTTGCTTAGGGAGAAAAATCACTGTAGCTGTTTAGGAATGGCGGGGATCAAGGGCAGAAGAGCAGGAGGGTCTTTATCCTCCATGTTGGAGGAGAAACTGAAAATGGCCATCCTTTCACCCAGGACCCACCCATGCTAGGATGACAGAGAGTGGACAGGAGGGTGCCCTGCACACGTCTGTGTGAAGCTGTGCTTGGATTGTGTCAGGGTCAAGGCTTCCGCTTCCCTGCTGTAGATTATCCAGAGTCAGAGGCAGCAAACCGCTTGCTGCTTTCTTTTGAAAACGCTGCACACTGGCTTATGAGTTCGGGGTATTTACAGACCCCATGGATTCTGGTGGGATCCGCTCCTCACTGCTGGCTTGTGAGGCGGGGTGCCAGTGTCATAGGGATTGAGAATGGAGAGGGACACATGCCATTAGAACCAGTCCCCACAGGAAGTGGGGCTGGACACTGGAAATAGTGGGACTCACACATGTGCGTGTGGTCCCCTAGGACTCTTGTGGGTGATGGTCAGGAGCACCAAGGTCTCCTGGACCAGGTACTCCCAGACTGTCCAGAACTAACAGAACCCTCTTTCCTAGGGGACACCGCCGTGTTCAAAAACGATAGGTACTGGATCCGAGGGCGTACATCAGTGGACATCATCAAGACTGGAGGCTACAAAGTCAGCGCCCTGGAGATTGAGCGGCACCTGCTGGCCCACCCCAGCATCACCGGTGAGGGAATGGTGGCCTCGGGTTTCGTAGAGTACTGCCCTCAAGACCCAGTGCCCCCTTTTCTCCTCTCCCCCAGCTGCTAGTGGGGACTCTGTGAAATGTGATCGCGCTCCCTCCCTGGCCTTCAGCACATGGATTCCTAATGGCAATCCCAGACTGCTGCCTGCTGCAGCAGAGTGCTCTGCAGACTGAGCCCCTAGAGATGCTGCCCCACTCCCGTGAGGGTCTTGCTCCAGGCGCATCCCACACACATTCCTGAGTGCTGTTGAGTGGTCATCAGGGCCTTCCCAGGTGTCCTCAACCTGTTCTACTGTCTTCAGATGTGGCTGTGATTGGAGTTCCGGATATGACGTGGGGCCAGCGGGTCACAGCTGTGGTGGCCCTTCAAGAAGGACACTCGCTGTCCCACAAGGATCTCAAGGAGTGGGCCAGGTAGGGCTAAAGGGACTGTCCTGGGTTCTAGGGTATCTAAGAATCTTGGAATCATGAGGATGGGAGGGGCCTGTCTAGGAACTGGAAAGCAGGGGTGGACCATTCTGGAATTTCAAAATGGGGAAGAAGAAGCTCAAAAGGTCAGCAAAGTGGCCATTGAATAGCTCTGTGTCTTTCCTGCAGACCTGGGACCAGGAAAGGCTTCCGCATGCAAACAGGGTTGGGAGTCAGTAGTAGTCTGAGACAGATGTGTTTCTCAGCTTGTGAACCCCAAAGCATAGTGAGGCTGAGGACCCCAGAAAAGTGCCTGGCTAATCCGGTGCTGAACTGAGCAGCAGCCAAACTTGCCCAGCCTGTCGCAGAATGGCCTGGGCCCAGCAGCCTTTTCTGATCCTGCCCTGAGGGTGGCTTGGTGCCTCATCCTTTCTGTGGGGCCTTCAAAGCCTGGTGTGCCTCTAACTCTCAGTGCCTGTGGACGGTGCCTGCAGCTCCCTCCGCAGACCCAGGGCAGGGGCTCTGTCCATCCCTGTCACCTGTACTTGCTTGTCTTGTTTTTTATTTTGAAGCAGCGTTTCAGATGTAACAGCCCTGGCTGTCCTAGAACTTGCTCTGTAGACCAGGCTGGCCTCGAACTCAGAGCTCCACTTGTCTCTGCCTCGCAGGAGAGCTGGGATTAAAGGCTTGTGCCGCTGCCAACATACTGGCTTTTCCCCGCCACCTCCCATTCTTTGTGTTATACTCCAGTTTTCCTCATCTCAGCCCCTGGTGGTTTCTGATGTCATCCCAGGATCCATAGGACAGGAGGGGACTCACTGGGCCTTCACAGCAGAGCGGGCCTCTTTAAGCTTCCACTATGGCCCATGAGGAAACCTCTGGGTTCCTTCTCTTAAATCTGAGAAGTTCTCTCCTCTCTGCTGTGTCTCCTGCCCCACCCCCCTGCCTTCTTCTCAGCGTAAGACTATTTTTGGCTGTCCAACAAGACTTCACAAACAGCAGGAGTCCTTGTTTCATCAGGGGCCGCACAGCTGGGCAATTACCGATTCCCCTGGATTTGCAAAATCACAGTTGGAGCTCTGTAGCTTAGCGGAGGCAACAGTCTGCTTGGCCGGTTGCTGCTTTGATTAAACAATTACTTTCTTGAGAAGAAAAACACCCAGCATCCTCTACTGGGAGCCACAGTAGTTGCGGGGTCCTACATTGGCCCATGGCACCAGTCTGTGGCTCCTGTGCTCTGAGTGCTTCTCCTCAAGACCTTCAGTAAGGCTCAAGTCAGGCTCCTGGCTTGGGTACTCAGGCGCATGGTGAGCATGAGAAGACTCTAAAGGGGGCTGGGGTTTGGAGCATTCTAGGAGTTGGCATAGAACAGGACACTGCAAGGAAGACTGCCAGACGTGAGCAGAGCCAGGAAAATGCTTGCCCCTCAGATTTTGTCCCCATAGTGGGTAGCCACACCACAAGTTGTTTCTTGGGGGATCCTGAAGAGAGATCCCCACTTGTAACCCCCAGACCTACCCACTCCCCAAAGAACAGTGTCCACGCTTCCAGGTGCCTCCTGCAAGGGAAGGCTGGCCTGCCACTGACAGAGGCCTCGAGGCCCAGCCTCACATGATGTCATATCCATGCCTGGTGGAGGAGTGCTGCTTGCTGCTGGTGACCTGGAGCCTTGTTCGCCATGCTGTCTCAGGCCACAATGCTGGGCTGTCCAGTTGCCACTAAAGAGAGGCAGGTAGGAGGAGAGACGAGAGTGCTCACCCTGAGGCTCCAGAAAGAGACAGTGTCTGGAGAGAAAACTAACAAAGAAAGCACCACATTTTCTCCACATCGATTGAAAGGGAAAGCTGGGCACAGTGGCACACACCTGTGATTTAAATACTCAGGTGGCAGACACGGAAGTATCAGGAGAAGAGTTCAACCCAGTCTTGGCTACATAGCAAGTTCAAAGCCGGCCTGAGCTAAGAGATGAGAGAGAGATTCAGGAGGAAGCAGAGAGAACCCAGGTGTCACTTGTTATCCACAGAGGTGCAACCTCACAGCAGCCCATTGCCCTCCAGGAGGTGCCACACAGCCTTGAGAGTGTCCTTGTAACTGTTAGTGCCGCTGATGTGGGTACCAGAGCTGACCCAGAAGCCAGAGGCTGAGGAGCTCTGTGTCTGTGAAGCTCAATTCCCAGCCAAAAACTTCACCATAAGGCAAATGCCAGGCCCAGAAGGCTGTGGCAGCAGAAGATACCACGCACCTCGAGGGATACTCCAAGAAGTGCACACAGTCCTTTCCAATGGGGAGGGACACTCCCAGCTGACTTCATGGGACCCACGACCCTGTACCAAAACCAGACAAGAAACCCAGACCAGTTTCCTGTCAGACAGACACATAATGCTTAACCAAATGCTGGAAATTAGGTCCCATTCACAAAAGAGCCAACGCATCATGATCGTGTGGCATTTATACCAGAAATGAGGTTAAACATTCAGAAATCCATCCGAGTGGCGTGCCCTGTTTACAGAGTAAAAGCCGTGCAGTTGTTCCCGTAGACACAGAGAGCACATGTCTAGATCCCAGTGCCACTTGCGGGAATTCTTAGAAGGACCAGAGAAGAGACCTTCCTCAGTCGGGGAAAGATGTGTGCTCTGAGAGTGGGCATCTCTCCTGTGCTCAGGAGAGCAAGTACCCCCTGCTGCCTCTTTCCACTCCCACCAGACACAGAGTTCATCTGATGCTAACGTGTCTGTTAATTGTGATGGGGCCAGACAGTAGTGCCGTGCCTCGCTGTCTGGTACTGGGTGCCCGCTGGCCACATCAGCACACTATGGAGGTTTGTACACGGTCCCCATATCACACTGCACAGTGAACCTCCATGTAAAAGCTGCCCAGTTTCTACACAGAAATACACAGGCTAGGCAAACTTAATACACAGAGATACACAGGCTAGGCAAACTTAATACACAGAAATACACAGGCTAGGCAAACTTAACGAGACTAAAGAAGAAAGATGGGGACACCAGGAAGCAGAACAGGACCAGAGCTGCACAGAGGGAGATGGCCCTGGGAGGCCTGGAATCCCTTGTGGGGTCTCTACAAGGAGCCTCTGGGGTAAAAATCAGAGACTAAAACCAGCCCAACTAGAATTGGGGTACACAGTCCTACGGTGGGAGGAGAAGCAAGACCCAAGTGCCACAGGGCGCCTAGCTCTGCTGGCGTGTCTGAGCGGTTACTTCAGATGACCAGGAAAGCGTCATCAGCATCTGCAGGTTTGTAGCATAAGTGCTAGTGGGGTTTCAGGTAGGAGCGCAGTGACCTAGAAGCCCACGCGTGTCCAAAGTGCGAAGATTGCATTTGAAGTTAGAAATCCTGAATGTGTCCCGGCCCTGGGTAAAGTCTAGACCAGCTGCCTCTGGTCTGGAACTTGGGGCAGGCTAGGGTCCTACTCCAGGCCTTACACACGATCTCTGCGTGGGTTGTCCCTGTACCAGAACAGGAGAACACCTGCCGGGGTCACCTGTGGTTGGAGTACATCCCTAACTCCGTGCCAGCTGAGACTCTGGTCAGGACTGCAGCTTTCTCCTACCAAAAGGATTGTCCCCCATCTGATTAAATTCTGGTGGTGGCCAGAAGGCTACTTCTCTGTACTTGACTGTGCTTGTCACCTACAGGGGCCACTCTGCTGTGCCAGAGTCACTTTGGGAGGGAACAGCGTCAGGCAAGCCTGTGGTCAGTTCCCTCCAGGCTGAATGAGCAGAGCAGGGAGCCCGCTGCCGCCTCCTTCCCTGGCTCTCTCCTCTCACTGTGTCTACAATCAGTCTGCTGCCTTTGACCTGACTTCACAGGCCTTGGAGCCAGAAGGCAGAGTAGGGTCTTCCCTCCAAAGGGCAAGGTGGTCATACTGTACCACCCAACAGAGTCTGGGTGAGCCCACAATGGCTGCTGGGTGTATCCAGTGCCCACAATTCCCCCGGGGTTGGGCAGTCATCTCAGGCTGTACTTGTCTCTACAGAGGTGTCCTGGCACCTTATGCTGTGCCCTCCGAGCTCCTGCTGGTGGAGGAGCTCCCACGGAACCAGATGGGCAAGGTGAATAAGAAGGAGCTACTCAGGCAGTTCTACCCCTCATGACCAGAAGAGCCAGGGGCCAAGGCCAGAGGACAGCAGACATCCCCCGACAATCATGTGCTGTGGGCCTCGCAGTGGGCCCAGAGACCCTTAGACGGAAACAGCCCCCCCTCCCCTGCAATCAAGTTGACCAGAATCAAAAACACTGGGGTGAAATCACCCAGGCTGATTGTCTAAGCTCATGTGGCCCTGATCACTGGTTGTGTCCTCAGATGTCCCCGAGATCACTCATGTATGTCAGCCTCGCAAGCACAGTAAGGTCATGACTGTCCAGTGTGTGGCCGTCTTCGCAGTGCCCAAGACTGCTGACTCCTAAGGGCAGGTCCCAGAGAGGCAGAGGTGACGCTGGGAAAAGAGATGAAATAAAGACAGACAACATTGTCCTGTGCTTCCTGGCTGTGACGAACAAGTTACATGTCTGCACGCACCACCTCCAGCCGTCAGCTTCCAGTCGCCATAGGATGCCAGACATTGGCACTGGGCAGAGCCTGCAGCCCCCAGACCTGGAATCTGCTGCTGGGACTCTCACCCTGGAACTGTGGTCTGTGTGGTCGAACAGCCCCCCCAAGGCTGTCCCCAGATGGCCCTGAAGCTTCCCTGCCTTGACCCTGCCTCAGCCCAATTTAGGGTCTTTCTGGTTCTCTATGCTCTGTCCCCTTTGTTGCCTGCTTCTCAGACCTTCCTGCTCTGCTGTGTCCACATCTGAAAGCTTCCCTGACCTCCATCCCCCAGGCCCCCAGGCACCGCGGGTGTCCTGCCAGCTTGGCCATGTGCATGTGGAGAAACAGTGTTCTCTCGCTCTCTCTTCTTCCCTCCCCTCTCCTATTCTCCTCTCCCCTATCCTCCTATCTCTCTCCTTCTGGGGCCACTTCTGATGGCTGTGTCAGTGATAGCCATGTGCCCATACATAGTTCTCCGCAATCTGCAGACATCAAATGAGGGCCAGTGGCAAGCAGGGGTAACAGAGCCTCTGACATTGCCACCGGCAACACTCAAGCCCAGTAGCACTCCTCTTTAGACTGGAGTATACTTCACTGAATGGAAGGTGCTCTGTCCCCAGAAACCAGGATGCATAAGGACCTGTTGGAAGTCTGGGCCTCCCAGAGGGCAGTCCATGTTGGTGGCTGTGCTCCTGGGGTTGGTAGCAGGATTCCCAGAGAATCCCGGTGCAGCCTGCGGGAGCCACCCTGGGCTGCCTCGTCTGCAGCTCACTCTGTATTAGGCCATCTTGCTCAGGAAACACCACAGCTCCTACTGGGCCCAAGACTTTGGGGTCAAAGGCCAAGGCAAAAGCCTCAGGAATGGTGGGAGGTGAGGCTGATCATGGCCTAAGCAAGGCTGACCTGTGTGTTAGGCACCAGGGAGGAAGTGAAGAGGGCCGCTGTGAAAGGCTCCTCATGTCGCCATGCTTAGGCACTGCCACAGGTAGCTGCTGGAGCTTAGGTTGTCATCCTCCCAGCTGCCCTTAAGTTTGCCTCCCAGTCCCTGGCTTCCCTAACTGCCTTTGCTATCACCCTGCAGAAGCCAACTTCACCTGGAACCTACTTTCCAGAGCAGGAGTGTTACAGGCCAGCGCAGACCTCAGTCCCTGAGTTTCCAGAAAGCACTTTCACAAGGTCACAGGAGGAAGCACCCCCTGCTGAGCGGAGCCTGAGCAGACAGCAGGAAGCCCAAGGGCACTGGACCCTGTCATCCCTTCCCCACTTCCTTGCTGGTAGTGCAGATGTCTGGAGCCCGGATGATGAGCTTGTAGTGATGAGCTGTGGGCAGGCTTCCCGCCGCCCGGCTCCCGGCCACCGGCTAGCTTATGCCCCGAAATAATTACACGGAAACTGTATTCTTTGATACACTGCCTGACCTATTAGTTTCAGCCTCTTACTCACAGCATAGGGAAAGATGCCATGGAACCATCATTTAGACCTAAAGCTGGAGGCTGCACCATCTTAGATCTGCAGAATGAAGAGGAACAGCAGAGCCATAGAAGATCTGTGCCTTCGTGCATGTATCTCACACATGTATGTATGCGCGCATGTGCACACATACACCAGTCTCTTGCCATTCTCTGTACGGTGCCTTCAGATTGGCTGTTTTCTAGACATTCCATCTCTGGCCAGAGCTGGAAGCACCTGTTGTCATGCTCGGCACAATCCTACGGGTACAGTTCTGGTGGCTCATGGCCCTGGGAGAACCTTCCCGCACCAGAGAAGACTCACTTCCCCAGTATCTAGGACCCAGGCCCTTGATGCTGGCCCCTGTCGTTTCCCTGCTGTGGCCATGAGTGGGGATTCCAAGCCACCTCCACCTGCCCTAGTAGAGCTGAGTGCCCTTGCTGACGTCCACCATGTGGTCAATTTAGCTCAGCAAATAGATCGATATCAAATTATCCCACTTCACCTTCATAACTCTTAAGCGAGCCAGAGTGGAGGGGAGACGGGGTCACTAGAAATAAATAGCCATGGAGGCCCTTTGTGATCTATCACCCGAAGACAGCAGCAGCATTCCGCGCCAGCTGCTGACACGGTCGTTAATAAAGCCCAGGAAAGCACTGTCAGCTCCAGTGAAGGATAGCCACAGGTCAGCCCGGGACCGGCCTCATACTGGCAGGGTACAAGACGCACCGTTTGTGACCAGAGCCCTTCTCAGATGGGCAGTGAGTGCCGCCCAGGCAGACACGCTGGATGCCATCTGTGGGTGCTTCTACACACTGGGAGGAGCACCCCAACCTCCGCTGCGAACGAAACATCTGAAAGCTGTAGTGACTGTCACAGCCAGAGAGAAGACTAAGGTGCCGACTGCACAGCCCTTGGTCTTCGCCTTCGTGTATCCTGCCACCTCCCTGGAGCGCCCCCCCCCCCACCTTCCCTGCCTGTCTATGTTTGTGTGTGAGCAGAGGTCACAAGTGAACCCCTGTGGGTCTGGCGTGTGCGTTTTTGTTACATATGGGCGCTTGTCCTTGTAAAAGTGAGCATGTACCCTGTCACGTGACCATGTGTGTGTTCAGGCTTCTAACAGGAGTCTTCCAGAGGACTGTGGGTGTCAGAACAGGCTCAGCTGGGTCAGGCACATCTGCATGTCCTGTCTTTGGTGGCCCTTCCCCCACTCGCTGGATCCTTTCCGAAGCACAAGGAAGTCACTGACTTGGAGGGTGTAGCCCCCTAGTGACAGGCTGATCACGGTGTAAGGATGATAAACTATTAAGCCATCAGTGTCCCTCATCCCCATCTGTCAGGACTCGTCCCCACCCCCACCACCAGTAAAAAGCAGCAACAGCCAGCAGCCCCATGCCCATGCCTCAACCGTGTTTCCACAGCACCTGCTTTGATAGGAAAGAGCTACTTGTTAGAAATGGACAGAGCTCCACCAGGCTGGCTGGTTTGTGTACACATGCCAACAGACACACATGTACATTGAACATACATAAAGCACATGTCCATGGTTTCAGAAATGTCTCCCTGAATGTCAGCTGCTTCAGAAGCTCCAGCAGCCAGTGTCAGTCAGCGAGAGCAGGTCTGGAGGAAGGGGTGTGGGGCTCTGCATTCCTGACAGGCCGTGGTGTCCACAGGACGTCACCAGTTCTGCACTGACCCTGCATGTAGTTACCTGCTCCCGTCCCAGAAGGGCAAGCCCAACCAAAGCAGACGAAAGTCACTGTTTAAAGGGCATTTTAAACACTATAGAAGGACAGGAAAGAGTGGCTGGCCCTGCATGCCTACACACACACACACACACACACACACCAGTTTATTGAGTGAGGGGTTCATGCTATGGTCGTCTCCAAGAAGTGAAACCCATAAGACTGGAAAGATGACTCCGTGGTTGAGAGCACTGACTGTTTTCCAGAGGACTCAGGTTTAATTCCCAGCACCAATATCACAGCTCACAGCTGTTTGTAATTCCTGACAGTCTAGGGGATACAGTGCCCTCTTCTGGCTCCTTTGGGCACCAGGCATGCACACATGTTGTGCGCAGGCATATGTGCAGGACAAAGGCTCATTAAAAACATCAAATAAACGTGAAACCCAGAGCACTGGTGACTTGGAGGCCCAGGTGGGTCTGTGGGTAGAGCAGTCTTGAAGTCAGCTGTCCCTCTGCCTGGGAAATGATGACTCCTGCTTTGAGTGCTCACAGAACTGGATCCCACCAGCGCTTGACTGTTCTCGATGAGCCCAGTACACCAGGGAAGGAGTTCATTTATACATGATTGATACATGATTAATAAAAACTTAGAGAAATTGGCGTTCAACCTGAAGGTCCGAAAAAGCAAAGCAGCCAGCCACTAGCTCTTACCTCGACCTCAATCTGAAATGGCGATCCTGCCTCCAGTAATTTTGGAATGAGACTGTGTCTGAGAGCTGTTTCCTCCCATTTTATAATTCTCTCTAGGGAAGCCAGGACTACACAAACCCTGTCCCCCACCCAGAAAGAAAAAAAAAGAAAAAATATACTTAAAAAATACCTATTTAATACACGAAGAGTACATTGGAGAGACCATGGAAATGGCTCAACGGGTAAAGGCGCTTCCATCAAGCCAGAGAGGACCTGAGTTCAACCCCAGAGTCTTCATGCTGGAAAGAGAGAAATGGCTCTGTATGGTCATCCTCTTGTCACACGTGCCCTGTGGACATGCACATACATGCACACCTACACAATAAATACATATTTTTAGTTTTTAAAAAAATATATGATGACAGGCTGGGCATAGTGATCCATGCCTTTAAATCCAGCACTTAGAAGGCAGAGGCAGAGGATCTCTGGGTGTTTGAGGCCAGCCTGTTCTACAGAGTGTGTTCCAGGACAGGTAGAACGACATAAAGAGACCCTGTCTCAAAATACATATGTGTGTATTCATATATATATTTATACATACATACATACATATATATCCTTTAAATTATCATTGTAACCTAGATATTTATTCTGCTTATTTCTATTTATAATTGTGGATTTTTATAGTATGGATATGGTTGCGTTTGTTCCATTTAGAAACTGATTTATTGTTTAAATAAATATGCCAGTGAAAAATGGCCTTTTATAACCCTGAATACAGTAATTAAAAAAAATTAAATTCCTTATGGGAACCTGTTGGTGGAGGCTGCTCATTCATTCCCAGCTGCCCAGACCTGAAATAATTACACAGAAACTATATTATTACAACACTGCTTGGTCTATTAGCTCACACTTCTTATTGGATAGCTCTTATATCTTAAATTAACCCATTTCTATTAATCTGTGTATTGCCACATGGTTGTGGCCTTCTGGTAAGGTTCCATCTGGCATCCAGTGTCTGTCTCCTGCGCCAGCTCCATGGCTTCTCAGCTCTGCCTACTCTCTCTATCTGCTTGGAATTCCCACCTTGCCCTATTCTGTGCTGCAATAGGACAAAGCAGCTTCTTTATTAACCAATGGTATTTACAGCATATGGAGGGGAATCCCACATCAGAAACCCACTCCTTTGTAAGCTCATTTAACTATAATTTGGAGCTGGAGAGACGACTCCACAGTGAAGCACTTGTTCTTGCAGAAGACCCAGCTTTAGTTCCCAGCACCCACATGATGGTCGCAGCCATCCGGAACTCCAATTCCAGGGTATTGGGTGCCCTCTTCTGACCTCAGTGGTCACCAGACATGTGTGTGGTACACATGTGTACATGCAGGCAAAACACCTGCACACATAAAATCATAAAATGATTCTTTTAAGACTAGCCAATTAAATAAGCCTGTGAGGTCGGACCTCAGCCACGTGGGAAAGACGTGGTCAGTCCCTGCCTTCCAGTCCACTCTTCCTAACGTCCTCTTGATCAAGAGCGGAGTTTGCTTTGTCCAGACAATTTCATTGGAATAGGGGTCTCTTTTCTTTGTGACCCTAAACTTATTTCTAACAAAGCTTCTCTAAACAAAAAAAAAACTTCTCCAAGATTTTGATTGGAGTTGCAGATTTTATAGATTAATTTGACTAAATCTGATCCTGCAAGACCACACTCTGAAGCCCGCCTTTTGCACTGCCCTCTGGATAGTTCCTGTCTTGGGGGGGTGGGGTTCTTTGGGGGAACCCAGAGTGAGATGGTTTTGTCTTTCCTTTTTAAATTGGTTACTGGGATGCTCTGGAATGGCTTGTGCTGATCCTTGGGCCTCCAAGCCCGGGTCCTTCCTGGTTTCTTCTCTGAACTGTCCAGGATTCTGTCCCCTCCCTTATCACTTCATTCCCTCCTCTTACTGCTTTGCTGAAATAAAAGCTGAGGCTCCTTCCTGCTGCTCACCTTCCTCCCCGGGGCCCACACAGGACCCTGGCACCGGCCGCTAATCCATGGCTGCTCTGAGGACTGCCATGCTCACTGACAAGCACTAAATTCTCTCCAGGTTGTGACCATGAAGGTGACTGGACCTAGAGGTCCAGTCTCTCTTGGGGACTTCCTGTTGCAGACCCTTCTCCTGGAACCACCATCCGGGGTTGCAGGTTTGAGGGCCTGTGAGGGCACAGCCACCCTGTTGGATCCGACCGTGGTTCTGCAAGATCCTATTTCCCCATTCTAAAGCCCAGAAGGCCCTGAAAAGCAACATTGTTTGGGTTTTGTTTTAGTGTTTTTGTTTCCTGCAAACTCATTTCCAAAGAAAGCTGAGCTGAACGCCTGAGGCTCCATCTGGTCCTGGACCCCACTTGGTGAGAATCTTTGCAAGTCATGCTGTGAGCTACAGTACGCTGGCTCTGGAAGCCACCCAGACCCTGCTGGGTGTCACATACCAGGTGGCGACTGTGCCTCTGAGACAGCTGAAAGTTCAGAATCTGACACATACTTCTTGCCGTGGGGTTTGGATGCAGGATGCAGGACCACTTTTAATCTGAGGTTTTGCAGGGTAGTAAACTGGCCTCTGAAACTTCCTGGCCTCCGTCTGAGCTAGGAAGGAGGAAGGGTGGGATGTCTGGCCCCAGATCCATTTCCTAAAGGCTAATGACTCACTTAGAATTCCACTTGAGCATGTGTGGCTCTCCTGCAGGTTTCAGATTTGTGGGCATGAGGCCTGAGCGCCTCTGGGTCTGTCTGTGTCCTGTGTATCTTCCTTAGTCTTGCAGGAAGTGTCCTGGTTTCCGATCTGTGGGCCATCCTCCTGAATGCTCAGCACTCCCCATGGGAGCCCACACTGAACTTGGGCAAGTCTCAGTTCTCAAGGGTATGCCCCACCTGGGGCACCGTCCCGTTGTCACTGAGTGTCACACACCCGGTCACCAGACACACAGTTGTGAGTTATTTGAGAACACACCTTCCCCTCTCAGCATTACAAACTTACCTCTGGGTTACAGGCCTTTGAGAGAAGCTCCTCTGACCTAAGAGGACATGTTTTGTTAGGTTGGCAGTGGGCTTGCAGAACCACCAGTGCCAATGTCTCCTTTACTGACCTGATCCACTGAGTGGCCACCAGAGAGTCTGCAAGACTTTTTCTCAGCCGTTCGGCAGCCCCGAGTTCCTGGCCCTCTTGTCACCGGCTGTGCGTCTGAGTGGATGTTACTGATTCCTCCTCCATCCACCAAACTGCTGGGCCACCATCCGGGTTGGCACTTAGATAGTCCGTCTTTGTAGTTCTCTCCCCCACCTCCTGAAAGGTGATGTTCAGTGGGTAACAGTATTTGTGGTTTTAATCCGATCTGATAAACCCTGTTTTAGTAAGATTAGCCCATTTGCTGTGATTACTAATGAATTGAGACCACCTGTCTTCCTGCCCTGGCAGTAGTCATATTATGGCTTTCTTTTTTTAAAAAAAATATTTATTTATTATGTATACAATATTCTGTCTGTGTGTACACCTGAAGGCCAGAAGAGGGCACCAGACCCCATTACAGATGGTTGTGAGCCACCATGTGGTTGCTGGGAATTGAACACAGGACCTTTGGAAGAACAGGAAATGCTCTTAACCTCTGAGCCATCTCTCCAGCCCCACATTATGGCTTTCTTGATCCTTCTGTCATATTAACCTCTGCATTTTAACCTCTACTAATTAAGCTTGTGTTCTTTTAGCAAGAGACTTTAAATTTTCTAAATACATATTCAGCATGACGCCAGCCATGTTTTCTCTTATTGGAGTTTGCGGTTGTTCACCGAATGGATCCTCATAGCCCTGATGAGGCCAGGCAGGCTTGACTTTCTGTGGGCTGCCCCTTGCCCCTCTGCCCCTCTGCCATCTCGGTGCACGTCTTAAAGTGTCAGTTTTGTATTTGATTTTTTATTTTTTATTTGTGGTTTATTTTATTTTATTTTATTTTTGAGACAGGGTCTCACTATGTGGCCCAGTCTGGACAGGAACTTAGTCCTCTTGCCTCCACTTCCCAAGTGTCCCTTTGTTTTTGTTTTTGTTTTTGTTTTTTGGTTTTTTGAGACAGGGTTTCTCTGTAGCTTTGGAGCCTGTCCTGGAACTAGCTCTTGTAGACCAGGCTGGCCTCGAACTCACAGAGATCCGCCTGCCTCTGCCTCCCGAGTTCTGGGATTAAAGGCGTGCGCTACCACCTCCCCGGTGTCCCTTTGACACAAGAAGTAAAGGTATTGTTTTCACGTCCACAGTTAGGAGCAGTGTTTGACCACCTCCTGGTTCAAGGGTCACATATCTGCAGACACCAGTTCTCCCATTAGACAGCATGTGGTACGTGACACACACCCGCATCTACACCTTTGTTCCCCTCTGCGTGGCAGCGTGAGGAGCGAGATGCCAGCTCCTGTCACCCGTGACTGTGTGACTGTCCCTGCCTTTGGCCCTTTCAATATCCAAGTCAGTTGGCCTTTTTCCAGTGGAGCATTTAAGGCACCCCTTGTCCTTGCTACAGCAGTGACCCAGACACAGGTGGAGATCATGCCCCAGTGTTTGCCCTCCCCACATGGCTGAACCATCCTGTGACTGTCCCTGTCGCCCCTCATGAGTGTACTCTAGTGGAGCTGGCGGCTGAAGCTCAGGCCTTCTGTGACCAAAGTCTGGGAGGCCATCTTTCCGTCTGTGGTGACTTTGCGGAGTGTGTATAACAAGCCTCCCCTGACACACACACACACACACACACACAC
This sequence comes from Arvicola amphibius, assembly GCF_903992535.2. Taxonomy (NCBI): domain Eukaryota; kingdom Metazoa; phylum Chordata; class Mammalia; order Rodentia; family Cricetidae; genus Arvicola; species Arvicola amphibius. The sequence continues at coordinate 48,706,866 of NC_052061.1, forward strand.
ACACACACACACACACACCGTTTTCATGAAGACCTTTGGCACATTCAGATTGCATCATTAGGACAGGTGAGGAGCTTTAGAGAGCACCTTGACCTGCAGAGCCCCGGCCACCCTCTGTCCCTTTAGTCGACATACTATGGGAACACAGACACCCACCAGTCCCTGCCACCAAGCTGCAAATGTCAGCAGGACCATTCCGACAAAAGGCCCGCCTGCCCTGGAGGCCTGGAAGATTGTGGAAGATGGCGGAAGCCTAACTGAAGCCCTAATGGATGTGCTCCTGGGGCGGCCCTATGTTTAACACCCCCGTGAGGGGCTCCTATACAAAACCACTCCCTGAAACCTCCCCCAAAACACCCCTCACAGACCCCCTTTCTGTGTGAGATTCCCCTCTTGGGACACCCCCCCCCCAATTCCGGAGCTCATCCACCCACTCCCCCGGAACACAAGTCCACTAGATACTGACCCTCATCAGACAGGCTGCCACAAAGTTCAGTCTGATGTGAGGTCACAAGGGACTGAGGTAGAGATCAGGGAAGGGACAGGGCCATGGCACAGGAACTTGGTGTTGTAGTTTAGCGGTGCTGAGAATAAGCCACAATGTGTAACAAACCCACTTGGAAGTTTATTGATAGGGTGTGCAAAGGGAGTCATGGAGCCTGGTTTCGGAAAGGGAAGTGGGGGGGGGAGAGAGTGGGAATGGGCGGAGCTTACTGTTAATGGGGCTTTAGCGCACAGTACAGAGGCTTATGCAACCCCAGCGCAGCACACGCACATAGATTACGTAGTGAAGTGCAGCAGTAGGCCCCGGGGCTGGTAAGTACCTGGATACTGACAACCCCTATGTGGCTGTAAGACCCTGGGGCTGGCTAGGTATTTGTCTGAGTCCTGACAAGTTCATCCCACCAGTTGACAGGGCCGGCCAGCATAATTCCTGAATGCTAACATTCCTCCGTTTTTGTTTATTATAAAAGACTGAAGAGTTAGAAAGAGGTTCCAGGTGAGGTGGGATGAGGGCACCGAGTTCTTGAGACTGCTTCCTGCTGACTGGGGGAGGTGTTGGAATCTTGGGGGACCTGAGAAAACTGGGGTGCTGGTCACGTCCTGGAGTAGCTGGTTGCCTCACCGCTGTCCAGATACTGTGTGACTGTTCAGTGCCATTTTGACCTGGCAAAATGGTGTTTGAGGTGGACTCAAGTCGACTCCCTGGAGCTCACAAGAATTCTTTGAGTTTGTGGAAAGATAAGTTTTAGACACATTAAAAAAAAAAAAAAAACAACTAAAGGGAATTTAAAATCCTGAGATTGTGGCTGTGATAATATAGTGTTACATTCTAGTGGGTATAGTCTGCCGGAGCTAGATTAACAATCTATCAGAATTCTATCTGTCAGTGTACAGGTTATGGACAGTAACATAGTGAGAAAGGGATCTGGAATGTGTTCTCTCCTTATCGCCAGTTAAGCTTCCCCGTCTTCACATAAACGAGCCCTACAGCACCTGTTCCTTCCCCATCATCGTGACGCCACCGTGGCACTCAGGAGACACAGGTGGCTGATTGCTGAGGGCGCTCACTGCAGAGTTAGTACCTTTAGAATAAAGGAATCCTAAGGAGTTACGTTAAAATCTGCTCGTGAGTCTCTTTTCTGAATCAGGGGCACGTGGATGCCGCTGGGGTGCTGCTGGTCCTCACCGCCTGGACGTGTTTGGTGGTCTTGCACCTCCAGCTCTGTGGCTCGCAGTTGGTAGTCCTGTAACAATGGCTGATTAGTTGTTTGATCAGAGATTTCTGAATGTTGGGGATGTGTAGGGAGGAAATTGATGAAGCAGGGTGTGGTTGGTAGCAACAGAAGAGCGTGAAGAGGGGTCAGGAAGGAAAGCATACGGGGCTCCCAGTCCGGTAAAGTTGGCTACAGTGGTAGGGTGGAGCCTCGTTCTTCTGGGATTGGAGACAAGGCAGTGGATCCCGGTGTCCCCTGAAACTTAAGGGAGCAGGGTCCTGTTGGGGTCGCTGTGTATGAAGGAGGACTAGCTTGAGGTGGAGGGGTAAAGGGTTTGAGGTGGGATAAGAGAATCCAATAAGGGAAAGCTTCAGGCTTAGCAGCTGCGGGGTTACAAAAACTACCTTGAAGGGGCCCTGCCATTTAGGGGAAAGGGGGAAGGAGAGCTGGTCCTGAGAAGAGGGAAGGACCTGATCTCCAGTGTTGATTAGGGATGGACAGGGGTTAGAGCCTGGTTGGGGTAGGAAGTGGTCAGTAAAGATCCACAGGCGAGAACAGAGACGATGGAGTAAGGGGATTAGGGAGAGGTGAGGGTTGAGATGGGAGACCAGGGATTGGAACTGGCCTCTCATTCATGGGTTCAAATGGCGCAATTGAACGGGATTGCTTGGGGAGAGCCCATAGCCTGAAATGAGCCAGAGGCAACAGCTTTACCCAGTTAAGGTGAAGTTTTGTGACATTTTAACAAGAATGTTTTTTAAGGAGTGGTTAGTTCGTCCTATCTTTTCTGAGGACTGAGGGTGATATGGGATATGAAAATGCCAAGGGATGCTGAGAGAGCTTTAGATAGGGTTTGGGAGGTCAGAGAGGTGAGTTCAGGACCACTGTCTGACTGAAGAGAGGTGGGGACTCCAAATCGGGGACTAACCTCCCAGAGAAGGAGGGCAGAGACTGTCCGAGCCCTTTGTCAGTGGTGGGAATGCTCCTATCCGTCCTGAGAATGTGCACTCTAGGGCCAGGAAACACTTAACACATCTGACTGTGGGCATGTGGGTAAAGTCAAGCTGCCAGTCCATCCCCAGGAGGGAGCCCCTAGCCCAGTGGGTAGGAAAGGGGGGCTGTGATGTTTGGAGTTAGGGTCTGACATTTGACAGATTTTACAAGAGGCAGTAATAGTTCCTAAGAAATGCCAGTCCTCAGGGATGACAAAATGAGACAGAGCCTGGCTATCAAGACGAAAGAGCTGGTGTAGATAGAATCTGCCAGGTGTCAGGTGACTGGGGATGTGGGTGGTAATGTACAGACTTCCTGAGGTGAGCCAGGTGAGTCTGGGCCTTGGAGGGCTGCTGCTCTAGCTGCCCCATCAGCGCCGTTGTCTCCCCTAGAGATGATGGAGTTGTTGGCTTGATGAAACCGGCAGTGAATAATCCCCATCGCCTCGGGGAGATGGGAGGCTTTTAGCATGGCCATAATTTGACATGAGTTAGTTATGAATCTTCCTTTTGATGTAAGTAGCTTGCGCTCTTTCCATATAGCAGCGTGAGACAAGAGGATATGAAGAGCGTATGTAGAGTCTCTGTAAATGTTTAGGGAGGCACCTGTGAGAGCTATTAATTCAGCCTGTTGGTTAGTAGTATGGGTGGGGAATGCCTGTGCCTCCACCACCCCGGTATCTGACACTATAATGACATAGCCTGCTTTTTGGGTCCCCTCATGTAAAAAGGAGCTGCCATCTGTGTACCAGGCAATGGCCTGAGGCAGTGTGCCCCCCTAAACGCGGAGGGAAAGGGCAGAGTCCCTCTAGGATTCCAGTGCAGGAGTGAGATGGGGAGTGGTTAGTGTTTGGTCGAGGAAGGGGATTTGAGATGTTGAGGGGTGGGCGAGATTGGAAAGTAAGCGTGGCATCTTCTACTAGTGCCTCCTGGAGAGAAAGACCTGGGACAAAGGTAGAGTTCATGAGCCTTTATAAGTTAAGAGATGGGACAGGTAGTGATTGATGGCCCAATGGTTAGGTCTTTTGATTCACAAATGAGGAATTCAGCAGCTGCTCAAGCCCGTTTGCAGGGTGCCCATCCCTGGTGGTAAGGTCTAGGTGGTTTTGACAGGTATGCAACAGGTGCAAAGGAAGGTCCCAGCTGGTTGCCTAGGACCCCAAGGGCGTGTCCCTCCTTTTCCGTTACACAGAGAGAAGGACGAGTTAGGTCTGGGGGTGAAGGACTGGAGCCTGGAGGAGAGTCTGTTGGAGCTGCTGAAAGGGCTTAGTAATGGGACCGAGGAGGGGTTCATGTGGGGAACCGAGGGCTGCCTCATGTCAGGGGCAAGCGAGGAGGGACATAAGAAGCCAGCTATTACTAGGAATGATAAAATCTCCTCTTTAGTAGAGGAGACTGTTATTAGGATTAGGTGTTTTCTATCTAAAGTAATGGCGTTGTGAGTTGGGGTAGTGGTTAGTCCCAAGTAGGAGACCTGAGAAGTTGACAGTTGGACCTTGGAAGGTGAGGATCTATAGCCCCAGCTAGATAAGAAATTTTGAAGAGCAGGGGTGTTAGTTTGGCTAATTTGTAAGGACAGACTGCCAAGGAGAATGCCATCTGCATACTGTATGAGTTTAGATTTGGGGAGGGACAAAGAGAGTAGGTCAGAAGCTAGGGCCTGGCCAAATAGGTGGAGGCTGGCCCAGAACCCTTGGGGTAGGACAGTCCGGGTGAGCTGTGTGGAGAGAGGTGAGTATTGGGGTCAGTCCAGGTGAAAGCAAAGCTGTTTGAGACTGAGTGCTCAGCAGGATAGAGAAGAAAGCATCCCTGAGGTCCAGGTCTGAGAATTGAGAGTCCCTGAAGGATGAAGGGATTAGATACTACAGGACAGAGGTAGACCACTGCAGAATTAGTGAGCCAGAGGTCTTGAACCAGGCGGTAGGTCCCGTTAGGTTTGTTAAACGCAAGTATAGAGGTGTTAAAAGGAGACAATGTAGGATGAAGTGGTTTTTTTTCTTAGAAGGTCAGAGATGGTAGGTTTAAGTCCCCTAAGGCTCCGGAGTGAGAGCGGTTACTGGGCTTGGGTAATGTACCAGGTAGGGTCCTGTAATTGAACAATGGGCAATGGTGTCTAGCAACAGAGGGGCTTTGGGTGTCCCAGACTTGGGGGCTACCTGGGAGGCTGGCAGAGGAAATGACATGTTGGAAACAGTAGTGTGGGGGGCTAGGAGGAGGAGAGGGGCTGCTGGCGAGTCTGGGGTCAGGCAAACGGGGAACCAAAGAAATAGAAGCTCCCACGTTGACTAAAGATCCCTCCCCAGTGAGGGCACAGGCCAGGGTCATACAACTGAAACTGAATGAGTAAGGGATGCCCCTGAAAACGCTGTTGGGTGGCGAGGTAGGTCAGGCTGTTTCCCTTCCTCAACAACAGGGAAACGAGAAGGAGAAGTGGGTCCCCAAAATTCTCTCAGGACCGACTTTGTGGTCCTGGCGTCCAAGAGGAAGGAGCTGAATCACACTGGTACTGTGATGTCTACCCGGGGCTGTGTTAGAAATGACGGTGGTCAAGTCAAGAAAGCCTGGGTCTCCTCAGTCATCCATGGCCAGGTCTAGGTCAGCTGGAGGGCAGTCTGTGTTTGATGTCCCCATGCCACAAGGTGCTCAGGAGCAGTCAAGTGGCCAGTGCCCCTCTTGGTAGTACTTGGACATGGGCCAGGTGGCCTAGGGTAAGCTCGGGCCCAGTGACCCTCCTGACCACATTTGAAGCAAGGACCTGGGGGTCCTTGAGCCCCATGTGGCAAGGGAGCCTGGGCAGTTGCCAAGGCTGGTTGGATAGCCTTGGCCAGCATTTGGTATTTTTGATTATGGTCTTTTTCATCTCTCCTATGGTCCACCTTAAAGGCCAGCACTAAGACTTCTTCTGCCTGTGGTACTAGGAGCCCTCTCTGCAGATGCTTCAGCTTGGCCCTAATGTCAGGGAAGCTCTGGGGGAAGAAATAGGTCTTAAGGAGTTGTCTGCCCTCCAGGTTCTCAGGATCTAGATTTGTATACTGTAATTGGGCCTTTGTAAGGCGTTCTAGGAACTGAGATGATTTTCCTGTCTGTCCTGGATGATTTATTGGAGGTTTTCACAGTTAATTGGTTTAAGGGCAGCCTTACAGAGGCAGGTCGTAAACTGATCTCTAGCTAGAGCACCCCTAGGGTATTATAGTCTCATTGCCCCTACACCCTCCCCCCCCCCCCACCAAGTCAGATGTGCTGCCATGAATTTCATCAGCTTGTACTCTGGCCTGTTCCCAAACTTGCCTGCAGTCCTCAGGAAGTAAGGTGTTAGCTAGGATCATACATATACATGTGTGTGTGTGTGTGTGTGTGTGTGTGTGTGTGTGTGTGTGGGTGTGATGGACCATGAGGCTATATGATTGGGCCATATATTGGAATTCTTTAATGGAAGAGGTTGAATTAGAAGCATAGGAACCCAGATTTGTTTTGTTTTGTTTTTTATCTGAGAGAGTTCACTTAATGAGAAAGGGACATGTACCTTAACCAGTCCATCTCCCCCGGGAGCCTCTCAGAGAGGGAGAACCGTAGAGCTGGGTTGGAAGGAGAAAGAGAGGAATGGATGGGGCCCCGTGGCGGTGTGAGAACAAGTAACAGGAGGTGGGAGAGCCGGGCGGTTACTGGAGAGAAGAGGCTAGTGGAGCTGAAGGAGCAGGTGTATGATGAGCTTGAAATAGTGGGGGGTCGTTAGCAGGGTCAAGGGTAGTAGGAGGTTCTCCTAGTTCAGATCACATAGCCAGGAGGACAAGAGGGTGGACAGGAAGCACGGAGAGAGGGTTTGGAGCTGAGGTAAAAGAAAGTGTGGACACAAAGAAACTCCTTCCATTTAGCTGTCTGCCGGCAGAAAGGGCCCGCAAAGTATCCGGGTCCAAAGAGCCGTCAGACCGCCATTTTGACTGGTTAGCTAGCGGGTATTTGGGCCACATCTGAGTGCAAAGGCAGATGAGTTTAGAAGCCTTTAAATCAGGCATTAAGGGTAGAGGTTTGAGGTTTTCTAAAAGGCATCCCAGAGGAGATGTTGGGTTATATTGCTAGACGAAGAGTGAGATCCAATTGCTTAGAATTTCTAGCGTCCCAGAAATTGAGGATCATCGAGAAGACGCAAGCTGCTCAGTGATTGGTCATACACAGAGCAGAGACCAGGGCTGAGCAGGATATGAGGGCCCGAGAGACACATGGGTTGTTCAGTACCAGACAGAGGGGCGAGAAACCATGATTGAGAAAAAAGGCCTCACTGGTGGGTAATGGCCAGAAGTGCTTGTCAGGAAAGGGGACCCAGCCATAGCCTTGAAGATAGTGCCTGGGGGGTTCCCTCACCCCCAAGGATACCAGCGGGATGCTGGATGATCAGTGGTCATTTCCACAGGTCCAGGGAAACATTCAGACCAACCAGGAGTAGGGAGACTCACCAACTGCAGCCGACATTGTACGGAGGGGCCCAGTGGTTGGGGAGTTGAAAAGTAGATGAACTGGGTTCAGGATCCTGGTGTGCCTCAGCACCAGGAGGGGCCTGCCAAGTCTCAGGGCACCAGGAGGGGCCTGCCGAGTCTCAGGGCACCAATATTTTAGTTTAGCGGCGGTGAGAATAAACCACAATGTGTGACAAACCCACGTGGAAGTTTATTGATAGGGTGTGCAAAGAGGGGGTCACGGAGCCTGGTTCGGAAGGGGAAGTGGGGGAAGAGAGAGCAGGAATGCATGGAGTTTGCTTTTAAAGGGGCTTTAGTGCTTGTGTGCAGACTTACACAGCCACACACATGTGCACAGATTATGTAGTGATGGTAGGCCTCAGGGCTGACTAGGTGTTTGCCTGGACAAGTGCATCCTACCAGATGATGGGGGAAGGCCAGTGTAATGCTAACACTTGGGAAGCATGTGGCCACAGAAGATAGAGGTCTCCAGCCTGGCAGTGGTGGCACACACCTTTAATCCTGGCACTCTGGAGGCAGAGGCAGGCGGATCTCTGTGAGTTTGAGGTCAGCCTGGTACACAGAGCTAATTCCAGAACAGCCAGGACAACACAGAGAAACTGTTTTGAAACAAACAAACAAACAAACAAAAAAACCAGAAGCCAGAGGTGTCGAGGATGGATCCTGAATGGGTACACACCCTACTAAAGAGCTGCTGCCTCACCCTTGCCCACAAGATGACCTTGGCTCACACTGAGCGAGCCTTGTGCTAAGACTGTGGTCTGGTGCTGTTCAGAATGTCAAGGAAGGCCAGGAATGGAGGAAGACCCTGTGTGACTTAGCCAATGTCCCCTTGAGGGAAGAGAGGACAGTGCTTTGTGAGACAGGGGTGGAACACATAGCCAGGTATGGCAAAGCCAACTCCAGACAGGTCAGCTGCCTACAGGAGGGCAAGAGGCAGACAGCGACCAAGAGCATTGCTTGGAGGCAGCCAAAGGGCAGTCTCTAATGTGTGAGGGACCTACAGAGGAGACTAGAACATTCTACCTGTGTGGAGGCTCTGGATACAAGGCCACTGAAGGAAAAGGGAGCTGGCGGTAGGAAGTGACCTTCAGGTGGCTGCTGTGGACCTAACAGCCACCTAAAATGGGCAGAGCAGCATAGTGAGGGGTGGTCAGCCCCGGTGGGTGTGCACACCTGGCCGTCCTCGCAGAGGAGCGATACAGATGTGGTCCACAGGGTCTCAGCAGATGCCAAGTTAATCACCATCCTTAACCAACCTCTGTGAACTCGTGGCCACACCCAACTCAGCCTGGAACTCTGGGCCTGGCAGGAGGCACCCGCGTTCCCAGTATGCACCCCCTTCCTAGCTTCTGCCTGCCACGTCTGTGTGAAAAATGGAAGAGCAGCAGGAAGGGCTTGGACCCTGAGGACCGACTTCCCCCCTCCTCCTCATGAACTCAGCCTTCTTCCTGGGCTCGGTGGTTTAAAGGGACACACAGGTAACTGTGAGGCAATCCCGTGAATCCTCCGAGGAGGCGAGCTGGAGAGCGTCCAGATGGGGTGAGGGTGCAGCAGCCAGCTCTCATCAGCTAAATGTGCTCTAACCCGGAGACTGATCCTATCTGAATGGTCATTAATGTGATTTATTTGGCTGTTTGAGAGTCATTGCTCCCGAATTTGTCACCAGTCCTCATGGTATTGACGAAAGACAACGATCCCAGCTCAGAGTGGAGAGGGCTGGAAGCAAGGCCACCTCGCTTGCCCCAGGACCCCCGTGCATGCCTGTGCCTTGCTCCCTGCTCTCAGGGCAGCTGGGCTGGAAGGGGTGGTAAGACAGGAAGGGATGAAGGGGTACTGCCTGGCCTCTGGCCTTTCTACCCACTCCTGCTTTGGTGGATGTGTCCCCGCCTCCCTTGGTCTCCCCAGGGGAGGCCTGTGTGAGATGACCTCAGCCAACATTCCTGATACAGGAAACAACTACTGTGAGCACTGGTGGTCATTCCAGCATCCTGGCATTGGAGACTGAGGATGCCAAGCTTTCAGCTGCTGCTCCAGTGCCATGGCTGTCTGCCTAGTGCCACACTCCCTGCCATGCTGGTGATGCTCCTATCCCTCATGAACCTTAACCCCCAAATAAACCCTTCTATTAAAAAAAAAGGCAGGGCATTGGTGGCACACATCTTTGATCCCAATTTGATCCCAACACTCGAGAGGCAGAGGCACACCTGAGTTCTGAGTTTGAGACCAGCTTGGTCTACAGAGAAAGTTCCAGGACACAGAGAAACCCTGTGTTAGCATTCAGGCATTTACACTGGCCTGCTCTCAAGGACCTAGCAGAACATCAGCAGCCAAGAGGCAACACTGTGGCCACTACAGCCGCTACTGTAGCTAGAGCCCCTTTAAAAAGACAAGCCTTTCTCGTCACCTCTGCACCTCCCCCCACAAACCTCCCACGTCAGCTCTGCTGCACGGTGTAACGTTTTGGTGCCCCTTGGTTCCAAGCTGCCAAGGTCGCCTTCTGCCGCTAAACTCTTACACCCTGTCTTAAAAAGACAAAACAAACAAACCAAAACCCAGGATACCAACTGGTAGTAATTGCCACAGCTCAGCAGGCAGTGCCCCAGCTGCCTCCAGTTCTTGACGGTGCAGGCCCCTCACCACACAGATCTGCAGCCATGGTCAGTGGCCTGTGGTCACAGCCCTAGGCATGGGCAACAGACTAGATTGAGGGGGGTAATGCCACGGGAGCGATAGCCCAGCCATTGAGCTCCCCATGGTGTCCCCAGCTCTTGGTCTACTCTTGCTTCTCTTTGGTCACCTGACCCACCAATCTGACTCAAGGCCCACTGCCATCCTGTCTTCTCCCAGGAAGTCAGCAGAAGCAATTCCAGCTGAAGCAGAGGGGTGTGGGTAAGTACCGGCCCTCGGCACCCCTGCCCTCTGCACCCCTCCTTCTGTACCCTGCCCTCTGCACCCCTCCCTTTCTTCTCTTCCTTGGCACCAGCATGGGGCTGAGGGGATGTGGGACAGAAGTGGTGGTATAGGGGAATGGAGGATCCTGGGGAGGAGGATAGGGTGGGCAGGCACCCTAAGCAGAGTAGAAATGGCCCCACCGCTACACATAGCTGGATGTCATCAAGACCTGTGGATTGTGGCTTCTGTGAAACAAGACAGACCCACTCTGCCATGGGCTACACTCACAGCTCCTGGCTCTGCCTGCTGGGAAGAAACCACGCCCCCACCTGCCTATCTGAATTTGGCCAATCATGACCCACCTGTTCCCAGGGAGGGCAGCCTGGTTCCACCCAAGCCAAGCTGCCATGGGCCACAGTTGGAATGGGCTTGGGAGAGAGAATAGGTGGTGGCCTTTCTTGATGATCACTTTTGCTGGGATGGATTTTCCCATCAAACGCAGCCTGGAGGCAGCTGGTCCAATGCTTTAAATGTAGGAAATGCTTTAAAACTGTCCTTTCGGAGACCGACCCCACCCAGTGGACACCTCTGATCTGAAGCACTGCTTGTTTGCTTACTCGGACTGGCTTCTAGATCCCCACCTCACTCACATGCACATGCATGCACACACGCGCACGTGCACACTCATGCACATATGCACATACACACGCACACATGCACACACACACATATACACACACATGCGCACATGCACGCATACACGCACACTCACGCACACATGCACATACGCGCACATACACACATTCACACACATGCACGCACTCACGCACGTACACACACATGCATGCCTTGTTGCCACATCACATTTAAATCCTAGTAAGATGGGACCTGACCTACATGCCAGGTTACCTGTAGTGGGAGAAAAGACTCTGGGCTGATGGAGCAGGAACACCAAGTTGGACAGGTCGGTATGCAGGGCCACAGAACAGATGTGGGGCCTCCATGCCTGAGAGTTAGGGGGACAGGTGTGAGGTGTGACCCTGGTGGAGACAGCGGCGTGGACAAGCCAATCCCCGACCCCCACCCCCGGTCTAGAGACAGGGAAGCTACAGAACCAGGTCCTTGCCTCCCTCTGCTGAGTCTCTAGAGCCACACTGCCCCCTGCTGCTTCTAGTGGGCATGGCAGGATCTCTAGGCTGGGGCTGTCTCCTCATTCTGGTGGAACACAACCCCCAAGTACTTAAGCAAATTCTGAGTGGGAAGCCAGTTATAAATTGTAGACTTTGCAGCCCCAGCGAGAGCATGCAGGAAGCCTGGGCTGGTCCTCCACCTGGATAGGTGCCCTGCCAGCTCTGCCAGCTACCTAAGATAGTCCACACATTTTTCTGATGGTGAAGATTGAATCCAGGGTCTCATACATGCTGGGCAAGCCTTCTACCACGGACACAATCTCAGCCTTTTGTTGCTTTAATTAGACACAGTCTCACCAAGTTGCCCAGTCTGGCCTTAAACTGGCAACCCACCTGTCTCCACCTCTTGAGTAGCTTCATATGCCACTACTTCAGGCCCCGTGTCTTTTTAATTGACTGATTGATTGTCTTAGGGAGTGGGTGCGACAAGGTCTCTCTCTGTAGCCCAGGCTGACCTTCTCCAGGATGGCCCTTGTGGCTATCCTGTTCTCCCTTTGCTCCCTCCTTCCCCATGCCTGTCCCAGCGCCTCCCTCCCTTTGACAGGAACATGGAATTATATAGATTTAAAAAGATATAACTCAAGTGGGATTTATTTGTGGTACAGGTCATAAGGAACATAAAATTGGGTTTCCACCTAGAGTGATCCATGTCATGGAACATGGTGACCAGAATGTCCAACTAGGCTGACAGAGTCAGGACCTACCCCACCTGGCCTGAAGCTGCTGGCCCTGCTCGCTGCCTGCCTGGCAAGCCACCGTGGGCCGTGGAGCCCAGGACAGGGTGGATCACCCCACATTCCTGAGCAACACACACCTGGGTTACCACAGGAGCCAGCGTGGGAGCTGGTGTCACCACCAGAGGCAGGAGTGGGGCCAGAGAAGCTCAGGCAGAACTGGGAGATGCCAATAAGCCACGCCCTGGGGAGGAGGCCCTGCCAGGGCCGGGCTGATGGGGAGAAAGAGTGTCCCCAGGAGCCTCACTGACGCTAGCCATCCCACGGCTGTCAGTGTTCCTGGAAGCACACACTGGGTTCATCGCTCTGAAGACCCACGCTGGAGACCAAAGGAAAAATGAGGAGGAACCAATAGATGGAGGCTCTGTGAGCCCATCAAGAAAGTCTAATGTTCTGACTCCTCCTGGCTCCTGCTTAGGACTTGGAATCCTGGTAAGTCTTGCCTTTACTCCCCCTTGCACGTCTTTCCAGCCACCAGCCAGGACCTTCCTTTCTTCTCTATGCCTGGTTGTTATGCAATGGCGCGGCGGATGTTCTTTGGGGGTTCTTTTTATTTTTAATTTTTTGTTTTTTGTTTTTCAAGACAGGGTTTTTCTGTAGCTTTGGAGCCTGTCCTGGAGCTAGCTCTTATAGACCAGGTTGGCCTCGAACTCACAGAGATCCGCCTGCCTCTGTCTCCCTAGTGCTGGGATTAAAGGCATGCGCCACCACCACCCAGCCTGGGGTTCTTTTTAAAGAGGCTCACTGGAGCTGGAAAGGTGACTCAGTGGGTAAAGCACATACTGCTTTCCCAGAAGACCCAGGTTCAATTCCCAGTACCCACAACCATCTGAAGTTGGTTCAGGGGGGCCTAACTCTGTCTTCTGACTTCCATGGGTACCAGGCAGGTACAAGGAGCACAGATATACATGCAGACAAAATACACATCAAATAAATGAACATAATCTTTAAGAGTTTAGGTTGTCTCACTGCAGGGGTGCTCCAGCTGCTGCATCTGATTCCCCTTCCCCCATTCAGCTGGAAGAAGCAGAAGTAGTTGGTTCCCCAATTCCACCTGGCAGTTCTGGCTACCTCCACAGGGGCCAGGGGTGACAAAGGCAGGAGGTAAGATTTGGACAAGCAGTCTCAGGTTAAAAGACTCCAAAGAAAAACAACCAGTTTATCTCTTGGTCAGCAATGTCCTTGGGCCTCTTGATAGCCTCATTCTTGCCAGAAGCCAGAGATGCCAAGAGTGTTTGACAGGTTCTGATTTGGTTCCTAAATGATTCTCTGGTTAGCTCTCTAGAGGGGGTAACACTAAAGCAGCAGAGAGGGCCTATAAAGAGAAGAGTTCTGGCCAAGAGAATAAAATTTGTGGCCTGGATGGAGACCTAACATTCCAGTTGAGTCAGGTCAGTCACCTGGCCAAGGGACCACTAGGAAGACAGGCTGACCTTGAGCCATGCTAAAGAGATAGAATTATTCTTCATACTAGGGGCCCAAAGGTTCATCAAAATCAAACAGGTCCAATCATTAATTGCAGTAATTTGCTTTTACTAGAGACTTCAGAAGGTTAGCATATGCTGAATGAATCTGGTGGGGGGGCGGGGGCAATGAGATCGTATAATAAAGAGGAAGGAATTATTAGGAGTTTTTTTTTTCTCCTATCAATCAAAGGTGGCTAGCCTGCTGAGGGCCAGAAGTCCGTAAAACTCTCCTGTATTGTGAAACTCTGTGTACCCGTCTGTTTGCCCATCCCCTGGACCTTCCTGAGACATGACTCGCTTTTACACCCTCCACTTTGAGGCGAGTACGAATTACCCAACCACTTCAGATTGTGAGGATACACGGCCACCATTGAGATGAGACACTGTCACCACCTGTGTTAGAATAAAACTGCGGAGGAGTCCTGTCCTGCCCAGCTCTTCTTGCCAGCTCAGTTTAGGTCTTGGTGCACCCTTCTTTAAAACGTTCAGGGCGTGTGTGCGTGCCTGCATGTGAGCATGTGTATATATAGCACATGCATGCAGGAGTCTTTCTTTAGGGCTCAGAAGAGGGTATTCGAGCCCTTGGAACTGGAGTGGGTGTTTGGACCTGAACCCAGGTCCTCTAGCAGAGCAGTAATCACACTTTTTTTTAAAAAAAAAAATCTGTGTATTTATTATGTATACAGTGTTCTGTCTGCATGTATGCCTGCAGGCCAGAAGAGGGCACCAGATCTCATTATGGATGGTTGTGAGCCACCATGTGGTTGCTGGGAATTGAATTCAGAACCTCTGGAAAAGCAGCTATTTTAACCGCTGAGCCATCTCTCTAGCCCCGCAATAGTTGCTCTTAATCATTGAACCATCTCTCCAGCCTCATAATGCGCACTTATTGCAAAAAAAGAAATCACCTTGCCAGGGTTTTTTTTTTTTTTTTTAAAAAAAAAAAAAAGCAAAATTGTATCTGTTAGCTCTTTCATGAAACATTAGCTCATCGAGTTAGGACACCAACATTATCAAACATCAAAAATGGACCAATCCAAAGAACAACAGGATGAAATATTCTCATGCATCTGGCAAAACAGCTCTGTGAAAGGAACCTTCCCTATCTTTGTAGTATCCGATATGAAATCTAGCAGTCATGCACATACTTGAAGTGTGGCTGGATTGAGGGTATGAATTTTTCATAACCGAAGCAGCCATACATGGCTAGTGGCAGTAATGTTTCATGGATCAAGCCAAGAGTTTATCTGGAATACTGCCCTAATACTTGCCAAGTTAACCGTTGTCTCTGGGAAGAGGGAGGCTTTCAGTGGATAGATATGGAACGTTTTGAAGATGGGCAGAACTCCTGGGGAGAATTCCGAGTCAAGGTCTGGACTTGGGTCACTCGAGAAGAGGCCTGTAGTCACAAAGAGAACTTGAGATGGGGCACCGGTGGAGCCATCTGTGCACTGAAATCACTGTGGAGGGTTATTTATTTTAGAACAGGGCTTCCAGAGCCTGAGGTTTAGAGGCAGGGCAGCTGAGGGCCTGTGCCCTTCTGACCAAATGCAGGTTGCCCCAGGCGCTTTCTTTGTAAAGGATTAAGATCATGTTCTTGCTCTTAAATCCTCTGAGATCCAGCGTGTTCGTAAAGGATTGGTCTCCTCCGTGAGCAGCCTTGTGCTATAGGCAGTGGTGGGTTGACTCGCACTGAACCATGTTTGGCGTGTGATTCGGTGCCACAGCTGGCTAGTGCCAGAGGGGCAGACCCAGGTGGGTGATGAGCCGGTGATGGTAGGCAGTGAAGGGTCTGTGAGAAAATGCCACCATAACGCTGTCCAGGAACCAGACCTCGGTGTCATGAGCTAATCCCGACTTCCTGTTTTTGCAGACGAGGGAAACATTCCCACACTCATTGCACAAAAGCAGCTCAGATGTCATGCTGTGAGCTTCAAAGCCATGCTGGTCCTCGTGGGCTTCGTGTGCAGTGTGCGGGTTAGTTTCTGTCGTTGTAAAGCCAAGTAGAGTCATCTGGGAGGAGGGAACATCATTTAAGGAATCGCCTTCATCAGATTTGCCTGTGGACGTGCCTGTGAGCCAGTTTTTAAATTTCTCATTGATGTAGGAGGGCCCAACCCACTGTGGGCAGAGCCATTCCTAACCCAGGTGGTCCTGGGCTATTTAAGAGAAGTAGTGGCGTGTGTGGAGGGAGCAAGCCGGTATGCAGTGTTTTGTGCTTCAGTTCCTGGCTCTAAGTGCCTGGCTTAAGCTTCTACCCTGACATCTCTTAATGATGGATTGTAACAGGTAAGATAGAATAAACCCTTTCCTCCCCAAGTTTCACTTTTGGTCACGGTGTTTATACAGTAATGGAGACTAACTACACCACTAACTACCTCTGGGCCTGCCTGACTCTGCCAGCATCAACGCCTCAGGAAGACTGACGAGTGAGTTTTGAGGTGCTGCTGAGTACAGGGCTTCCCAATAGACATGATCTGTGCCTCTAACTTCACACTCTGTGTCATTAGATGGCTTTTGCCCCCACTTAGCACACAGCAGCCACAGTGCCAGGCACGTCCATCTTTTGCAAATGGCCGTTTTTGTGTGTGTTTGCAAGAGTTCCTGGACAACAGTTGTCACTAGGGTCCTGCAGGCTCTGGAGGTGTCCTGTATGTACTACATCCTGTGGTCCCCAGAGAGCAGAGGCCTGCTTAGGCATCTCAGTCCTGCTGGGTGTCCTCCTCCCTTGGGAGGTGCTTAAAGGGCAGGAGAACCTGCTATAAATGCCACTCCTCCAGGCCACCATGCCAGGCCAGGCTCATGGGCCTTCTTGATCAGCCCCCTGCATTCTTTGCCACCTCATGTCTGGCCCTATTGTGTGACAGAACCTTTCTTAGAGAGATGCTATGCATGTCCACTCACCCAGAGAGGGAGCCCCTGCCAGACCAAAGTGCAGATACCACCAAAGTTCTCTGGGTAAACCAATGAGTCTTATTGTGGTTACTTATAGGAGCAGAAATGCCAAAGATAGCATCACCAAAACTCGCCCCAGCCCAGGTGACAACAGCTCACAAAGCTGGGGTGCACTGTACAGCCTGCTGGCCGAGTCTGGAGGGTGCCCATTGCAAGTGATTCAGTTGGTCTAAACCTCTCCCAGGCAGCTTGGCTGGTTTCTGCTCCTTTCAGGCAGCTGTTCTGGTCTTAGCATCTTGTTTGCAGTCTGGCTTCCATCTAAACGGATTCTTGGCTTTTATTGCTTACTCTAACAGGAAGGGGCCTAGTGAGTCTGGTAGGTTTCAGGGACTTCCGGAAGCTCAGCTGAGTTATTTGCCTCTCTGTTTCAAGAGCTTCTCTGCAAGATGGATTGTTTTAACCTGGGAGGAAACCATTATACAACACCCCTCCCTCGTGGACTAACTGCCTGTCTACCCCCACCTACCAATGAACCCCAGGGCAGCAGTATCCTGGGAACCAGAGCAGTGAGCCTCTAAGGGACACCATCAGCTCACCTTGCTAATACAGGGTAGCACCTGGCCCTCGGTGCTGGTGTGTGCCGCTTTCTGTATGTGCCACTTTTGTGCCACACTGGCCTAGTGACACCAATGTCACACTTCTGCAGAGTAATGTTGCTTCCCTGGAAGCCCCATTTGATCTGAGGAAAGCGGGATTTTTTTTTTTTTTTGAGATAGTCTCACTGTGTATTTTTGGCTGCCCTGAAACCTACCTATGAGATCCACCTGCCTCTGCTTCCCAGGTGCTGGGATTAAAAGCCTGTGTCACAATTCTTGGCCTTGGAAATTCTTTAACCAAAGATAAGCCCCAGGCTGGTTCCTGCCCACCCTCAACTCCCCTCCAAGGGACAAGCTGGGCTGCCCCTGCCAGCTTCCCTCGCCCTGAGTAGATGCCTCTCTTTGTTGCTTTTGGGGTTTTGTTTGTTTGTCTGTTTGGTTTTGGGGTTTTGTTTTGTTTTGGTTTGGTTTGGTTTGGTTTTGGTTTTTGGTTTTAGAGACAGGGTTTCTCTGTGTAGCTTTGGAGCCTGTCCTGGAACTCATTTTGTAGATCAGGTTGGCCTCGAACTCACAGAGATCTGCCTGCTTCTGCCTTCCACATGCTTGGATGTATCTGCTAACAGTGAGTAGAGGCCTCACTAGCCGCATGTGACCCTTGTGGGAGAAAGAGGCAGGAAAAGAGGAGTTCCCCAGAGGAGTATGAGAGGGCTAGACTCTCATCAGGGCTTGGGACACACAGGGCCTGTGGACGCTGTCTGGAAAGATCTGAGGAGACAGGGCTTGGCCTCGTGGGCCTTAGAGACCCCTCCAAAGAAGGGCTTGGCCTGAGTCTGAATATGAAGCTGGGAAGCAGAGGCAGGTGTCCCCAAGTTTCTTCCCAGGTAGGGAGTAGGGCAGAAGCCTATGGCACCCAGAGAACTTTGCCCTCAGAGCCCCCAAGGGGCTGCCCTCCTAAAGGGCCTCTTCCCTCACCCCCTGACCTGACAGTCTACGTGTGTGGGAGATAAATACCAGGACTGTTAGGTCTCATTCTCAGGCAGTCTGGATGCCCTCCAGGCAGGCCAGGCACAGATGGTGTCCCACCTGCTCTGCTAGTTATGTTCCCGTCGCTGTGATGAAACACCTGGCAACTGGAGGGAAGGAAGCATTCGTGTGGCTCGTGGTTTGGGTCCACCCTGATGGGGAAGTCATTGCATCTGCAATCACTGCAGAGTCATGGATGCTAGGGACAGACTGGTCCAGGGTAGTGGATGCTGGCAATCGACTGGTCCAGTGTGGTGGATGCTGGCGATCGACTGGTCCAGCGTGGTGGATGCTGGCAATTGACTGGTCCAGGGTGGTGGATGCTGGCGATCGACTGGTCCAGCGTGGTGGATGCTGGCTATCGACTGGTCCAGGGTGATGGATGCTGGCGATTGACTGGTCCAGGGTGGTGGATGCTAGGGATAGACTGGTCCAGGAAGCCGAGGTGTCCTCGGTGCTGTGCTGTTGTCATCCAAGAGAAGGGAGCCTCAGCTGAGAAAATGCCTCCAGATGATCAGACTGCAGCCAAGCATGTAGAACATTTCCTTAATTAGTGATTGGCGGGTGAGGGCCCAGCCCATTGTGGGTGTTGCCCCCCCCCCCGGGCTGGTGGTCCTAGATTCTATAAGAAAGCAAGCTGAGTAAGCCATGAGGAGCAAGCCAGTAGCAGCACCCCTCCATGACCTCTGCATCAGCCTCTGCCTCCAGGTTCCTGCCCTGTTTTGAGTTCCTACCCTGATTTCCCTCAGTGATGCACTGTTGCCTGGAAGTGTACACTGAAGTAAGTAAGCCCTTTCCTCCTGCAAGTTGCTTGGTTATGGAATTTCATCACAGGCAGTAACCTTACCTGGGACAGCTGCTCAGCATGTTTCTCCTTTTTACTTAGTCCAGAACTCCAACCCATGGGACAGTGATGGCCACATTCAAGATGGGTCTTCTGTGGGCCATCAAACTTTTCTGGAAATACCAGTACATTCAGAGGTATATTCTGATTGGGTTGCAGGATCCTGCATGGGAATTCTCATTCCCTCTCCCTCTCTCCTCATCTCCCCCATTCCTCCTTTTCCTCCTCTTTCCCTCCCTCTTCCTATCCTTCTCCCAGGTCCAGAGGACAGCATATAAGGGCAACTATAAAAGGTCAGTGCCCACCAGCAGACAAGAGAAGGAAGGAACAGCCTTAGTTGTGATGTGGAGGGTGCTTCCCTGAAGGCAGCCCTGGAGCTGGGCTTTGAGGAATGGGTAGGAGTTCTCTGAGTAACAGTAGAATGAAGGCCTGCTCCAAGTGGTGTACATCAAGGGACAGGTGACCCTGGAGGAAGTGGGTGGACCCAGGGTGCTGGGGAGTGGGTTGTTGTTTGGGAGAGTGGCTAGTGGAACAGAATGGTGGGGAGGGCGTGGTGCTGGGTCAAGAGCCATGTGGGCTGAGAATACTGCCGTAGGTCTGTGGGGGTTGGATGGCCATAGGGTCAGGTGGGTGTGAATGCTGAGAGTCTCTTGCTTGTGGATTGTGTCTAAAGCTATGGGACCAGTGGGAGCCCTGGGGGAGAGAGTGGGAATAAAGAGCTCTGACCAGCCTGGAGTCTCTGACCCCTGGGATACTACCCAGGGATGGGGCTCAGAACCCTGGCTGAGCAGATGGGTTTCAGGTACCATATGGATCTCCTGGGCACAAAACTGGGGTCCCTCTAGTCTTGTACAGTCTTCATTTCTTCTGTTCAGGGTCTGGACCTCAAGAATGTATGGAAATCAACCAAGTCTCTACCAACCCACCCTGGGTCAGCCCAGTACAGCCGAGTAGAGCAGCTGGCATGGACAGGACATTTCCATTCCTGCCCCTTTTGAGGCTCGGATCCAATAACTTCTGCTTTCTTCAGTGCAAGCTACCTTAGTCGGCCACGTAACAGAGGATCGCCCTACCCTTTCCTCTCAAGGCCTGCAGACCCCTCGTGGCCACAAGGCCTGCAACCAGGGACAGCTGAGGTTGGGGGACCATTGGGGAGCTGTTGCTGTCATCAGAGAAGGTGTCTCATAAGGCCACATGTGCATATGTGCAGACAGATGCAGGGAGGGAACAGAGAAGCTCTGGCCAGAGCCCAGGGCGGTGAGACCTGGGATTGAACCCCCAAAATGGACCTCACCCCAGGCCCTCTCCAGTTGTCTTCTGTTTCACCCAAGCCTTCCATGGTTAGTGGGCTCCCAGGACATTCCACAACTATGCCAGAACAAAGGTCACCTTCCAAAGGTACCCCAGTGGTGGTGGGGTGCTGTTAGACAGAACCCTAAAGGCAGGGAGCGAGCAAGCCCTGGGTACCATCCAGGGAAGACCTCTCCTGTGCAAAGGCCTTGAGGCAGAAACCTCTGGTGAGTTCTGGAAGATCAAAACTGAATGGATGATCCAGACTTGGTCCCTAACTCTCCTGCTCCTTTCTCTCCTGACAGCCTGTTCTCTCCCTTCACTTCCTTGGTTTTTGTTTTTGTTTTGTTTTGTTTTTGAGACAGAGCCTCTCAGTGTAGTGTTGGCTGGCCTTGAACTCACAGAGATCTGCTTCCCTCTGGCTCCTGAGTACTAAGATTAAAGGTATGGGCTACAAAGCCTGGCTCCGACCATCCTTGACTTCTGCAACCTGGGGCCTCTTTAGACAGCTGCCAGAGGCCCCAGCCCCAGCAGCCTACTGCATGCTGGGTACTGGCCCCTATGAACACTCGCAGTTCCACTAAGCGCTGTCACTCAGTCCAGGACCACCCCGGTACACACATGCTGACTTCAAAACTTTATAGGCACTGACCACATATGCTGTCACTCAGAGCCTCGGCCCGGCTCTAGTGCATATGCGCTGTCGCTTTGCTCTGGCTCTACCCTGGCACTTTCCTACCGGTCTCTAGCTGCTATCCAGTCCCACCTACATGTGCTGTCACTCATCCCTAGCCACGCCCACAACTCACCCCCCCACACACACACGTGCTGCCACTCAACCCTAGCCCTGCCCTGACTCCGCCCCAGCCCCGCCCCACGGCACACGTGCAGTCCCTTACCCTGCTGCCCCCAGCACTTGTGCTGTCACTCAGACGGGTGGCTCCGGCTCTCCGCGTGGGGGTGGAGGCCGTCCCACTGGTTGCCCAGTCGCTTGCCCTGGGCTCTTCTTCGACCGACCGCTCTCCCAATGGGTTCTACTCTGCTCTTCGCCCTCGGGCTTCTTGCCCAGGTAAGCTTCTGAGCCCTGTGGCATCCCTGCCTCTATCTATAAGATAGCTTTTTTGGGGGCCACCGGCCCTGAGTGTCTCTGGGGGACCTGAGAACTGCTGCCTGCAGTGTCCAGGGTGGGCCACACTCTCTGGTGCATTGTTGGAAAGGGGTATCCTGTGCTTAGGGGCTTCCAGAAAGAGGGTGACCCACCTCTCCTACACAGGGGCACAGAGAACACCCATAGTCAGTCTGGAAGTGACTACAGCTGCCTCCTTGGAGCCTCCCAGAGCCCGAGGTGGGCAATCTTGTGAGATCTTTGTATTCCAGCACATGGGGCAGGGAGACAGAGCAGGAAGCCCACGGTATCTGTGAAACTCCCAACTGTAGCAGGAGTGGGTCTTTGTCCCTGGTTGGTCTTGGTGGTGTCTGAGTCCCTGTCCCATGGTCCTGGCCAGCTGCAGCAGCTAAACTCTGCCCCCAGGACCCAGGGTTCTGAAGAAAATAACTTCAGGCCAGAGCAGCCCAGCACACACTCAGTTTACAGTGGCTATAGTCTGACCAAGACAGCCATTGTGCCCCTGTGTCCACCTGGAGATGGAGTTGCCTGTGGTCCCCAGATCCTTCCGTCCCTAGTACCCCGTCTTCCTAACATGGCACAGGGAAAGGTAGACAAAGCCCAGGTCCCCAATATCTCCCAGTGTTGGCCCTTCCCAGACTAATTGCTCAATGGCCCTGGGCTAGGCCATGACAGGGGTATGTGGATTCTGTAGTCCCCTGCCAGGGTCCCCTGCCACAGAGATGGCAGTGTGGCGTGGACAGGGGTATGTGGGTTCTGTGGTCCCGTCACAGAGATGGCAATGTGGCGTGGACAGGGGTATGTGGGTTCTGTGGTCCCCTGTCACAGAGATGGCAATGTGGCGTGGACAGCCTCTGCAACTCGAAGACAACAGGTGGCAAGCACAAAGAATTGCTGTGGTTTAAGAGTGGTCAGTCAGCACTGTGTGTGTGTGTGTGTGTGTGTGTGTGTGTGTGTGTGTGGCGGGGGGAGGGGTCCATCTCCTCTGAGAACCATCTCCAGCACTTTCTTGGTCCCCTCAAATTCCCACAATCCTTGCAGCTCTGCTCAGGTTTCAGGCCCTGGCAGCTGATGGGAGCCTGGTCAGGAAGACCCTCTAGCAGCTGGCCCTGGGGCATCAGCCCTACATCTCCCCCCCCTCCACTCCTGACCTTGGGGAGACCCTCATTCCCTCACTTTTGCACCTAAGACCCCGCACCGCTCTAGGCTCTACCTAGAATGCCAGTCTTGAGCATAACACCCTGACCCATCAGAGGCTCCTCACTGGCTGCAGCAACATTCTTTACCAGTGCCCCCAAGGCTGGGAGCTTGCTGAGATTACCCTGAAAGCCCCCCGAGTTTCTTGCACACCCACTGCAGACTGGACAGTGCTAGGTCACATCCTTCTTCCCCTCCCTCCTCAAGCCCCCTCTCTCCTCAAGCCCCCTCTCTCTGTCACATCTGGAGTCCCTAGGAGTCAGGTGGGGACAGGGACCAGCCCCTGAGGCCTGGCCTCTTGAACTTACTTCAAGACAGCACTCAAATTAACCTCCAGCATGGGGAACTCCTCCGGCCTGCCCCCCTGCCCCACGTATTGCCGCCCTCCCCCACACTCCTCAGCTTTCACCCCTTTGTTTTTTGTGGTTTTATTTTATTTTTTCATTTTTCGAGACAGGCTTTCTCCATGTAACTTTGGCTGTCCTGGAACTCACTCTGTAGGCCAGGTTGGCCTCAAATTCACAGAGATCCACTTGCCCTCTGCCTCCCAAGAGCTGGGATTAAAGGCGTGTGCCACCACCACTGGGCCAGGTTTCACACTTTGGTCTACTCCTACTCACATGCATGGGCCCTGGGAATCCTGCCTCCCCCTTGCTGAGGTTTTCCCTGGTCACACTGGCCCAGTAACTCTGTCTTGGGCTCCTTAGGTTGGGGGTGAGTGGTGGGTTCTACATGGATTCACACCTTGCTTCATTGCCTCCCTATCCAGGTTCCCCCTAAAATCTGAACTTCCTTAGCTGGGTGGGCACATACTTTTAATCCCAGCACTCAGGAGGCAGGGGCAGGTGGATCTCTGTGAATTGGAGTTCAGAACGAGTTCCAGGATAAGCTCCAAAGTTACAGAGAAACCCTGTCTCGAAAAGAGGACAGAACAAAACAGCAACAACAAATCTGAACTTCCTGAACTCCAGGGCAGCACAGGGGGTTGGACTGTGTTGAGAACTGCTCCCCACCACCACCAGGCCTGTAACTACCTGCTCGGGGAGTTGAAGCAGAAAGATCCACAACTTGACAGCCAGCCTGGGCAGTCAATATATTGATTCCTTGCCTCTAAAGAAAGTCAAAGCAGCCTGGGATGTAAGCAGTGGTAGAATATTTGCCTAGCCTGGTTGAAGCTTGGGATCTAATCTCAGTATCACACACAACAATACACTCCTCCTCATAAAGCTGACCCCCCCAGTCCCTGCATTTGGGGTTCAGTCTCTCTAGTTGCTAGTCCTGATCTGCACTGAGAAGGAGCACAGATGGTCCAGCGATCTCCGTCCATTGAGTAGGCCTGCTACACCTTTGTCTAGGAACCAAGGAAGCCACATGGCCTCTGAAGGAAAGATGGGCCTCAGCAGTACCTCTGGGGACTGTTCCCTTGTGCTGAGGAAAGGACCTCATCTCCAGCAGGTCCAGCCTGCAGTCGGCACTGACTTAGCCTAGAGGGAGGCGGCTTGTGGTTCCGAGAGAGTGCTGTACCCAGTCTGTGCTGTCAGACAGGCAGGGCTAATCTGATCGGAGGGAACAGCTGCCTGTCTGCCCCCTCCTCATTCCCTGATGCCTGCAGCAGCTGGACAGGGTGGTCCCACAGTGGGAATGTGGGGCCACCCTAGGCCCGGCCAACAGCTGGGCTCATTCCTGGCATGCTGGTTGTCCAGGAATGAAGTGGCCGTGGATTCCAGCCTTTGGGAGGTGTGCAGGCCTGAGAAGCCTGTGGAGAGTCAGTGTAGGGGTTTCCTGTGCCCTCCACCCCCATCCCAGGCCATTAGCTCTGCCAAGATGGAGCAGACACCGTCCTCTCATGGCCAGAGCACTTGGGACTTCCCAGTCAATCCCATCTCCTTGTCCCCAGAACCTCTGTCCAGGATGAGTACGGTAGAGTGCGGGAGGGCTGGACACTGGCAGTGACTGATGCACAAACTTCATGCATGGCAGAACCCTCATCACTCTGCAGCTCCTTGGGGTTGGGGGGTCAGGAAAGACCCCAGAGGGTAGCTGACTTAGGAGTTTAGGTTCAGATCAGTGGCCCCGGATGGCCTGAGGAGCTTCCAGACTGTTGGCTGGGTTGGTTCTTGCTCAAGAGCAGGGCTGGGGTGAGCTGGGACACATCTACTGTGGGAAAAGAATCTATTTCCTGTCCAGCTTAGTCTGACAGAGAACAGAGGAGTAGACCAGTGTGGGAGGACCTGTCCACGAAGTCACCTTCCAGGTACCTCCGTCCTTGTCCTCTGTCCTGGATGTAGGGAACCGATGAGACAGCTGGGGCCACGTGGCTTTGTCCTAAGCACTGGATGTCCCAGCTTCCCAAGGCAGCCCCCAGCCTTGCCTCCAGCCTGCCACATCATCTGGGGAGGGGGGTGGGTGAGAAGATACAGGATGGGCTACACAAATGCCTCCCAAGAGCCGGAAGCTGGCTGTGGCCTGCCCGTTGGTTGCCCACTCATACCGTTGCAGCCTCTGATCTGGGCACATGGCCCTGCCAAGGCACTGTGGTTCTGTGACCTCATGAACTCGGGCTGTGGACAGGCCAGAGGCTCCAGGTTCCCAGGCTCTGCCTTGACCTCCCTGCCTTGACTACACCCAGTCAGTGCCAAGCCCATGGGTGCTGGCTGGAGCAGCTGCTGGAGGAAGCAGGGCTAGGAGGAGGGTAGGAGGTTTTCCCAGGCCGCAGGGGCTTCAGAGAGCCTGGGAACTCCCATTCTCAACAGCCCTGCCCAAAGCAGGGCAGGCGCTACAGATACCATCTGCCTGTCGTGCCCTCTGGTGCCAACTCTGCCTGTGTGGCTTTGGGTAGATGACTCAGCCCCTCTGACCCTGTCTGAGAGCTATGAATTAAGGTGCTCCCCCTCTGCCATCCTTAGATGTCACGAAGAGCCCCAGATCTCAACCCACATGCCATCCTGAGGGGAGGAAGATGGAGCCAGACTTCCCCCAAGGCAACTCTCAGCCACATCTCAGGGTCTGCCATCGAGCTCTGGCAAAAAAGCCCGTGTCCATGGAGGCTGTAGCCCTGGTTCCCCATGCCAAGCAGGCAGGTGTGTGCCTGGTAGGAACACCACTCTGACCTAGAAGTGGCTATGTGTGCTGGTCTTGGCAGGTTCTAAGGCCAAGCTGCCATCTGTGAGGCTAGAGCTGCCTAGGTAGAACTCTGGCCCCTCCAGACTCATCCTCCTCTTGAACAGGGTCCTCTGCTCCCTGGACTCTAGGACCAAGTGGACGATGGGACTTTACTACGGGTGACCCTAGTTGCCTTGGGAGGCTGTGGAGTAGGTAGCTGGGGTCCCACTGGTTGGACGGGAGCAAGTGCTCCCAGTTTGACTTCTGCAGTTGGGCTGGGGAACAGGACAGGAGAGTGGAGCCTGAGCCAGAGCCTTTGATCTCAAAGCAGGCTATGTGCAGGTGCCCACAGGGCCAGTGCCTTCCTGGGCCTTGGCCGTCCATGTGCGCTGCAGGAAGAGACACAGAGACTGAAATCCAAGCGGCCTCCTGGCTGGCTGGCCACTCCCTCCCTGCTGCCCTCAGAGCGCCAACACCCCCAACCAGCCACTGCCAGGGATCCAGCTGAAGGGGAGACTAAGCTTAGTGGAAGCGGGGGTAGGGGGAGAGTAGGAGCTGGCAACTCCACAAGGAGGAAGCTGTCTGTTCTGCCCAGAGTGAGCAGTAGGCTGCATGGAACTGATGGGAGCTGATAGACTCTGAAGAGGAGGTGGTGCCCGTTTGGCCCAGTCCTGCCAGCAGGACTCCCTGTGTGTAAGTGCTGTTCACACAGCCCCCCCACCCCACCCCTTTCTCTCCCCTCTCTCCCTTCACATATATCTCCATATATATAGTACATTTTTGGGTTTTTAAAGACAGGGTTTCTTTTTTGTTTGTTTGTTTTGTTTTTTTTGAAACAGGGTTTCTCTGTAGCTTTGGAGCCTGTCCTGGAACTAGCTCTTATAGACCAGGCTGGTCTCAAACTCACGAGATCCACCTGCCTCTGCCTCTGGAGTGCTGGAATTAAAGGCGTGCGCCACCACCGCCTAGCTTCTTTTTATAATTTTTTTAACTTTGTTTTTATGTGATTTGCCTGGTGCACGTGTGTGTACCGCATGCTTGCAGTACCTGAGGAGGCCAGAGGAACATGTCAGACCCCTTCCCCACACTGGGCCTGAAGTTACAGAAGGCTTTTTAGCCACCATATGAGTCCCAGGAATCGAACCCTGGTTCCTCTGTAAGAGCAATAAGTGCCTTTAAACCTTGAGCCATCTCTCCAGCCTCCACATGACCTTCTTCCAGAGAGAAATTGGCTGCCTGCTTTCTGGTCCCTGCCTGGGCCTCTCAGCTCCTTTGCTTGGAGTGGAGCCAAGTGGGAGCTTCCTTAGGGGTGAGCAAAAGAGTAAATCTGTGTGGGATGCCCTCGGGGACCCTGACACCAGCCCACCTGTCATCCCAAGGAGGGGGGGGGAGATGGCCGCACTGCGGAAAGGGCGGGGCTCTGACCGTGTGGGAGCCATGCTGAGGGTGGGGCCAGCACGTTCAGTGCTGTGTTTGGAGCTTCTGTGTGTGGTGGCTCTGCCCTTCACACTTCCAGCCCTGCTCTGTCCTGGGGACCATCCAGGACCCCCCTCTTCTACATGGATAATCCCAGGATCTGTCCCAGGTAGGGATAGGATGACCTCAAAGAGGAAGGCATTTACGGCACTTGTATGTAGAGAGTATATATATACTCAGGTGTGCGTGTGAGCACGTGCGTGCACACACACATACTTGGGAAGTAGAGGCAGGAGTGCAGGGTCATCTATAGCTACATGGTGAGTTTGAGGTCAGCCCCGGCTATATAAGATAAAGACAAAGAACGGAACAGCAGTCTGTGCCAAGGGCAGTTGAGAGTCTGAGCTCCTCCCACTCAGGGATCTGCTACTTCCACGTGGCAACCCCTACTGACTGTACGTTTTCATACAGGCACCCTTGGGTCTTTGCTAAGGCTGGCCATAGTTCTGATAGCTGGCTTCTGGATCTGGTACTGTATACAGCAAAGGCAGCTGCTGGCCCGAAGCAGTTACTTACGTTAACTAGACTGAGACGGCGTGGAAAACACAGCTGTACTTTCACATCGTGTCCTGAGACTGCACCTGTGGACAGGACAGTGTCTAGGAAAGCACCACTCTGTAGGACAGAGCCTGTCAGGAGGGAAGTCACCAAGAGAAGGCATGTGACAGGCAGCAAGATGCCCAGCAGGTTTCGGATTTGTCATCTAAGATCCAAGTGTGTCGCTAGAACCTACGTAGTGGAAGGAGAGAACGAACTCCTACAAGGTGTCCTCTGACCTCCACACTTATCCCTCTGCCCCCAAAATAAATGTAAAGAGAAGGCATGTGACTAGCCCTGAGGTGTTGACTGAAGTCTCCCAATCCCCCCTGCCCCTGGCTCCACAAGGCCGGCCAGCAGGGAGTCTGAAGGATTGGCCCCTTTGCTTGCCCTTGGCCTTCCCGTGGGACCACGGGAGTGCAGCTATGGACAGCTATGAATGCTGAGAGCATTTCCAAACCATGCAGTCTCTGTGTGCTAGAGCCCCCCACGCCCATCACTTCCACAAATCCTTCCGGGCTGTGGCCCACCCAGCATTGGCCTGACAACCTCCCAGCACCCTGGAAGCATACGGCTGCCCTAGGCTTTGTTCCTAGTCAGCCTGTGCTGTGGACGGTGAGGTCAACGCATGGCCGACGTCCACACCTATCATGGCAGCCTCGACCGGGCTGTGCTTTGGTGTGAGGGGTCTTTCAGAAGTACCAGTGGAGCCAGTGTTCACAAGGGTATCCCTAAAGTCCTCAGATGACTGGTTCTCATTGCCTCTCCAAATTAAGGAGTGGAACAAGGAAGAACCGGAGGGTGGAGCACTCAGAGTGAGATCCATCCCCAAACCAGGGATGGAAACCACCTGTGAGAACCAGGTCGGGCATGTCTTGGGGGACTGCTGTGCGTTCTGTCATTTACTTGATAGACAAGTCCATAGTTTCCCTCTCTGAGGGTGGGGCTATCTGCCGTCACAATTAGGTAATGGCGGTGGGTTTGGGAGAATGGGGCTCAGTAATGACCCTCTGTGCTTAGAGACTTGACTTCCTCTCCTGTCTGCACCACACAACCCCCAGACACTGCTTTTTTCTTTTAAGTTACATTTATTTATTGTGGTGGGAGCACACACATTTCATCTGAAGGCCAGAATACAACTTGTGGACATCAAATCTCTTTTTATCGTGCGGCCTCCAGAAATGAAACTCAGGTTATCTTTTGGGAGTGAAGTCTCTTTGAGTACAGAGCCAAGCCGTCTCTGGTTCAGCCCTTCTAGGCGGCCTCTGCCTGGGTGATGAGGGGGAAGAGAGTATCTCAAGAGTCCTGGGTTTCCAGAACTTTGATCCAGTTTCGAAGTTCATCCCTTTTTCCCAGCTGCCCCCTCAGTTGAGCCGTACAGCAAGCCCAGTGTCACCCTGTACCCCGGACCAGCTCTGACTGTGTCCCAGCCCCGTCCCTCTGAAGAGCTTGTCTTCCCTGGACCTCCATACCCCTCATCCTGGTCACAGACCAGCGTGGCCATCAAGATTCCTCTGTAAAACACAGCTTAAATAAGCCCCTCGTTGCCCTTGTCTGCCTAGGGACCGGCAGTTTGGGCATTCCTTCTGCAAAGCAATATTGAGACGTTGGATGAGGTGCCCTGAGCACATCCCCTCCCTGTTTGCACTGCGGGCCATAGGAGAGCATCCATCCCCTCTTGAGCTCCCTGGCCCCATTTCTGGAAGTGTCTGAAATCAAGGGCCAGGCCTGGTGGCAGAGGGAGGTTTCAAACACTAGGTCCTACTGCCCTAGGTGGCTAGGGTGAGTCTGTGTGGGTCAAGGTTGGACACAGGTGCTTAGGAGCCCCTCCGCTCATGTGGCCTCTTCAGATAAAAGCAGGCACTGTTGCTGTTAACTTGTGACATTTAAGCTGTGAGGCTGAGGAAGGACACATGTCATCTCTCACCCTAATGCAGTGACCCTACTTCTGCCTGAGCCTCTGGCCCCACCAGCTGCTGTTCATCCTCCTGGCTCTCGTTCCTAGGAAGCAAGAGTTGCCCCCTGGGCACTTTCCTGGGCCCTGCTGGCACCTGACCTCACAGGGACCTCAGAAAAAGTGCAGACCTGCACTTTGCCTCCAGCCAATAAGCTCTCTGCTTCTAGGGGTCAGATGATATTGTGGACACAACTTGTTTTCTGGGCTCTAGTCAAGGAGAGGAGACAGGTGTATGGGAGAGGAAACACCTGTATGAGAAATTTGAAAATTAAACACCCCAGGATGTGACTGCCTAGGCCCACATAGCTTATACTCTTCCGTAGTTACACTATAAGATGGTATAAGGCCCAACCTCAGCCCCAAGAATGATGTCACCCTGGTACCCCTATACCCTGTATGACTGTGTCCCATCTGTGTTTAGAGCCTTGGTCTGCCCTGGGCACTCCCTGAGCCAGAGCCCAGCACCCTGTACCCCTGGCGTCGGGGACCAGCCCCAGGCCGTGTGCGGAGAGCCTGGGTCATCCCACCCATCAGTGTGTCCGAGAACCACAAACGCCTCCCCTACCCACTGGTGCAGGTAAGGGAACGGTGGGAGGGGGCGTGGGGTGTTTCCTCGTTTCTTAATGATCCTCTTGGATCTGGAGGAGCTCCCTCTGCCGACAGGAGCTAGTCACTCTGGGTTTCTGGAACAAAAGCGGGGCTCCCATAGCCCTGGGCCACAGGCACCCCAAGCTACCCCAGTGGGCTTGTCCCCAGGCTATGTGCCCCTGGAAGACATATGCTTTGTTTATTCACCAGTACAAGTAAACCTGTGACATCAAGAGTCAGCCGTCTGCATACTTGGAGTGTAACTGGCTACCGGGCCCAGGATGCCCTGGAGCAGGGCTTGAGTTTAGGAAGGGAATGTGTTGGGCTTCAGAGCCTAGAACCTTTGCTGGGGAAGAACATGAAGGTGTTGGGGTGCCCTCTGACCCTCACTAAACCCCACTCCTGTCCCACAGATCAAGTCTGATAAGCAACAGCTGGGCAGTGTCATCTACAGCATCCAGGGGCCTGGCGTGGATGAGGAGCCCCGAAATGTCTTTTCCATCGACAAGTTCACGGGGAGGGTGTACCTCAATGCCACGCTGGACCGTGAGAAGACAGACCGCTTCAGGGTAGGGCCTGATTGGAAGCCGGGTTCCTTCCTCCTCCTTGGGCCTCTGCTCCCCACCTGATAGGCTCTAGGTCAGATGCTTCCGAAGCAAGATCTGGTTCCCATAGGACCCACATCTGAGGATTCAGTGTTTGAGGCCCCCATGAAGGGCTGGGTGTTCCTCTGGAGGCGAGAGCATCTTTGCAGCTGCTGAGCTGACATGACAGCCAGCTCTCCCTGGAGCCACGTACTGCTGGTGGATAGGTACATCATAAAGAATTCCCAAATAGTGTTAGCAGCAGCAGCAGCAGCAGCAGCAGATGATCTCCGAGGTGTGATTGGCCACCAAGGGGGCCTCACTACCATTGCAGTGTTGGGGTTCAGGAAGGGAGGTAAGAGTCACACTGAGGTGTGCCCAAGGCCAGGAGATGAGCTCAGGACCTCCTTTGGGTTCTCTGCAAATAGTTATCTGCCAGACTGAGATGTAGGTGCTTGCCTAACATGGAAAGGCCCTGGATTCCATCCCTAACATGACTAATAAATAGAGCTTTCCATAGTGTTACAGGAGGCTAAGACAGGGAGATGAGGAGTTTAAAGTCAGCCTGGGCTACAGATCACAAACCTGATACAAAGCTAAAACCAGATAAAATCATGAGGAACCCGCGTATTGTAGCCAGGACACTGCGGGCTGCATCCTGTCTGGCTGGAGGCAGGGTAGCTCTCTACCTCCATTTTTCCAGGGACCAAAGTTGTTTTCTTCTTCTTCTTCTTCTTCTTCTTCTTCTTCTTCTTCTTCTTCTTCTTCTTCTTCTTCTTCTTCTTCTTCTTCTTCTTCTTCTTCTTCTTCTTCTCCTCCTCCTCCTCCTCCTCCTCCTCCTCCTCCTCCTCCTTTTTTTTTTGTGTGTGGGTTGGTCTTAGATAACCTTGGCTGTCCTGGAACTTGCTCTGTAGACCAGGCTGGCCTCAAACTCATACAGATCCGCCAGCCTCGCCTCTCAAGTGCTGGGATTAAAGGTGTGTGCCACCACTGCCTGTCTCCAGGATTTCTTTGACATCCTCGAGACATTCTTCCAAATTGAGAGACTGCTAATGGCCTTTCTACAGAGGAATCTATGGGATGATTTTCTTCTTAAATGTGATTTACAGTGTCTTCCTGTGTATCTCTAGCTGGGCTTGAATTCACCTTCTGCTTGTCTCTGCCTCCTGAGTGGAAATTCTGTCATGCCATTCTCCAAAGGAAACAGGTTAAAATGTCCTAAGCTCATATGAGACCCTGCTCCAAAAAGTAAAATGACTTAGGCTAGGCACAGCGCACACAGACCTCTGTAAGTTCAAGGCCAACTTGGTCTACAGAGTTCCAGGACAGCAGGGCTCATAGACCCTGTCTAAAACAAAGGAGGAGGAATGTGGTAAATTTTGAAAGAAGCCAAAACCACATAGAGTAGGGGAGATAAACCCAGAACCTTAGTGAGTACATCACTTCATTGGCAAGAGGATGCGGTGAGTGGCCTGGCAGCCAAGGAGAGACGGTGTAGCCTGTATGCTGGGAGAAAGCAGGCTCCGTTCAGGGAAAGGGTGCTTGCCCACGCGTACCCTCCATCCCATGTGCCCATCACCTGTGTTAGCCCATGGGTCCTTGCTGTTCCTTCTGCATGGCTTTAGGAGTCACAGAGCCAGCCCTTGCCTTCTGTTTGGACAGCTAAGGGCCTTTGCCCTGGACTTGGGTGGCTCTACCCTGGAGGAGCCCACGGACCTGGAGATCGTTGTTGTGGACCAAAATGACAACCGGCCAGTCTTCCTACAGGACGTGTTCAGAGGCCGCATCCTGGAGGGTGCCATCCCAGGTGAGGTGGGAGCGCAGATCCCCCCATGGGCTGGATCTTCAGAAGGTCCAGGTGCAGACTAGAGATGCAGCTGCCCCCTGCCCCTCTGCTCTGTGGTACACACTTGCCTAGTATGCCAGGTGAATCCCTGCGCACTGCAGAACTGACAATTCTAAAGTCATCCAAAGGGTCGAGTGTCAGGAAATAATCTCCTTCACACTTCCCATGTCAATATGGATTCGACCTTCAAACCCTGTCTCAACCCCATCCCCACCCCCCAAAAGAGAATTGACCTACCCAAGAAGCTTCTGGGTGTCTGTGTTCCAGTTGTTCCTCTCCCTTTCTTTTTTTTCTTTTTTTTTTTTTTTTTTTTTTTTTCTTTTTTTTTTTTTTTGGTTTTTCAAGACAGGGTTTCTCTGCAGCTTTTTTAGAGCCTGTCCTGGACCTAGCTCTTGTAGACCAGGCTGGCCTCGAACTCACAGAGATCCGCCTGCCTCTGCCTCCCGAGTGCTGGGATTAAAGGCGTGCGCCACAACCGCCCGGCCTCCTCTCCCTTTCATAGTGGTGAACTTTGCATAATGTGAAGCTGAGATTTTCAGGGAACCGTTCAGTCCTGTTTAGTGAACCCACGGAGCCTGAGCTTACCCCCAAGGCCGTTTTTATCCTCCAGAGGGAACTCCACAGCCTGGAGCAGGGCCTCCTCTGGCTGCTGCTTCAGGTGCAGTTTGGTCTCAAAGAGCCCAGCCAGTTGTGACTGCACATACATGTGGACCCAGCACTTGGGAAATGGAGCCTGAGAGTTTAAGGTCGTTTTCAGTTACCTGAGCAATCTGAGGCCAGCCTTGGCTACACGAGACTCTGCCCTTTCCCCCAAGGCCCCTTCAGAATCGTACACCTGTCCTGGCCTTCCTCAGGCAGGCTGGCTGGACAGGGCCAGGCGGAGCGCTGTGCCCACTTCCCCTCCCTTCCTCACTGCCTGTTCCCAGTGGTTCAAACCTGGACTGGGCGAGGGTTTCTGGGAGCCCGAAGCACACAAGCAGCAGAGTCTGGGCCTCCCGCCACTCAGGTTCATCCTGTTCCATCTCATTTGCTCATTTGTCAAGAGTTAAAGTAACGGTGTGCTTAGAATCTTTATTCTGACCTGATTCCAGACTTACTGAAAAGCCAAAAATGGTTCCTGTGTGCCCATCTCAGGGACCTGATTATCAGTTTAACTTTTTTTTTCTTTTTTCTGTCATCTCACTCGGCTGCTTGGCTGTGGACTGGATACCGAATATTCTTACAGTGCCAGTGTGTTCTGAAAGCTCTCTGTAATTACCAAAGTCAGGAAACACGCGTGCACACCACCCCGTCTACTGGCATCTACTGACCTTATCCAGTTGTAATTTCCATAATAATGAGGCTGTAAGGACAGAGAACCCTTGGGTCAGGTGTTCTAGTCCTGCAGCCTTTCCTCTACCAGGCTTGTTTCTTTCTGCCTCTCCTGATTTTGCCATCCCTCCCTGTGTGCCTCCCACCTCCACCAGGCCACACAGTGTTTGGCCATTACAATCCCCTGGAACAGAGTGGCCTGCCTGCCCTGGGGCTGGTTCCCCGTCACAGGGAGGGGCTGGTGTGCCAGTGGATACAGGGCTGGGCTGACCCCAGTTCCACCCCAGTCGTGGTGAGCCACAAGTGGTTCTTTTGGGTGTTTCCATCTCTCTCCGCCTGGCCAGCATGCCCAAGGAATGTTTTCTACCCCCCTACCCTTCCCAGCAGAGGTTGCTCTTGAAGACACCGGAAATGGCCTCGGCTCTGCTCGAGCCCTTTTCGGAGGGCAGGGGAGACCTGACACCAGGGCACAGACATTTTTTCACAGTCCTGGTCCAGACTGCATGTCTCTCATTATGCCTCAAGTTCCCCCTGCCAGCTTCAGCTCCTTACAGAGTCCTTGTGGCATTTTTTAGTGCCACAGTCATGGGTTAGAACTGTCCCCCCTGCCCCTACTACCCGGGCAGCTTTTGACCATCCTTTGGGCCCTTCTCCCCAGTGTGTGTAAATGCTGATTTTCTTCTGGGTAGACGTGTAGCATTGTATTTCTTTTTATTATTGTGTATGTGTGTGAGTGTTTTATCTGTATGCCATGTGCATGCAGGGTGCTTAGAAACCAGAAGAGGGCGTTGGATCTTTTGAGACTGCAGTTGGGATGTTTGTGAATCGCTAGCTGATATGGCGCTAGAGATTAAACCTGGGCCTCTGGAAGAATAGCTAGTGCTCTTTTCTCTTTCTCTTTTCTTTCTTTCTTTCATTTGTTCGTTCGTTTGTTTTGTTTTGTTTTTCGACACAAGTTTTCTCTATAGTTTTGGAGCCTGTCCTGGAATTTGCTGGCCTCAAACTCACAGATTTGCCTATCTCAGCCTCCTGAGTGCTGGGATTAAAGGCGTGCACCGTCACCACCTGGCTAGCTAGAGCTCTTAATCTCCGAGCCATTGCTCTAGCCTCTGGAGTGGTGATTCTTGTTGTCATAGTCTGATGTCCCATGCATCTGGGAAGTGTGCTCATATCTGAATATACACACATCTGGACATGTGCACATGTGAACCCACATGTGAACTCTTTCATACCTGTATGAGTCACAGCACACTGGTTCCAGCTCCTGGTGATTCCTCTGCTTCCAAATCAGCTCAGGGTCCCTTGCCCTCACCACGCCGCAGCCCCTTCTCTGATGGGGGAGTTGACTCCTCACACCTATATTTCCTTACCTGTGTGCCAGAGAACACTCCCAGAGCACAGGACGGGGAATCTGAGTCCCATGACCAAGAAGCTTGCTGGAAGCATTGTCCTTGGCTTCAGCCCTGGGGCCAATACAATGCCGACATCATTCAGTCAGGGGTTCCTGTCTGTTTAAGGTAGCTGAAGCAGGGCATCCCGCAAATGATATCACACGTGAGCAAGCCAAGACCTGAGACACAGGGTCCCCAGAGCCCTGTCCTCTCACCCTGACCCACTCCACTGCCTCAACTTTCTTACCTCTGTCCTGGAGGGACGGTCAGACCAAATCTCTTCTGAGGGAAAAGCGGGTGACGGGTGAAGAGGACCCTCCCCCCCAGTAGCACCTTCCCAGTGGCCACCACTTCTATACAGGCAGGACTTTGGAGGATGCTGGGCACCTGCTTTAATCTGTACCCACGTGTTTGTGTATCCTTCACCTGGGCAGGTGTCACCTACAGGGCTCAAGGCTGTCTGATGATCCCAGTGGCTTTACTGCTCCGACCGGGTACATTAGCTCCACTTGCTGACCTGGCATCTGGTAGAAGACCCATTGGTTCTCCGCTGCAATGCTCCTGCAGTGGTCAGCCTTGTATAGGCAAGACTGTGGGAGAGCCCTGGACTGGAGGCTGCCATACACGGTCAGCCCCAGGGACACATGCAGTTGAGAAAGCAGGTTACCCATTCTGTGCTCACAGTGTCAGACCTAGGGAGTCTGTGCACACTGGGAGCACTCCGCTCCAACTGGTGCCCCACTCCACCTGCCTCCACGGTGGTGGACCACATTCTCCCCTGTCCTCCCTAGGCACCTTCGTAACCAGGGCTGAGGCCACGGATGCTGATGATCCAGAGACAGACAATGCTGCTCTCAGATTCTCTATCCTGGAGCAGGGCACCCCTGAGTTCTTCAGCATTGACGAGCATACTGGAGAGATCCGCACAGTGCAAGTGGGGCTGGACCGTGAGGTGAGGCAGCCCCAGGGACACGGAGGGTCCCGTTCTCCACACCTGATCCCCTCACGCCTCAGGGCTCCTCACAGGGCAGCGCCTTCCTGCCTCTCAGCTCCCATTGTGATTATTACTCTTACCCTGATCCTTCTTTGATCATGTCTAACCCTCTGGGCCAGTCACTTATGCTAAATACACCTCTGAGGCTCGCCTGTGCAGCTGCACCAGGGTATTCCTGTCCCAGCCACTGATGCGGCTCCCTCAGCCAGCCATCTGCTTACTGTTGCCCCTAACATCTGACTTTTCTTGTACCACAACTAACCTCTTGACCTCTTGTTCACTCACAGGCTGAGGCAGGGGCAGACCCTGTAAGGGGCAAGCCTGTAGGTGGCTCTGCTGCCTTCCTAGGTTTCACATCTGAGTTCATGTCACATTGTCCTTCAGGTGGTCGCTGTGTATAACCTGACCCTGCAGGTGGCTGACATGTCGGGAGATGGCCTTACTGCCACAGCCTCGGCTATTATCTCCGTAGATGACATCAACGACAATGCCCCTGAGTTCACCAAGGACGAGGTGAAGATGGATGGTTTCAAGGCTGGGGGAAAGGCAGTGCATGAGTAGGGGGCCTAAAATAGAGGGGCCCTAGAAACACGGATTACATGTGAGGTTCCATAGAGAGAAGCAGGTACACAGCCCAGAGTAAGTCTCCTGGACACTTGCTTGCTGTGTGAAGAGGAACAGCAGGCTGGGTCAGGAGCTCAGGGAAAAGACAGACCTGTGAAATGTTCTATGGTGAGCAGCATAGTTAGGCCCGAAGCAAGGACAGGCACCCTGGGTCACAGGGCCGGGCATTCTGATGAGTCCCACTCCCAGTTGGCCAATCTGGTGAATAACTGGGGCTGGGCTCTCCCAGTTCTTCATGGAAGCTGCAGAAGCTGTCACTGGCGTGGATGTGGGACGGCTCGAGGTGGAAGACAGAGACATGCCTGGGTCTCCTAACTGGGTGGCCAGGTTCACCATCCTGGAAGGTGATCCCGATGGGCAGTTCAAGATCTACACAGACCCCAAGACCAATGAAGGTGTGCTGTCTGTGATCAAGGTGAGCCGTGCCGCTGTCATGGGCATTTCCCTCAGCTAGAATCTGCCACAGGCATCTTCCTGCTAGCTAACCTACCAGTACGCTAGGTTAGGTCAGGGCATGGGATGGACAAGGTGCTGACTATGAGTCTCTGGCCGAACTGGGCAGCAGGAGGCACCCATTACTGCAGCCTTCTCCTTCCTTATTAGTTAGGTTCATATTTTTTAAGTAAAATTATGCACCAGCATGAGTCCCATTTCTACCGAGAATCAGGTATATATATAATACAGGCACAGGCATGCACACATGTAGACATAGATGCATTTGGATGATGGTGCATTTGAAGATTTGTTGGAAGAAACTGGTCAGACAATTTGAGGCAGACTGGAACTCTTAAGGGAGAATTTCTTGCATGCTGCTCTCAAAACCTGCATAGTGGAGGACCACTGTGAGCCAGGATGGCCCCTCTGCTTAGCATCATCTGGCACATCCACCTCATAACTATATACAAAAACTGTAGCCCAATAAAACCAAATCTTGAAAAAATAAGTTTAGTGATAAAAATAAGTAATTTGAAAAAACTGTAGTCATTGAGTAACACATGAAATTGCCATACCACACCCAGCAAATTCATTTGGAGTGACACGATTCATCTTGTTACCTATTAATATTTGAGCCGTGCATAATTTTTATTGTGCCAAGATTTAAAGCAGGGGAGGAAAACTGGGCTCTTGGGACAGGCCCAGGGACAGAGTCTCCACAATAGACATCTTAGCACTTGGGTTTCAGCTGTCTCTGCCATCCTCCCACAGCCCCTGGACTTTGAAAGCCGTGAGCAATATGAGCTCAGAGTGTCTGTACAGAATGAGGCCCCACTGCAGGCAGCTGCCCCCCGGGCCCGGCGGGGCCAGACCAGGGTCAGTGTGTGGGTTCAGGACATCAATGAGGCTCCAGTGTTTCCAGAGAACCCACTGAGGACGGGCATAGCCGAAGGAGCACCTCCAGGCACCTCCGTGGCCACCTTCTCTGCCAGAGACCCTGATACACAGCAGCTGCAGAGAATCAGGTGGGGTGCCCTGAGGTGTTGGGGGTCGGGGAGAGGGATCAGTGGTCCCATTCCTGTGGAGGGTACATCTGGATTCTGAGGGTGAAAGAAAATTGGTGGTGGTGGCGGGGGGCTATGGGGTATTGAGTCCCTCGGATACCTATGTGTGTACGTGGAATAACCACACCCCAGGGCAGGACTGGGCTCCAGCAAAGACACATGGTCCAAGACTGGTCTTAGCCAGTCTCCGACTGCTGACCTGTCTGTTTTCATGGGCCCTTGTTTCCGCAAGAGCTCCCGATGCTGTAAGTTCACCGCAAGTCCCGAGTCTGACACAGTGTCTCCGTGGGGCTAGGTTCTAAGCAGGGTGAAATGCAGACTGCCCGTTGCCGAGGGGCACTGGGCAAGAGCGTGCCTCGTGAAGCTGGGCCAGATAACCAGCTTCGGGCGTTGGTGGCTGGCAACATGGCTCAGTGGGTTAAGGTGCTTGCCACCCAGCCCAACCACGTAAGTTCATTTCCTGGAACCGACCTGGTGAGAGGAGAGAACCAGTTCCCACACATTGCCCTTGTACTTCTCGTGTGTCATGGTGCTCGTGCAGGTGCACTCACATGCAAAAAATAAATGTGAAAATATTTAAAATATAAAATGGAATAAAAAAGATAGCTCAGGGCTGGGTAGCCACTGCACCTGTCAGACACACATGGGTGCGTATGTGATAATAAGTGTATATATGATATGTGGCCCCATGTCTGGGTGTATTGGGTGGGCCTCATCCCAGTTCTCCCCTCCCCACCAACAGCTACTCCAAGGACTATGACCCAGAAGACTGGCTGCACGTGGACGGGGCAACGGGCAGGATTCAGACCCAGCGAGTGCTGAGCCCTGCTTCACCCTTTCTCAAGGATGGCTGGTACAGGGCCATCATCCTGGCCCTGGACAATGGTGAGGGAAGCCCCTGCCCTGGGTGGCATCTCTGTCCCACAGCCCAGCACTTTCCTCCTCTGTGGACTGACAGGGTAGCTTATGAGCTCTCCCCTCCTTCCAGCCATACCACCCAGCACAGCCACGGGCACCCTGTCCATTGAGATCTTAGAAGTCAACGACCATGCCCCTGCACTGGCCCCTCCTCCAACCAGCAGTCTGTGCAGTGAACCAGACCAGGGCCCTGGCCTCCTCCTGAGTGCCACGGATGAAGACCTGCCTCCGCATGGGGCCCCCTTCCATTTCCAGCTGAACCCTAGGGTCCCAGAGCTTAGCCGGAACTGGAGCATCAGCCAGATTAACGGTGCGTTGCCCCCATAACTCTGGGACCTAGGAGATAAACCAGCGGACAGAATGTATCACCATGACTACATCCTCGGGCGGGGCCGGGTTTACTTTCCACAGTACTCAATGGGTAGTGGAGAAACGTGCACCCAGTGACTCTGGTACTCTCTGGGCGAGAGCGGGGTTATTGCGGAGCTTCTGCTGACTGCTGCACCTTCTGCAGTGAGCCATGCACGCTTGAGGCTCCGACATCAGGTCTCTGAGGGCCTGCACCGCCTGAGCTTGCTGCTCCAGGACTCCGGGGAGCCACCCCAGCAGCGAGAGCAAACGCTGAACGTTACCGTGTGTCGCTGTGGGACTGATGGCACTTGCCTGCCTGGGGCCGCTGCGCTGCTAGCAGGAGGTGTGGGCGTCAGCCTGGGTGCACTGGTCATTGTGCTGGCCAGCACTGTGGTCCTGCTCGGTGAGTGCAGGTCCTTGGTCCTGCCCTCTCTCCTGGATCCCTTCCCCACCCCACGTCCTCTAAGCGCCCACACTGCAGCCAGTCTCTCCTGCTTCCATAGTTCTCGTCTTACTTGCTGCGCTCCGCACACGGTTCCGGGGACAGTCACGTGACAAGAGTCTGTTGCATGGGCTACAAGAGGACCTTCGGGACAACATCCTTAACTACGACGAGCAAGGAGGAGGGGAGGAGGACCAGGTACGGAGACAGAAGCCATGGTTTAGACACACGGATCCCTGGAAAGGAGTCCCTAGAATGCCCACCAGCCTCCTAGAAGGCCAGGCAACCAGGCGGCCCCTACTCTGTCTGAACTTAACTGTTTACTGGCTTACAGGATGCTTATGACATAAACCAGCTGCGCCACCCAGTGGAACCAAGGGCCACCAGCCGCTCTCTGGGCAGGCCACCCCTGCGCCGGGATGCCCCCTTCAGCTACATGCCACAGCCACATCGAGCGCTCCCAACCAGCCCATCCGACATTGCCAACTTCATCAGTGATGTAGGTGCCCTGGGGTTGAGTACAGAGTGGGCACATGCACACTCGTGTGCATACATGCGCACAAACACACCCATGTCCAGACGCTGCTTCCAGACCTCAGGCTGTAGGATGTCAGGGGGTAAGCTCACCAGCAGGACCCTGGCCGAGCCTTAGGAAAGCAGGAGAGGGTGGGTGAGCGGGTTGGCCAGGCGCCTTTCAAACGCTGTGGGTTGGAGCGGGACATGGCCAGCCAGCACTGGCTGTGACACCCGTTTCCCATCGCTCTGTGAGGCACACATACCCTTGGGTGTTGCGTGACCTCTCTCTCTATGTTTACTATGATGAGGTGTGGGCAGCACATGCATTGCAGCCATCTGGGCAAAGCATCAGTTTGAACACTGCATGGATGAGTACTGTCTTCACAAAAGATGATCGGAGTGCGGGGTGGATGGCAAGGTTGGGCCATGCAAGGAATGTCCTATTAACAGGCCTGCCCACACCGCCCAGAGAAAGCTCCCAGCAGATCAGGGGTATCCTTGGGGGTGGTAAGACTGGTGCAGGCACTGGTTACAAGATGACAGGGTGGCAATGGAGATACTGCCTCTGGAGGAGGCCAGATGTTTTTTCTCTGTAGCTTTGGAGCCTGACCTAGAACTTGCTCCATAGACGAGGCTGGTCTCAAACTCATAGAGATCTACCTATCTCCCAAGTGCTGGGATTAAAGGCGTGCACCACCACCTCCTGGCTTTGAGGCCAGATGCTTAAGGAAGGGCTCCTGATAGGCTGGGGATGGAGGAACACCTATGAGAGGAGATGGCGTCTCTCCATGCTGATGGGGAAAGGCTGGAGGTAGCAGAACCTTACTTGCTAGCCCAATAGGTACTGGGAGATGTTCTGCACCTGCCCTACCCCTCTTAAGAGAGGTTCTCATCTGGTGCAGTACCCAGGGCAGATTTAGCCTTGGCCAATGCTGAGCACAAGAAGTCTCCTGGCTTGCCTCTGAGTGGTCCTGAGGTCTGTGTGGCTTTCCCACAGGGCTTGGAGGCTGCGGACAGTGACCCCAGCGTGCCTCCCTATGACACAGCTCTCATCTATGACTACGAGGGAGATGGCTCTGTGGCGGGGACACTGAGTTCCATCCTGACCAGCCTGGGAGATGAGGACCAGGACTATGACTACCTCCGTGACTGGGGCCCCCGCTTTGCCCGGCTGGCAGACATGTATGGGCATCAATGAGAAGCAGAGTCAAGAGCAGATGTGCTGTCTGGACATGGCCACTCTGTCATCACCACACGCTGGGGTGACATCTGTTGGGGTCCTGCCTCAACGGGGTTCACATGGTATAGGGTAGGGGCGTGTGAGTTAGAAAACTAGATAGGAGGAACAGAGAGACGAAAAAAATACAGAGACATAGGATAGAACCAGGAGGGAAATCCAGTAAATATTGAGCTCATCTGCATTTATTTTCTATATGCTTATATGCTCCAATCCCAAAAGGGGGGAAGAAGGCAAAAGATGGCTTTAACATGACACAAAGAATAAACAGAGCAATTACTTGCTTCAATACTTACTTGAAGCATCAAGTAACTATACCCTGAGTTAAGCAGTCTGATGTTTTAGGCAGGACATGC
Source organism: Arvicola amphibius (assembly GCF_903992535.2). Classification (NCBI taxonomy): domain Eukaryota; kingdom Metazoa; phylum Chordata; class Mammalia; order Rodentia; family Cricetidae; genus Arvicola; species Arvicola amphibius. The sequence continues at coordinate 48,749,033 of NC_052061.1, forward strand.
AGTGACTATACTTAGACCAAGCATCCTGTAGGCAGCCGCTCCCTGGGTCAAACCTCCTGTTATAATAGCCTTAAAGGAGCAGGAATAGGCCTAAACTCTCTGACCTTCAGACAAGGTGGAGCAGACCCACTCCTGTGGGCCCCCACATATTCTTCCCTTTTTAATTTATTTAATAAAGCCTGTGCTTCTGCTCAGGGCAGACTACTCTGCCTGGCTTAGGCATCTTCTGCTTTCCAGACTCACCTGTCATTGGTACATACATCACGTACACTCTGTCTTAGGTTGCCTGGGTGGGGAAAAGATCTTACCCATCATTGACTACCTTAATCTGCTAACAGAGGGTTAAGGGAGAATGCATCTCTGGGTGCTGTGCACATTTGAGCCAACTTTCTGTCAAGAGGGTTAATCATATGCCAGAAGATAATGCTTTGTGATATTCCTGCTCCAAGGGACACAATATCTCCTAATAAAGGTGTGGAGGATGACCAAGATGGGATGGCCTTTTAAAATTGATCGAGGATGTCTTTAACAGTTTCTAGCTGCATCAAAATCCAAATTTGTCTTATTAAACATATCAAATCTATGAACTTTTTGGCATCATGTCAGATTTTTCTCAGACAAGCTCTAACCTTTTTTTTAACCAGTAGTATCTTCATAGTGAACTAAAGCAGTCACAAGCATCAACAGGTTAATACCATAATTCTATTATGGAAATTAACAATAAATACACATTTTGTCAAATCACAGTTCTCTTAAATCCACTCCAATCAAAGGACAGGAAGAGGTTTCTGTGAAGGGTGAGCTATGAGTCTTTTTCCTCTCCTAGCCCCATTGCATTGCTGCTTTTTAAGTTTCAAAGATAATTCTAAACTGTCCTAGTCTCTGAGTAGCAGCAAAATCTTTTATGTCATTCCTCTTTCTCTCTGGAGAGGGGTTCAGCCACTCTTTGTTTCCATTGGTTTAAAAGTCTCTCCCCCTGCCCTCTGAGGGGAAATTTTCTAAGGTCTCAGTTTTCAGGTCTTTTATTTCAATCAGCAGACTGTACACCATACTGGCAAAAATGAGTTTTGTGTCCCAAGATATAGTATGGATAAACTGCCAAATATTCAGTAAGTGCTCCTGGGCCAGCTCCAAGGTAAACAGGACTCACTAAGTCCAGTAGGTCCACCAAGAAGATGGGAATCACCAGTCATCTCTTGCTCTTCCTTCCCTTCTCCGACTGCAGCGGTGACAGAAGAGGGGTCAGGAACGCAGGCTCAGAGATCTCACTCCACACCAGCGGCTATGGCGTCAATAGGGCTGGCATCCTTTGGCTGTGAACACCAAACCAGACATGTCATAAGCCACAGAATCCATCATGCCTCATTCTCCTCCTGTGAAAAAAATACAGACGTGCCTTTGACCCCATATTAAAGCAGGGTCGGGTCCTTTCCATAATCCAGTGCAAGGGTCTTTCCATTGTGCTTTAGCGAGAGTCACTCTGGTGCCATCATGCCAGAATCTGTCCGTGGCAGATTTCTCACAGGTAGCCACATTCGGGAAGTTTGGAGTAAAAAGGGCGTGATTTAAGGCATTGTGTGGTGACTGAAGGTATAACTCCTCCGTCTTTATCTTTTGAAGTTGAGTTTCTTGAGCCATGGGCATGCTCCATGATTCCTTGTCCTTGAGGATTATAAAGAATGTCTGTTTTATGTTTGATATTCCATTGGGAACAAAATTGCTGAAATGCTTTGCTAGTGTATTTGAATCCATTATCCATCTTTATAAATTTAGGGATTCCCATATATACAAAAACATTTTAAGCAATGAGTTATCTTTAAGCAATGAGTTATCACATGTTTAATGACTTTTTTAGAGGCCATTAAGAAACTTAAATATGTATTGATTGTTACATGCACATATCTTAATTTGCCACATTTTGCATTTGAGTAACATCCATTTGTCATAAACGATTAGGAAGCAGGCCTCGAGGATTTACTCCCTGATGAGGTACAGGTAAATACTGTGAGCACAGTCACATTGCTTAACAATCTGACGAGCAATTTTTTTTTGTTGTTGTTAATTTGTTCTTTAAAACTTGTACTATTTTGATGATGTAAAGCCTCTGTATGAAGGCAGGAGTCTAAGGAGTGGGTGGGAATAAAACACTATTCAGCAGACCGTGGATGGCCAATGATACTCTCATCACAGAGTGCCCAGCGTCCCTTGCCTCAAATCTAGCCTCAGGAGGGACCTCAAGGCCTTGCTCAGCACAGTTGGTGGGAGGAAGGGGGCAGCAAGCACAGACCTGGTGAGTTCAGAGTGAGTGTGTGCACGTGTGTATACGCACGTGGGGGAGGGCCAGAGGGGCAGGAATGAGGTCCCCTCCAACCTCCAGATTCAGACAAAAAGAGGACTGAATTCTACAGCTGTCCTTATCCTAGTGTGTCTGATCAGAGTGGAGACTAAGCACTGCTCACTTTCTGTGCTTACACTGATTCCTGGTGTGTGTGTGTGTGTGTGTGTGTGATGTCTGCCCTATTGTTAGTTACACCTGCGCTAGGCATTTGAAATGCTCAACCATGGCCTTTGTCCCAGTTTATAGGGGCTACCAGATGGGACTGTGCTACTGGGAATGTGGCCAGATATGGGAGTGATGGATGAAGTGGGTGTCCTTCAGCGGCTGGGGTGGACCCCAGCTGTGACTTCGCAGCCGCAGTAGGAGCCAGTGCAGGAGGATAGCTAGGGAGGCAAAGGCCATGTGTTTTCTGCGCCTCTTGGTGAGAGGTGTCCCCTTGGAAAGGGCATGAGAGTACTGCTGGTGGCTTAGATGCCGCACTACAATCTGAGTGTAACTGTAAGTGTTATCCTAGGGCCTCACCTTCCATGTCTTAGTTACTGTGCAAATGACTGTGACGATGGGCTGGAGAGATGGCCCAGAGGACCCCAGTTCAATTCCCAGCACCCACATGGCAGCTCGTAAGTGATTGTAAATCCAGATCCAGGGCGATCTGACGCCTTCACACCATTGCACATAAAATAAAGTTAAATACATCATAAAAAAAAATGACCGTGAAGAGACATGACCAAGTAAGCTTATAAAACCACCAAACCAACATGTGTCTTAACTGGGGGCTTTCTTGGCTGGGCAGTGGTAGCACACACCTTTGATCTCAGCACTTGGGAAACAGAAGCAGATGAACCTCTGTGAATTTGAGGCCAGCTCTAGTCTATAGAGCTGATTCCAGGACAGCTAGGACTACACAGAGAAATCCTATCTCAAAAGGAAAACAAAAACAAAAACAAAAACAAAAAACCCCAGAAAACCAAAGCAACAACCCCAAAGCTCACCCCAGTGACACACCTTCTTCAACAAAGCCAGACCTCTTAATCCTTCCTAAACAGTTCACAAACTGGGCACTAGAAATTCAGATATATGAGCTATGGGGCCTTCTCATTCAAAGCATCACATTCCCCACGTGTATGCACGTTGTATATGGGAGGTTTGCTTGCCTGTTTAATCCTTGTATGTTATAGTTTCGATTGTGAGCCTAACCTTTAATGGCTGAGCCTCTCTCCCCAGCCTGATGTTTGTGTGCTATTTCAAGAGCAACCCCAGAAATCAGGTGGGGCTGGACTCAGAGCTTTTCTGTTCTGGATGCCAAGGTCCTTGACCGGGTCTCCCGCCTCTCTTTTCTGGGTTTCTGCTGTGCCAGAGTTCACGCCAAAGCCCAGTCACTTGTGAGAGTAGACAGTGTGTGAATGATCTGTGTACAGAAGGGTGGGGGCCAGCTGGGGCAGGTTTCAGCACCCTCTGGCAGATCTCACAGAGATGTGGCCACTTCCCAATTTCCACCCAGCCCAAGGGCAAGGCTGTGAGATTAAGTCTGCCAAAGGGGACAGTAGGTAAAACAGGTAAGTATCAGCTGGGTAGGGAGGAATAAAAGTGGCTTGAAAGGTCCACCTACCCCTCTCCATTTCTTCACCCAGACTCTGAGCTACTTCTGGCACACACTACTTACAGCCTGGTGCCTTAGCATCTCATGGACAATTCCTGTTTGTCTGCCCCTAGCCTGAACTACCAGGTCCTTCCATCAAAGACACCTCCTGTCATGGAATTTTGGTTTTAGCAGCGCCAGCCCAAATGCACACAGCATGGCATCCAGGCCCTTACTCACCCCACCTACCTACTGTTACCATGTGGTTTACATCTTCCTTCCCAGGCCCACTAATCTGCCATCCCTAGGCCTGATGGGAGAGTCGGCCCGTCCACCCAAGAGCAGCCTGAACAAAACAGGAGGGCCGCATGAGAACCCTAGCATGACACCCCACCAGACAGAGGGTGGAGACCCAGGAGGACCATGGGGAAGACAGCAGGCCGGTTCACTGTTCTAGGACAGGTGTCTTGGGTTGCCCAAACTGTGCCGCAGGACAGGGTGGCACAGGGTAAGGGGGCGAGCAACAGAGGCTCAGCTTTTTCGCTAGCCCCAGTGCCAAGAGGAGCGGTCATCAGAAGTCCAACAAGGCTGAGCCAAGAAGAGTCAGCTGGCAAGGATGCCAAAATCCCAGCGCACCGGCCGAACGGTGGGCGGGCCACACAAAGAGGAAACCTGCTGAGGGCGGGGCCCGTGTCCAGGAAGCGTGGAGGTCCCGAGGGGGAGGGGCCGGTCCCGGCGAACGTACTCAGGTGTCTGCGGGTTAAACTCCCTGGTGATCCTTGTTGGGCTTGAGTCCAGATATAGGACTCAGGCCAGGCCTTCTCGCCGAGGCGTCCCAGCAGCTGAGCACGTGCGGCTCTAGGTGGGAGGTACGTCCCGCGGGTCTTAAGGTCTTGAGGCCTCTGCCGCCGCGGGCAGCGTCACTGTGCTGGGGCGGCGCCAGGTTTGCTCTGCGCTGTACCGGCTGGTCTCAAGCTCTTCGGCTGCAGCTGTTGCGAGGTTAGCCTTCTATTAGTTTCTCCTTGATTCGTTTTTTGTTTTGTTTTTTGCGCTATGGATGGGCTTTGCGTTACCATAAACTAACTGACAAGTTTTTGTATCGAGCATATGTATTTATTTACTGTTTTTTTTTTTTTTCCTTCGAGATTCTCTGTGTAACCTTGGCTGTCCTGGAACTCTCTCTCTCTCTCTCTCTCTCTCTCTCTCTCTCTGTAGACCAGACTTGACCTCGAACTCAGAGGTCCGCCTGCCTCTGTGTCCCGAGTGCTGGGTTTAAAGGCGTGCGCCACCACCACCCGGCCTTTAATTTTTAAAAATTTAAGTAGGATTACAACGCTAACTTGTAGTTCAGTGCTGGGAGGCTTTGCCTAACATGCGTTCTAACCTAACCCTAGACGCCCAGCGTTTTGACAAAGAAAAAAATGGTGGTGTACATTGAATAAAACAGTTCTAAAAGTCCAGCATAACCTCGTTCCAGGCAGCTTCACTACCTGCCTCCTCGCTCCGGCAGCCACCAACCACCAACCAGCTGCCTCAGGTTTGGATGCTTCAGTCAAGGGACTCTTACATTCTCAGGCCTTGTGTGTTAGGAGTCTTTACATAAAAACTACGTCAACGCCATTTGAAGGCTGTGTCAGCCCTGCGAGTCTGTAGGACTGAATAGTGCTCACACTGTTCACGGTCTCCTGTGGGTGGACATCTGGGTCGGTTCCACCATGCAGGCTGTAACCAGCTGTGATGGCTAGTGCTAATTATCCATTTGAGAGCTTAGAATCAGCAGGAAGGCTAACCTCCGAAGAAGCCTGTGGGAGATTATCTTGATTATGTTAATGGAGGACGCTCCCACTGGGGGTGGTGCTATTCTCTAGGCAGGAGATCCTGGACTGTATTAAGAGTGGAGTACGTCTGCCTTGCACTACTACGGAGCATTTATCTATTGCTCTTTTCTGGCTGTACTGTGATCAATGGCTTCAAACACCTGTCACTGTGATATTCCTGCCATCCATCGACTGGAATCGGAACAGTGGGTCAAAAAAAAAGCCGGATTTCCCTTACGACACTCTTATCAGGCTATGCAATTGCAGCAACAGAAAAACCTAAGAAACCAGCTTTGCCACGAACCTCTAAGTACAGGTATTTGTGACAGTTGTTTTCATTTATTCTGGGTATCACCTGAATGGCAGCTGCAAATATAGGGTTTCTGTTCAGCCCTTTAAGCAACAGTTTCCTTGTGGTGGGGGCAGAATCTCTGTAGCCCAGGCAGCCCTGAGTAGCCACAGATAACCTTGAACTTCTGACCCCTCTGCCTTCACCCACCTCCCAAGGGAGAGTGCTGGGATTTCAGGTGTGTATTTCCACGCCCTGTTTGTGTACACTGGCTCTACCAACTGACTACATTCTCTAAATTCTCAGCCTCCTTTGGTCTTTCTAAACTGACGGCTAGGCCAGGCGGTGGCATACTCCTTTAATCCCAGCACTACAGAAAAACTACAGAGAAACCCTGTCTAACAACAACAACAACAAATGACTAGGTGTATGTTCCATGAAACTGTCATTTTTAATTAGCTTTTCTGTGTCACTTGTTTTGGGTGCTTTTTAGCTACTCCTTTTAAAGAAACTATTGGATTTTCTGCTTTGTGCGGGGAGGTATGTGTCTGTGCCATGGCACAGAGGCCTACTTGCAGGAATTGGCTCTCTCGTTCTAAGATATGAGTTCCGGGTACTGAATTCAGATCTTTGGGCTTTCCGAGACATTTTTTTTTTTTTTTTTTTTTTTTTTTTGGTTTTTCGAGACAGGGTTTCTCTGCAGCTTTAGAGCCTGTTCTGGAACTAGCTCTTGTAGACCAGACTGGCCTCGAACTCAGAGATCCGCCTGCCTCTGCCTCCCGAGTGCTGGGATTAAAGGCGTGCGCCACCACCGCCGGCTTTCCGAGACATTTGATACCATGCTCCAGCCTTCTTTCTTGGTTTCTTATGTCTTCTTTCTCATCTCTGGATTTTGTCCTGCCATTGTTACGTTGCGTTTTTCTCATGGAAAGAGTCGTTTAGAGGCTTTTAGCTTAAGAATCCCAGTCCTTGTCTTTGAATGGAGAGTTTAATCTTCATAGTTATTGCCGAGAAAGGATTTCTGCCATGTGCCGGTTATTTTCTGTACAGTGTGGTTTGTTTGCATTTCCTGAATCACCGTCTTGTGGTTGGGTTCTTTTCTCATTTCTTTCTGTATACAGCCTGTCAGTCTTCCTTGAGGCGACCATAAAGATTTTGTTTTCCTCTTTGAGACAGTGTCTGTCACGTGATGTGGTCCAGGCTGGCATCTAACAGAGTCCTCCTACCTCAGCTTGCTGAGAGCTGGGATGACAGGTGTGATCTGCCCGATGGGCTGGAGCAAGGCTAACTAAAGGTGCAACACTCTACTTTGGATTTAAAGCAGTTGACTTCACTCTGCCGTTTCCCAGAACCTGTCTTCCTTAATTTGGGTGGGTACTGTGGTGGACTTGGCATCTTCCTCGCGGGCTGGACCCTGGTGCTGTGTCTACAAGTCATTGTCAAGCTCAGACTCGGGTCATCTACATGTCATCCTGTGGTATTGTCTGTGCTTTTACAGTGTTTTGGTTTATTTATTAATTTTATTTATTTACTATTTTTCAAGTTTTTTAACATTCCTTTTTGATCTTATGGATAAGAATGTTTACCTACATGTATGTCTGTGTATGACATGAGGTGCCTGGTGCCTATGGAATTCATCAGATCCCCTGGAACTGAGTTTTGGATTTTTTTGTTTGTTTGTTTTTTGTTTTTCAAGACAGGGTTTCTCTGTGGTTTTGGAGCCTATCCTGGAACTAGTTCTTGTAGACCAGACTGGCCTCGAACTCAGAGATCCGCCTGCCTCTGCCTCCCGAGTGCTGGGATTAAAGGCGTGCGCCACCACCGCCCGGCAGTTTTGGATGTTTGTGAACCACCACATGGGTTCTGGGAATCAAGGTCCTCTGGAAGAGCATCCAGTGCTCTTCACTTCTGAGCCATTCTTTCCCCCAGCCCATTTGTTTTTATTTAAAAGTAGATTCAAGGATTTATATGTGCTGGGGAATGGGGTTGGGGGGATGGCACATGCCTTTAATCCCAGCACTTGGGAGGCAGAGGCAGGTGGATCTCTGTGAGTTCCAGGCCAGCCTGGTCTACAAAACAAGTTCCAGGACAGCTAGGGCTGTTACACAGAGAAACCCTGTATCAAAAAAAAGTTTATATTCATTTTATATGCATAGATGTTTTGCTTAAATACATGTGTGAACATCTGATGTTGGCCTGGTGCCGGTAGGGCCAGGAGAGAAGGATCTCCTGGGACTGGAGTTACTGATGTTTGAAAGCTGGCGTGTGTGCTAGGAACTGAACTCAGGTCCTCTGGAAAGGCTCTTAAAAACTAAGCCCATCAAAAGCTGGGCAGCGGTGGTACACACACACCATCAACGTGCCTTAGTTTTTTTTGGCAAAGATTAGTTGCCTGTGTTAATAGAGAGTTGGTCTGTTTCTGTGCTGCCGATTCTATCTCCCCACTCCTTTTGTTTTGTTCTGGGAGACAGGATTTCTCAGTAGCTGTGGAGCCTGCCTTGGAACTAGCTCAGTAGACCAGGCTGGCCTTGAACTCAGACCCGCCTCTGCCTCCCGGGTGCTGGGATTAAAGGCGTGCGCCACCCCCACCCCTGCTCTTCCCGGCACCTCGCCGCCCAGGTGGCCACAGCTTTAGTCATCCTGTCTCAGGCTCAAGTCAGTCCTCCAGCTTTGCTCTTCAGAACCCTGTTGGCTATTCTTGGTTTTTCGCCTCCCCGTATACTTTTTTTTTTTGGGGGGGGGGACGGGTGTTGACGAGAAGGTTCTCATTGTGTCCAGGATGGCCTAGAAATACGGAAATCTCGCTTCTGCCTCTAGGATTAGGCCTGAGCTACCACACCCAGGCTTATCAATTTTGGGGGTAGGGTGGGGAACAAACCCAGAGCTTCGTGCCTGCGAGGCAAGTATTCTGTCAACTGACCTACCACTCCCCTACACCTGCATCATCAACTTAATCTTTTCAGAATCTTGATTTTTACATCAGCTTTGAAAGATGACATCATGACAGTACTGAATTTGACTCTCCTTACCCCTCCACATTTTTACTTCTTTTTTGATTTATTTATTGATTGGTTGATTGAATTGAGACAGGTCCTCACTTTGGAACCAGTTCAGCATCCAGCTTTAGTCTTCTCTTTGCCTGTCATTTTTTGCTTTCTTTTATGTGTTTGGACGTTTGCCTGCGTGTGTGTCTGTGCAGTGTGTGCACGCCTGGTGTCTAAGGAAGAGGGTGTCAAGTCACCTAGAGAGAACATTGTGAACTTCTCCGTGGGTGCTGGAAGTGGACTCCCAGTCCTCTGGGAGAGCAGCCAGTGCTCTAACAAGTTGAGCCATCTCTCCAGCCCTCACTTCTGTTGTTGTTGATTTGTTCTGTTTTTTGAGACAGGGTTTCTCTGTGTAGCCCTGGCTGGCCTGGAACTCACAGAGATCTGCCTGCCTCTGCCTCCCAAGTGCTGGGACTGAAGGGTGTGCGCCACCAGCGCCCAGCTCTCTTTTACTTCTAAATCTTGTCTCAGTTCTCCTGTTCTAGGAATGGTCTTTTCAGAGAGCCAGGTTTGGCTCTGATGGTTCCCTCCACCGATGCCCTGCACAGCTTCACTGGCTTCTGCTCCAGCCTTTCTCACAGACTTTTCTGCTGGCTTTGGATCCGTCCACTCCTCCTTTCCTAGTTTCCTAGGTTGGAAAGTCAGGTTATTGAGTTTATGGTCATTTGTTGTGTATCTGAGAGGCTCTACATTTCCCTCTCAGCATGACTTTTGCTGCATCCTGCAAATTCTGATGTTTTTAAGAACAGATTGGCTATTTTATTTGTTTTTTTTTTTTGAGACAGTGCCTGTGGAGGCTAGAAGACGGTGACAAGATCCCCTGGAGCCGGAGTTATGGGTGGTTATGAGATGCCTGATAGGGTGCTAGGTTCCAAACTCAGATCAAGCTTTCTCGTAGCACGAAATCTACTTGGTCTTAATCATAAAAACCTGCAGTTTAGATATCGAAGGTGAAAGCAGAAAGATCAGAGAAGCAGAGCAGCCAGCCACTAGAGAGTTTTTACCTCTACAAATTCTCGGACTAATTCGGGCTGAGCTCCTGTCTTCTCCCTCTCTCTCTCTGCCCAGCCATATCACTCCTGTCTCCACTTCCCTAGTGCTGGGATCAAAGGTGTGAGCTCTGTGTCTCTTTTAGACTGGTTAAATCTCGCACACCCCAGGGTGGCCTTGAACTCCTAGCTTCCTGCTGCTTCCTTTCCACTGTTGGGATTGAAGGTGTGTTCCACCTTGCCTGTCCTTTGTGGTTAACCAGTGATTAGCTCTGCACTCTGGTCTCCAGGGAAACTTGGATAAAGCACAAACAAGAATCTCCATACTTTCTCTCTAGCCCTTGAAAGTTGTTTTATTCTCAGTAAATTAAAATTATTTAAAGGGCTGATGAGATGAATCAGCAGGGAGAGACGCTTGCCACTAAGACTTAAGACCTGAGTTTGATTCCCCAGGACCCACGTGGTAAGAGAGAAATGACTCTCAAAAGCTGTCCTCTGACCTCCATACATGAGCGCTCTCTCTCTCTCTCTCTCTCTCTCTCTCTCTCTCTCTTTCTTTCTCTCTCACACACAGTAAATAAATAAATGAATAAAAATAAATGTAATTATAAAAGCTTTAATTTAAAACTTTTAAGCCGGTGGTGGTGGCTCACGCCTTTAATCCCAGCGCTCAGAAGGCAGAGGCAGGAGGATCCCTGTGAGTTCCAGGTTAGCCTGGTCTACAAAGGAGTTCTAGGACAGCCAGGGCTACACAGAGAAACCCCATCTTGAAGAAATAAAACAAAAGCTTTTAAGGGGCTGGAGAGGTGGCTCAGCGGTTAAGAGCTGCCCTTCCAGAAGACCTGAATTCAGCTCCCAGCACCCACATAGCAGCTCACAACTGTCTGTAACTCCAGTTCCAGGGGATCCAACACTGTCACACAGACATATGCAGGCAAAACAGCAATGCACATGAAATTAAAAAAATAAATTAATTCAAAAACTTTTAGCTAGTGTGGTAACATACACTTTTAATCCCAGCACGAGAGAGGCAGGTAGATCTCTATGAATGTACAGCCAGGTCAACTTGGTACACATAGTGAGTTTCAGGCCAGCCAGGGCTATATAGTAAGACCCTGCCCGCTCCCTGCCAAGAAGAAAAAAAGTCAAATGTTTCATCTTTGACCCTTGTGTTATCTAGAAGAGTTTTGGGACTTCTCTGTCTTTCTTTTACTTCTACTTTAATCCGTTGTGGTCTAAGAACAGACCTGGCATGATTCCCTTGAAATCTGTGAGGGTCGGACTGTGCTTCCCCACGTGCTCCATGTAAGCCTGAGAAGTTGTTCTGCTGTTGATGCAGTCTGTGTAGTCAGCTGCATCCAGATGTGGGTGCTACTCACACCATGATGTCAGTACCTCTGCCATTCATTCTCTTCCTTCAGCTCCCTCTCCTTTCCTTCCTTCCGGCCTCAGACTCATAATGCGACTGTGGATCTCCCGAATTCCTGATCTTTCTGCCTCTACCTCCAAACACTAGGACCCTAGAGGAGCCCTGCCATGCCCACTGGAATGACTTCTGATGGTGCTGAAGTCTGATTGGGATGCTAGGCCTGTCAGTGTCTCCTCTAGCACATTCTCTCTCTCTCTCTCTCTCTCTCAATATAGCATTTTTTTTATCTTGAGGCACTGTCTCATACTATAGCCTAGGCTGGCCTCAAAGTCTCAATGTGCTACTGCCTCTACCTCCAGAGTTGAGCGTACACACATGAACCACCATTCTTGGCTTTGTTTTTAGATGGGGTCTTCTTATATTGACCAGACTAGCCTTAAACCCACTGAGGACTGGAATTACAGGTTGCCCTGCAAAGCCTAGATCAGTTGTAGTCTTATCGCATTTATGGGCTAGGTGTCCTTTGTGCCTCCCCATGTTTGGTCTGGTGTCTTAATTTTACTTCGAAGGTAAGGGGGCCTGGCTAGCAGCTGTCACCTCCATGCTCCAGAACAGTCCCTAGGAACCAGGCACCTGAGCCCGAGAACTCCATGAAATACGCCAAAGCCTCCCAGGCAATGACCAACGTACTTTGTGCATGCCTTTGAGGTGGAGGGCATGGGAGAAGAGAATGGAAGACTGGAGAACGAGACCACGAAGGCTAAACAAAAAGTTTGTTTATATTTTTCTTCATGTTTTCTTGGTGTGGGGGTTGAGACACGATCTTGCTATGATGCCCTGGTTGGGGTCTTCCTCCTCCGGCCTTCTGAGTGTGGATGAAGACTGTGGGTGTGTGCCCTTATACTTGGTTGCTCTTCCTTTCTTTATGCAGATCTGTGTTTTTTCTTCTTTTCTAAGTCTTAAATTTTCTTTATCTTTTTTTTTGTTCATTTGTTTTTTTTTTTTTTTTTGTTGTTTTTTTTGTTTTTTCATGAGAGGGATTCACTGTGTAACAGCACTGGCTGACCTGGAACTCAGTATGCAGAGTGGGCTGGCCTTGAATTCTCAGAAAGCTGCCTGCCTCTGACTCTGAGTGTTGGGATTAAAGGTGTGTGCCTGACTCTTACATTTTCTTATTGTTATTTATATATGTCTGTACAAGTGTATGCCAAGTGTGCTGTTTCTTGCCTTGGAAGTCACGACACAGCCCAGGGTAGGGTGGCCTTAAGTCTCCCATGGCTGGGACCACAGTCATGAACTACCATACACACACACACACACACACACACACACACACACAGAGTCAGCCATTTGGGTACTCTTTTTTTTCCACGATATTTATTGAGCTCTACATTTTTCTCTGCTCCCCTTCCTACCTCTCCCCTCCCGCCTTCAATCCTCCCCCAAGGTCCCCATGCTCCCAATTTACTCAGGAGATCTTGTCTTTTTCTACTTTCTACTTCCCATGTAGATTATATCTATAAGTCTCTCTTAGTGTCCGCATTGTTGTCTAAGTTCTCTGGGATTGTGGTTTGTAGGCTGGCTTTCTTTGCTTTATGTTTAAAAACCACCTATGAGTGAGTACATATGGTAATTGTCTGTGTCTGAGTTATCTCACTCAAAATAATGTTTTCTAGCTCCATCCATTTTCCTGCAAAATTCAAGCTGTCATTTTTTTCTGATGTGTAGTACTCCCTTGTGTAAATTTTTTTCCCATTCTTCGATCGAGGGGCATTTAGTTATTTCCAGGTTCTGGCTATGACAAACAATGCTGCTATGAACATAGTTGAGCACATGTCCTTGTGGTACGATTGAGCATTCTTTGGATATATACCCAAAAGTGGTATTATTGGGTCTTGAGGAAGGTTGTTTTTTTCTGAGAAATCGCCACACTGACATCCAAACGGGTTGTACCAGCTTGCATTCCCACCAGCAATGCAGGAGTGTTCCCTTTTCCCCCCAACCTCTCCAGCATAAGTTGTCATCAGTGTTTTTGATCTTGGCCATTCTTACAGATGTAAGATGGAATCTCAGAGTTGTTTTGATTTGCATTTCTCTGTTGACTAAGGATGTTGAACATTTCCTTAAGTGTCTTTCAGCCATTTTAGATCCCTCTGTTGAGAGTTCTCTGTTTAGGTCTTTACTCCATTTTTTTTTATTGGATTATGTGTTCTTTTGGTGACTAGTTTCTTGAGTTCTTTGTATATTTTGGAGATCAGATCTCTCTCTGATGTGGGGTTGGTGAAGATCTTTTCCCATTCTGTAGCCTGTCGTTTTGTCTTGTTGACCGTGTCCTTTGCTTTACAGAAGCTTTTCAGTTTCAGGAGGTCCCATTTATTAATTGTTTCTCTCAGTGTCCGTGCGGCTTGGGGTTATATTTAGGAAGTGCTCTCCTGTGCGAATGCGTTCAAGTGCACTTCCCACTTTCTTCTTCTGTAAGGTTCAGTGTGGCTAGCTTTATGTTGAGGTCTTTGATCCATTTGGACTTGAGTTTTGTGCATGGTGATAGATATTGGTCTATTTTCATTCTACATGTTGATATCGAGTTATGCCAGCACCACTTGTTAAATATGCTTTCTTTTTTCCATTTGATATTTTTGGCTTCTTTATCAAATATCAGGTGTTCAAAGATGTGTGGATTGATATCCGGGTCTTCTATTCGGTTCCATTGGTCCTCCTGTCTGTTCTTATGCCAGTACCAGGCTGTTTTCAGTATTGTAGCTATGTAGTAGAGTTTGAAGTCAGGGATTGTGATGCCTCCAGAAGTTCTTTTATTGCCCAGGATTGTTTTGGCTATCCTGTGTTTTTTGCTTTTCCAAATGAAATTGAGCACTGTTCTTTCGAGGTCTTTGAAGAATTTTGCTGGGATTTTGCTGGGCAAAAGATTTATTTATTTATTTATTATGTATACAGCATTCCTTCCATGTATGCTTGCAGGCCAGAAGAGGGCACCAGATCTCATTATAGATGGCTGTGAGCCACCATGTAGTTGCTGGGAATTGAACTCAGAGGACCTCTGGAAGAGCAGTTAGTACTCTTAGCCTCTGAGCCATCTCTCCAGCCCTGGGTATTCTTTATGTCTTCTGTTTCTTTCACAAGTTGTGTATTTCAAGTAGCCTAAAGACTGTTAGATTTGCTGCATCCAACGCTGTTGTTGAGGCATAGGCATCTGTAGGGTCTTCCCAGGCGAATGAACTTTGGTTTGTTTTTGTCTGCTTAGTAACTTTTCCTTGTATCCAGGATTATGACTTGCTTCAAATCTGTGAAGACTTACTTTGCTTCATCAGGCTATGGTCTTGCCAGTTCCTGTTGTCTACTCTTTTCTCTCTCACCCACCCATAGTCTTAAGGTCAGTTTGGCTGCTTCTCAAGGCGCCAGAGCCAATGGGGTATATGATAGAATAGATGACATGAACCTCATTACTGGGGATGGAAACCAGGCAAATGGTACGCTGAAAAGCTCTATTTCCAGACCTCAGCCCAGTTCTCATACTCATGCTCAGTCTGGATCAGAGACTGTATCTGTGCTGGTGCAGGTTGGGCCCTCTTAAAGAACAAGTGAGCTGTGACCTTTGGCTCTTCTGGGACTCCCTTTTTGGCCCTCTAGGTGAGACACAGATCTGGAACGGCTGTGAATGATGTTGGTACCAGTCCTGTGCGACCCATAGCAAAAAGCATGGTGGAGTTGCCCTGGTCTTGAGGACTTCTGAATTGGGCCATTCTCCCTCAGACTGTTCCCTTGTGACTTCCTTGCTAAGCTACTGGGCTGCTTAGGAGGATGATACATTTTCATGTTCCTCAATCACCCAGATTCCCTTCATTCCAGAGTCACAATGTTGTGCCATTTCAATCCTTTTATATTTGCTGAGACTGACTTCTGGCCCTATTACTTGTTCTCCTTGGAGCGTAACCCACATGCAATAGACAGCAGGCAGTTTGCTATTGCTGGGTGCACGCTGCATGGATACCAAAAGACATCATTGGTTTGTGATGACTTTCTGCCTGTCTGATCCATATGGGGGGGGGGGATGCTAACATTTCCCCAAAAAGAGCTGATCTGTTAGCAGTTAAGACAATTTTTTATTGACCCAGAAATGTCTTCTATTCCTCAATTTCAGGGGATAGTTTTTCAGTCATGCTTGGCACACTCTGGGAGGCCAGCCAGCTGCCTCTAACCTTCATGCCTCTGCTGTCTAGTCCTGGCTGCTGGTCCTTCCTTTGGCTGCAGTGGTCTCTCCTGCTTTCTTACGCTTTGACACTGTATCTATTTAAATTTATTGAGCTTAATTTTTTCTTAAACCAAATTTGGGCAACTTCTGACCATTCCTTCATTATTCCTTCCTCCTTCAAGGACTCCCCCTTCAGGCACTGCACACTGGCCCTGGACCTGCAGAAGCGAGGCTTTATTTTCCTTCAGTCTTTTTCTCTCTTAAATTTGATTCTCAACAAGCTGCTTCCCAGAGCACTGGCTTCCAACTCAAATTCAACCCCTTCATCATTTATCAGAATGTCCATTTCATTCTCTAAAGCAACTTGTTCTGGCGAGTGAGACACAATTTTTATATCGCCAGCCATGTTATAATTCTTTAGACATGTTTTTTTTTTCGTTAACACTTCTACATTGGTTTTTAGTCTTTGTCTAGTAAGAATCAGTTTCTCATCCCTAGGGTTTTCTCCAGTGGCTCTGACAGGTTACAATGCTACTTTAGACTTCATTTGCTATTTGCATGAGCAGTTTGCATGCGTGAGATCAATCTCAGGTAGAGATAAGAAAACGTTCTCAGATGCTTTCTGGGCATGCGCACAAGCCTGTTACAGCTTTCCCTCCCCCAGGAGTGCGTCCATTAAAGCTTTCAGGATGCCCATGACACACCTTTCTCCATGTATTGGCTCATGTGTTACTGAGGTGTTTCTGACCAATGCTGTGGGAAGAAGAGGGAATTCCTTTTAATTCATTTGAAGTCCAGTAATGACAAACCAGTACCAGTTGCTTTCTCAGGGAGCTGTCAGGTAGACCAGATGGTCATAGGCTCTAAGTAGGGATCCCTCCCAGCTGGCTGCAGGCATTCTCAAGGCACCAGAGCCAGTGGGGTATGATAGACTAGATGACACTGACGTCATTATTCTCACATCTCAGTTACTTTCTTGAATGAGTAGACCATGTATTTCAGAAACCTGTGTAGTAGTTTCTGCAGTACTGGAGTAGCAAGTCAACAGTGTCTGTTGACTAGCTGAAGGAGCAGAATCTTGGAGGTACTTGGCTGCTTTGAAATCTTAACCATTTCCTATCAAACTAATATTCCCTACTTCATCTCCTCAGAGGATTATGACCTATAAACCACCGCTTTGCATTTGTTCTCATGTTTCGGGACTTTTTTGGAAAGTAAATTGCACTGAATTACTTTGTGGTAGGGTGTTTGTGACTTATCATTTCTGGTGCCTTGTGAAAATGGAGATATGGCTCCTATTTGCAATTTTCTCCTAAATTTATTTGTGAAATATAAATAAGAGTCAACCCCAGTTCAAGGACCAGAACATCACCAGCCCCAGGGCACAAAGCTTACTTCTGTTTTAGATTTTACACAAATCCAATTGTTTTGCATACAGGTGTTATTTTATGGCCTTCAATTCCTCTGTAAATTGTCATCTGGAATCAGTTGAGACCTTGCTGGTTGTCACAATGTGTGTGGAGGGACAAGTGGCACTTTCCACATGGGGGCCAGGCATGTTGTTGGACATTCATTAGTTGGCAGTTCAGTGTTAAGGACTGCCTCCACCTAATCAGACTTCAGCAACACTGAGGTGGCAAACTCCCAATGTCTAGAGTAAGGTGTAGTTACTATGTGTGCCTGTTTCAGCCCATCCTGGCTGACTCCTACTGCCCCCTCTGGTTTAAGTTTCTCATTCTCTCCACTCTGCTATGTGCCTTCCCTATCTCCAGTATAAGACAGAAATCAGCTTCTTTTTGGAAGATGGAAGACACTTGTAGGGAGGGAACTACTCTGGTTCTCCAGGATAAAGCCCTCACCAGGTGCTACCTGGACAGGAAACTCCTACGTGGAGCTCTCTGTCTTTAGGCCAACCTAGGACCCAGTGGTCCTAATGCTCCCAAGAGCCATCTGTGCAGGAGGGAAGCTGCTCCTGAGTTTTCTATGAAAACTGGCATTTACAGGTTGAAGAAGTGCTGCCATCAGTGTTCCACATCTTTCCCTTTTTCTAGCCTAGCCTGGCACCCTCGGCTAGTTATCTGCCATGTTTGTGTGTGTTGGAGGTGGGGTATTGAAAAATGCTGTCTCTATGTTGTCTAGAAGTCTGAACATGTTCTGCAGGCATCGTGTGTTTCAGAGCTGGGTTTCGTGTACATGAGGCTCCTGGCTCTCTGGTAGCAGAAATCTCCTTACCTGAAGCTCAGCTCAAAGTCTCTCAGGTTGGCAGGCCACTGATATACGGGTAGTCTTAGGTTTTAGAGATACCAGAAATACAGAAAGCTCTCATGGATTTTGGTCTGGCTTCTCAGACCAATAGAAGATGTGTGTCTGTAAATACTCTCTATGCATTTATGTCAGCTATCTTTATGGCAGGCTCTGGCAGCAATACATCAGACTTGTGCAGAGTTGCAAGAAGTCTTATGCGTAGGGTGATAAGAGTTTGTGATTTGTCCCTATGGGATAAAATGGATGGTTCTAAGGATGCTTGGCGAAAATAAGATAATGCATTTTTTTCTTTATGGTGGAAAATGGAGCTATAAAGAAGTGTTTCACGATTAAGTTCCATGATTTAGGGACAGGGGAACTTTGTTTAGAAAACAGGTTCCCCTAGTTGACAGGCTGCTTAGGGGCAAGTTCTGGGGTTCTGGGTGTCTATCCTGTCTGTCTATGTGAAACACAGGGATGAACGATGCGGCTGAAGCACAGGATTCTGCTTTCAAGCTGTCCCCTGGAAGCACAAGTACTTTATGTGTTAATTAATACACAGGCCCCTCCTAGGAGGAACCCTGCTATCTGAAGGGACATTGCATGTACAAAGAGCATTTTAATTAATTTATTTATTTCTTTACACATAACTGAAAGTGATGTTACAGTACATAAGTTATTTACAACTGTGCAGTAATGTGTTGCAAAATAAATTATCTAGAAGGCAGCAAAAGTACATTGTGAATGTATATAAAACTGTACAGGTTTGCGGATACACTCTATAGGATTATTGGCTCTGTAGTGTTTCAAGTTACGTTCTCAGAAAGAGAAACAAAATGCCCAAGATTAAAGGAAAAATATACAAACCACGTGGATTTGACTCCATTAAAAACACTATTGGAGAGTCCTGGCTGCGTCCCTGTGTCCAGGCAGGTGGCAGCCAGACCCTTGCCGGCACCAGTGTCCAAGCCTGTCCCGGGGACCCGTGGCGGGACAGCACTTTCCTGCCTCTCTGACCTGGAGGTCACTGCTTATGCGAGGTTGGCGCCTTAGTCTATTTCCATTAGTTGATCAGAATGGAACGAGAAATTAAAAAACACAATCTGGTCTGTGACTCCTCAAGTGCCCTGTCGTTGGCTGCAAGGAAACCCAGAGGGTGTGGCTGGAACACAGCCACCTTGTCTACGGCCATGGTCTCCTTGTCCCAAGGCTGGCAAAGCTCTGCAGTGTCTAGGCCTTGTGCTCCCCACAGCAACTGTAAAAAGAGATGCATTCTGCCTCACTGGTATCTGAAGCGGGAGACAAGTGGCCAGGTGCAGTCTCTGGGCTCCTCCCACTCAATGGTGCTCCCTCCTCCGCTGCCGGGACTCATCGGCAGCACTGGGCGACCTATGTGGCCCTTGTTTGTGTCCTGTGACCTTCCTCTCCTCTGAATGTCATGCTGGCAATAGTACGAAGTCATCATTGACGTCAACCATGGGCACGTAGAAGGATGGCACCTCATTTACACACAGGGACTTGTGCCCAGCGGGGTCCAGCTCCTGGGCCTTCAGCTGCCACTCCATCCTTTGCACAGCATTGAGGGCTGCAGCCTCATGCTGCTGTCGCATCAGCAAACATGTCTGTGGGATATACAAGGTGAGAGGATGGCTAGCCCCCAGTTTCCACATTGCCGCTAGGTTCAACACAGCATTGCAAAGCCCACCCTGTTTTTTTTTTTTTTTTTAACCATAGAACCTCCATCTGGTGAGTGAGATGCACTGGGCAGATGGACCTCCCCAATTCTGCACATCAGACTGGAGTCTGACCCTCAAGTTCTCTACCAGCAGTTGTTGGTACATCTAACTCACCTCTAGGAGTTGTAGCATTTTACCAGAACTGAAACAGCTATGCTTTCAGTTTTCATTTTGGGGTGTGTGTGTGAGAGAGAGACAGAGACAGAGAGAGACGGAGAGACAGAGATAGTTTTGTGTTCATAGTAGAAACGTCAGTATATATACAGATGTATATAAATAAGGGACCTGGATGTAGTAGGATACGTTTTGGGGTCAAATTTTAAGCATGGGCCAGGGAGTCCACCCATGCTCAGAGTTGATGCTTAAGCTAGACACAGTAATGTGGCTGACTCTGGTGGACAGCTTTGGGAGTCCAGTTGACTGGATTATCTCAATGAATACATTGCTCATCATATCCTTAAGTTTTGAATGACTGAAATCAATTAAATTGCTAATTTAGGTGCATGACTTACTCAATGCAAACCACCAGCTGGCATGTTTCCCACACTACAGGGAGGCAACCCATACCTGCGTAGTCTTCTGAATGAAGAAACCCATTCACATTTTGGTTCTAAAAGACATTAACACTGAATATGTTTCTACCAAGATTTGCCATTTTATCTCTTTCCAGGGCTGTCTCTGTGAGTTCGAAGCCAGCCTGGTCTACATAGAGCTAGGACAGGCTCCCAAAGCTACAAAGAAACCCTATCTTGAAAAACAACAAAGGGGGAAAGAAAAGTTTAGAACTGTTTTATTATCAATTAAGGAACAAAAATGTGGTATTTTAAATGTACGTGGTTAAATTGTAAACCCGTTTCTCCTCTCATAGTCTCTTCTGGGCAACATTACTCATAATCTCACCTGGGATGAGGTGTCAAGGGCCTAGAGTTGACTCTGGGATGTAAGAGAGATGGTAGTAGGAGATGGGAGTAGAAGCTCATGGGGAAAACACCTCAGGGACGTATATACATTGTAGCCCATGTGCCACCGGGCTTCTCTGATTCTCCCAAGGTCTTCTCAGCACCTCTGAATGAACTGTTATGATATGCTAACTGTCTATCACCCAGCTAACTCTGACATCTTACTGTCACAACATGCATTTGATGGCAGCAATCAGGAGGCTTTGGATTGCTCCTCTTTTCTGCATTTGAGCAACATTTATGGGGAACCAAATAAAGAGGTATCAGCTCCTTTTTCACATTTTGTGAATGGCATGCTGGAATCTCATGGTACCCTATGTTTGGCTCTACAGCTACAGGTGGGGACTTGCTTCTTCCTTGCTGATCTACCCCTTTACCCATCCTCCTATCCACTGTACTAGTTAATTCTACAAGTGTAGAAGATTATGTTGTGACCTCTGAAAAGGGTTAGGTTAGGTCCTGTCAGTAGACAGAAGGGAAGACACTGAAGAGACAATAGACCCAAGACCTTTTTTCCCTGACAGCAGCAGTAATGGCGGAAATGCAGAAGCATCATTTGTGATCATGTGTGGTAGTGGTATGGCCTCCCTTGCTCAGAGCACTCTGACATTACAAGAACTCACCTTCATACGGTCATACTTGTCATCTACGTCCTGCAGCCAAGAGATGAACTGTCGGGCATTGAAGCGATCCCGCACAGACTTGTTCTCATCACCCTGTAGAACCAAACAGATGTTCACAAAAGCTCTTGGAGGCTAAGGGCGAAACCGCTGATGTTTGCTTTATCCATCAGCAAACACAAGGGTATCCTTATCTTAGCAGTACATGTTTCAACCATTTGCTCTTGCCCTTAAGCTCAGGCACTGGTGGCCACAGACTCAGTCAATATTTACAGGGTAGGGCTGAGTGGAACCAGTTTCCTATGTAGGAGTCTAGTGTATTCAGAGGGACAGATCAAGGCCTTATATAAACCGTGTCCTCCATTATTTAGGATTACAGGATCATATAAAGCTAGCAATAGCATATTTTATTCTTTTTTAGAAGCTAAAAGCAATTTTCCCACTTTGAAAAGAATAGCTGAAAAGCCTGAGGTGTGTTCTGTAGACTGGGATCAGCTTCCTTACTGGCTTTCCCTCTGTGTGCAGCATGAGCTGTAAGTAGACCCTCATTTCATTTTCATTACATGATCTTGTTTGTATATGACGAACTTGCAAACAAGAACCAAGTTTTACATTGCCTCACAAAGGGAGAGAACCTGGAGCTGGAATGGCTGCAGCAAAACAGACTGCTCTGATATACCTATATCTCTGGATGCCAGGGGCAAAGACTGTTAAAAAGTTCTGAAACAGTTGGCCCATGACCTCCTGTGACCCAAGTTTTTATCCAATGTCCAATATGCATCAGCAAGGAGTCAGGCAGAGATTGTCTCGTCTTTCACTTTCAAAAGCATGCTTGAAAAGTACAAGTATTTTGTATTTAAACAAAATTCTCAATTATCTGCCCCAGTTTGCTGACAAAGGCAGAATATCTTTTTGTGCTAGGCATGGTGGTACACGCCTGCAATCCCAGCACTTAGGAAGTAGACGCAGGGCAGGAGTTCAAAGCTGGCCCAGGCTACATGAGATTCTGTCTCTGAAAAGAATATCTGTTGTTAACTTGTGCAAAATGGGAAAACTATGTGTGCCCCCTTCCCCCCAAGTATGTTAATGAACTGAAAAAAGATCTTAATCCAATTCCACTCCATCATGCGGTGCATGGCAAGAGGCCTCTACAGTACTCTTGTAAAAGGACAGATGACAGATGTATCACCAAGGTCTCAACAGCCAGCTGCATGCTGAGCAGGGAACACAGCCCAGGAGTAACTCTGATATAAGACTGTGCACAGTACAAAGACAACAGTGACAAAAAACAATCCCAGATACCCACAGCCTCGCAGAATGGGGTTAGGGTGCTTATCTACAGGAGACTTAAGATCTGAAATGATGCAGAGCAAGAAGAGGTCACAGAGAAGAGTTAAGAGCATGTGCTATCTGGGTCTGATCCACAAATACAGAAACCTCGATTTATGTTTATGAGATAGAGATTGCTAGGAGTTTCCTTAGGGCAATAGTAGGACTGCTCAGGGGCAGGTTAGGACAGGAATGCACTACAATGCTGCTTTGGTGGGTAGTGTAGGTAGATGGGCTGTAGCCTAAGTGCTTCTAGGCCCTGTGGCTCCAACTACTCCAGATAAAAACCAGCTAAGAAGCTTGGCTAGGCCTCTGTAGTCTCAAAGGAACAATTGGCCTGAAGCCAAATGTTTTGTTGCTGAAATTATCATTGACCCATCATGGCCACTAACATAACAGCTTTGGTCGCCCTTTAGCTGTAGATGGGGCTGCAAATCTAAGCATACTGCCATCAATCACCCCTGCAGCCTGAGAGTGCGCTGCCTACTTGTGCACACACACAGGTGCCCCGAGGACTTAGAAATACTGAAGAGACTGAAATAGAAAGGCTCGAGGGCCTTTTCGATGACACTCCCCAACTTCTGAGGCAACCTGGGGTTAGGTGCTTGGATCCCAAAGCATGCTGTGAGCAGGGAAGAGGCTTGGGTATGCAGAATGAGGCTTAGGGGTGGTGGTGGTGGTGTGGTGTTGAAAGCTGGCACCTACACCAGGTAGTGTACTGACCTGGCTTTCCAGAGGCATGTTATAAACCTCAGAGTCTAGCAGCATTGTGCATGCACTGAATGGTACTGCCTGGTTGGCAATGGTCCTGGCTGCACGGCAGTGGACCCGAAGTATCTCTTGCTCACAGGACACAATCAGCTTCTCCTGAGGAAGGAGAGGAACAGGTGAACTTAAAGTCACTGCCACCAGGCACCTTGCCCAAGGCTCCACTTACCCTTTCTATGCTGTGCTGCAGGCGCAGCTTACCCCGCACAGCCTCTTGCTGCTTGAACAGCTCCTTCAGGGGCTCCGCCAGGGAGGGAGGGGGTGCGATCTACAGATATAAGGGGAGAGGGGTAAGCTACAAAGAACATACTTAAAATTCAAACATGTTCCAGCTTGCCACCCAAACCCAAAAACCTGCTGAGAGGTACCAGATGCTTATCTAAAAGCAACACCCAGGAGTTGCTTGTGAACTCTGCCCTATAAACAGTGACAGAAAAGGCAGGGCAGAGAGCGCCTAAGGGCTGTGTTCCTTGTGCAAGGAAAAAGTCAGGTGTGCCTTGCACAGTGGGAGCACAGTGGGAATGTGGAGTGAATAGGGCTCAGCAGGGTGCATGCAATTGAGGTGCAAATAGATCCTTGGACAACTGCCAGGGGTGGGGGGGCAGGGCACTAGACAACCACACTAAAACAGTGAGTAGAACCCACCCTCATTCCTGTGGTCCCGTGGAAGAGGCTCTGGGATGTTGACAACATATTGTAAGCCTTCCAGGCCTCGTGCTCATCTAGACACACCCCTATGTAGTAGTACAATGGTGAGACCATCCAAATTAGGGAGCAGCAAGTGAGCAAGCTACAAAGTCAGCTGAGTGGAGAAGCTTGTAGGGAAGTAGTGAGGTGAAAAAGGCTTTCCCTTTGGCTTTTATGAAGATCTTAAAGTTAAGAAAGTGGCATGTGTCTGTGTGAAAACAGGCCAATTCTGAGGTGCTGAGGAGCTCAGATGAAGCTATTTGCATGATCATGTGGGATGTGCTACAGGAGGCAGGGTCAGGACACAGATGGCCCTGTCAGACAGACCACAAGTCATGGATGTCTTAGAATGGCAATGAAGAATAAAGGAGGGGAGGTGTCAGGGTGCCAGTCAGTGAGACCCAAGAACCGTGACAGGTGAGAGGTGAGAACAGAAAGGGAGATAAACCAGGTGAGACCATTCACTGTGAAAGAGATGTAGAAGGAATCAGGAAGAAAGGAAAGGAAGCACCGAGGACAGGGTCTCGATCTGCACACCCACTGTATAGCTGGGCTGGAGGTGGTGAATGTAATGCAGGGCTAGTGAGAAGATGGACGCACTGACCCTCACTAATGACAAAGGTGCCAACACAGCCCCAAAGGTCTCTATTCGTCAGTACCCTCTTGCCCTACTTACTGACTGGTGCTGTACACACACAGATCCCACAGCACTCACCACAGGGATGTGCAGCTTGCTGAGTGGCTTGCCATCCAAGAGGTAGGACCCTGTGTAGGTGACATACTCGGCATAGCATTGGGGTGCCTGCGGAGTGATGCAGCAGAGGATCTTGCGTTTCTCTTCAATCTTCTTTCGTATTTGAAGGTACTCAAAGTATGGGTTGGACCTGTCGCTGTGGTAGGGTTCAATGGCATCCAGCTTTATAGCATCCACAATGGCGGCCAGTGTTTGCTGGATGACCTCCCGAGTCTGCTGTGTGGATGTGTTCAGCTGCTGCTGCAGCTGCTGACTAGAACGTTGGAAGCGACGCTTGCGGGGGTGTTGGGCCTGGGCATCTTCCTCCTCAGAGGAACGGCCCTTGGCTCTAGAGGTTGGGGCAGGCATTGGATCCTTCTCTGTTGGGAGTATACTCTGCTTGCTCTGGCTTGCAAGCATCTGGGCACGGTTTCTGGTCATGCGCTGAGGAACTTCTTCCACTTTGGGGGCCTTGGGGGCTTCAGTTGTAGGTTTGGGCTCTGGGTCTGTAGCCTCTGGCTGAATATTGCCTGGGGGCCCTTCAGCTGCAGCCACAACACAGGTGGTCTCTGCACTGTTGTGTGCCTGCATCAAGCCATCTGTGGTGGGGCCATCAGGTGCACAGCAGGGAGCAGAAGCCTCTTCAGCCTCAGTTTCTTCATCAACACTTCCCAGGGGATGCTGTTCAGGAGGACTGGGTGCCGGCACCAAGTTGGAAACTGAAGCTTCAGGGGTACTATCATCTACCAGGACCTCTGTTTCCACTGCAGCTTCTAGAACTACATCCAGCTTTGGTTCCTCCGAGGACTCAGGCTCAGTGGAGACCTGAGGTGATGTTTCCTCAGGAGGTGGGACTTGTTGTTCCTCAGCTGCTGAGGCAGAGACCTCCCCACTGCTGAGGACCCCTGTGGGGCCTGGAGAGCTCTCTACTGGAGGAACAGGACTGCCCTCCACAGCTTCTGCCTCAACATCTGAAGTATCTTTGGCCTGGAGAGGGAGCTCTGGCAGTGAGAAAGGCCCCAGGTCGAGGTCATCCTCAGGGCTGGTAAAGGCTTCGTGCCATGGCACTGGTTCTACCTGGCTAAGGGCAGATATATTATGATTGTTGTCTAGGAAGCTGCTCTCTAAGGGTCCCAGAGCCTCTACCTGAGCCACAGTAGTTACACATGTAGGCTCGGGGGCTGTGTCCAGGGGTGCATCTGGGAGTGATTTACAGTTGCTGAAGAAGGACTCCAGCCTGGTGGGAGCTGCATAAGGAGCAGCCCCTTCTGCAGCAGAGATGGCCACTGGGACTGCTCCTGTCCCACCATCTTTGACTTCTTCTAACCCTGACTCAGGGGCTGGCAAAGGGTAAGTGACTGGAGAGACGGGGTATGTGGGCTCTGCAGCATTGAAGGGCCCCGGGGTAGTGGAATGGAGGGACTCCCCAGGGCAGAAATGTTTTGGGGATTCTGCAAACCTCTGTGGAGACTTTAGCAGAAGTTCAGAGCCCACAGGCCAGCTGACAGGGTTTTCAGAGGCACTAGCAATAAGGGTGGAAGAAAGGGCCTGTTCTGCAGCAGTGTGTGTCCACTCAACAGGTTCCTCGGTAATCACCGTGTTGAAGGGACCCTCATCCAGGGGCTCCAGATAGCTGGGCTCTCGGGGAAGAATGGCAGCTGTGGCCTGCTGGTCCTCTGTGGCATCCAGAGGTAGGCCTAGATCTGAGGGCAGGGAACCTTCCATGGCTGGGGTCAACAGTTCACCTCTTGGGGAAGGGGAAGACTTTGCTGGTAGGCTGGAGAAGACGCTGTCTGGGGGTGGTGTGGCACTGACCACAGCTGTTGGTGGACAGTGCAGAGTGTCCACCTTGGGTGAGGGGATACCATAGTCTGGGGAATAGTACCCAGGGGACAGGCAGGCAAACTTCTCTGCAGGAACAGGTGGCAGAGGAGCCTTTTCTTCCATTAAGTGCTGTACTGGGGAATCAAAACTAGAAGCTGCAGGAACACTCTGTTGCCTGAACAGCTTGTCCCCAACACTGAATTCCTCTTCTGGTGTCCTTCTGATATCCACAGAGATTGAGCGATACAGGTTTGTGGAGACAGGCCTTGTAGGTGTCTGGCCTGGGTTTTCTGAAACCACACTGGAAGCCACAGAGAACCTGTCAAAAAAGGGTGGAGAGCAGGCGCTGGTGGATGTGGTGGAGACAGGCATTGAATGCTGGGAGTCAGTGCAGTCAAACACCAGGTCAGGGTAATCATCAGCACTACAGGATGGGGTCCTGGGTGTGTGCATCACCTCCTCATAGCTGGGGCATGACACCACTGAGGTGGGGGTAGGCACCCCAGTGGGTCGGCCCTGCTCAGTCCGGGGTGAAGCAGGTAGAACCTCCTTCAAGGGTTGCCCAGTTAGCCAGTCTTTGGATTCTGTACCTGGTCCACTGTGTGGCTTGTTTTCACCAGTGGGCAGCATGGGAGCCGATTCCTTGAGCTTTTTGTCTTTAAAAGGGGGATCTAGGCCCAGAGCTTTCTTGGAAGGAAGGTCTACGCTCTTTTTGCGCCCGTCATCAGTGGGCTTCTTTTCTTTGAGCTTGGGGTCTCCAGACCTATGCCGCATCTTCTCCATCTGTTTCATGCGTTCCTTGTGCCGCTTATGGCGTTCCTCAATCTCAAGATCTTTCTGGGATAGCATCCTTTCAAAACTTGTCATCATGAGATCTCCATCTCCCAGGAGCTTCTCGCGGGGCCTGATGTCTTTCTTGCTTGAGTCTCTAGATGGCAGGAGCTTGTCATTCCCATTGCTCATCTTCATGGGGTCGCCCTTTTCTCGCTCTGTGTTCTCCTTGAATTTCTCCTTCAGCTTGGTCTCGCTGAGCTTCAGGCTTTCGTCCCTAGACTTCTCCTTAAAGGAGTTGGGAGGGTTGTCCTTATCTTTGGCTACAGGCTTTGGCTCATCCTTGTGATGTCTCAGGAACCCATCTACATGCTTGTCCCGGTGTTTCTCCTTCTCCTCCCTCCACTTTTCCCTGTGCTTCTCTCTCTTCTTCTTCTCTTTTAGGATGCTGATGGCACTTGACCCATACGGCTTTAGTTCCTTTTCTATTTTCTTTGCAGGTTCTCTTTCAGAATCAGTTCTGTCTTTCTTTTCTGAAGAGAACAATTCAATAGCTTTATCTAGCTCCTCTTCAATGTCAGCTTTTGTGTTGTAAGAAACCCCGTAGGTTTCTGTATCTAAGAAGTCTTTTTCATACTGGTTGGAGTCCTTCCTGATGCCACTGCTACTCTCCTTGTAGTCTTCACTCTTTTCTTTCTTCTCCGCCTTTTCCTTCTTGGCTCTCTCACGCTCATGGCTTTTCTTAGAGGATGATGAGGAATGCCTGTGCCTCTCCTTCTCCCTCAACTTCTCTGAGAGGCAGGTACTCTCCCTGGCCTTGTCCTCTGGTGGTGGCTCAGAAAAGGATACCTCCAGAAGTGTGCTTAGGCTGGGTTCCTGGCCATGGTCAGCAAAACTGTCAGAGGAGACTTCACTGATCTTGTCATTGGAGTCTTCACGGTAGTCATTCAGAGCCTCTTCCTCCAGCTTCTCCAGTAGGCTCTTCTCCGCTTCAGGGCCTCGTGAAGACTTTCTTTCTCTGGAGTGCTCCTTCTCGGGCTTCTCTTTGTGCTTACTCTTGGCCTTGTCTTCAGCAAAGTGTTTCTTCTCCATCTTTTCAGGGAGCTTCTGTTTATTTTTCTTGTCTTGGGCAGAGTCGACAGAAACTCTGTCTTTCCTGTCCTTGTATTTTTCTGCACACTCTTTATCTTTCTTTTCTTTGTGTTTCTCAAAGATTTTTTCCTTCTTGTCCTTCCCCCCTTCCGCAACTCCTCTGTCTTTCTTCTTTTCCTTGGGCTCTTTGTCTCTTGGCTTCTCTGTGTGCTGCCTGTCAGAAGAGGACTTCCTGTGCCTATCTGAGGGATGTTCTCTTCCATCTTCCTTCTCCTGGAGGCTATCCACTCTCTGTGTGTCGCTGGCCTCTCCAACTTTGAAGCTGCTGGTCATGTAATCGTCTTTCTCATCTTCACTTTCATCTGTGAATATGTCTGCAATGTACCAGCTCTTCTCCTTCCCCTTTTTATCGTCCTTTTTTTCTGAGAAGTCTTCTGAGATGATGCTAGGGAACATCTTTTCCTTCTTCTCTCTCATTTGGTCAAGGGAAGCTTTCCTGTCTTTGCTGTGTATGTCTTTATGCTTTTCCTTGCTATCTTTCTTCTCTTTAAAACATTTTTCAAACTCTTTGTCTTTCTGACACTTCTCGAGGACAGACTTCTCGCTCCTGTCTCTTTCACTGGACTTGTCTTTGTACTTTTCTGCTCTGCCCTTGTCCTTCCTCTCCTTTTCTAGGACATCCTTTTTCTCTTTTTCCCGAGCTGCATGGGGCCGTTCCCAGGGTTCCAGGTTCTTGGTGAAGTCACAGTCCGACTTGTCCTTGAAGGTGCTCTCACAGCCACACTCCTTTAGGTCCTCCCTGTGAGCCTCTTCAGGTCGCACTCGCCCGTCCCTCCGTTCCCGGGAGCCCTCTAGCGTATCCCTCCTGTCCCGGGCCACTTCAGCAGACTCTCGCCTCTTCTTGTCTTTTTCAGAGAGATAGCTGGGGAGGCTTTTATGCTTTTCGGTTTGGTCTCTCCTCTTCTCAGGATTTTTGTCTGGATAGTCCCTGTCTCTCTTTCGGAAGAAAGAGTCTCGGAAGTCTCGCTTTTCCCGGGCTTTGCTGTCACGCTTCTTTTCCTTATTCTCCTCTTTGACCGTTTCCAGGATAAGTTTGGCCACTGAGTCAGCCTTAATGTCCCTATAGTCTGTCACTGGAGAGTCCCAGCTGTCCTCTCCTTTGAAATCAAAAGAGGAATCTGACAGGTCAGAAAACCACCTCTCTTGTTGGTCATCAGAAAGGCTGAATTTGGTGTCCTCGTGCTCCAGATACTGACTTTTGTTACAATATTCATCAAAATTAGCATCTTCTCTGTACACCTTGTCCTTTTTCAGTTTTTCTTTGTCCTCTTTGAAGGCCTTGTCCTTCTCCTTGGAAACCTTGTCCTCTTTCATGTCATTCTTCTTCTCTAACTTGGAAGGTCGGTCTTTGGACCTCTTCTTTCTTTCCTCTTTGTACAGTCTCAGTTTTTCCTCCTTGGGAGACTTTTCCTTTGTAGACTTCTCCCTTTCTGCCTTACTGGGACGGTCTTTTTCTTCCCGGAATGATCTGCTGATGTCCTTGTTCATATCCTTGATTCTCTTTAGTGCCTTTTCATCCTTAAAGAGCCACTCTTTATCCTCTGACTTCATCTTAGCAAGTTTATCTTCTTTCTTAAAATGCTCTCTGTCGTGCTTCAATACTTTCAACTTATTTTCAGTGGAAATGTCGTTATCTAAGAGGATGGCCTTATCTGGCTTTTGTTTGGAGTCGTCATACTCGTACGTAAAGCTTTTCAATTTAAGTTCTTGGGTGACTGAACATTGTCCTTTCTCCTTGTTTTTATGTTTGTGTTTTGTTTTGTGTTTTTTGACTACTTTCCCTTCCTTGTCCATCTTGGGGACAGCTCCATCTGGACAAGGGTGGAAGGTGCTTCTCTTCTCAGGTGGCATGCTCTGTAGGCCACCCCTTTTACGGTGTTCCTGCTTCCTCCTTGTGGGCTTCAGAGACTCCACACTGGAGCCCTCGGAGGAGCAGTCAGACTCACTTGTCAGTCCCGTCCTTGAGGAGTCTGATAAAGAGCTGACCTCAGACCAGGCTGGGGAAGAAATGGCTTTCCAATTGTCAGTGCGCCAGTGCTTAGTGTGCTGGTCCGTGTGGCCAGAGCTATGTTTCTGGGCCGCAGCACTACCATTAGACGAGGTGGAGGAGGCAGACAGTGAGCTAAATAGGGAAGGGTCCTTCAGCACCAGAGGGGACCCCTTGAGGCAGCCTGTGCTTCCCACAGAGTCCCCGTCATCCTCATCACTCTCTGAGGACTCACTTTCTGACCCCGAGGAACAAAATTTGTCATTCCTCTTTCCAAACCGAACTTCCTTTCCTTTTGTTTCTTTCTTTCGCTTCTTTTTCAATTTGTTTTTTTCTTTTTGCTGCCTAGAACTAGAAGATTCTCGTGCCTTACTACTAGGTAGCATTGTATGTGCTGACAATCTCAGTTTCTCTCCAGCCCCCATGGCAACACTCACATCCTCTTCATCTGATGTGTCTGACAAGATGCGATGGGCTGCCTTCTTTGGTGCAAGCGTGTTGTTTTTTGAGTAACTCTTAACTTCCATTTTGGGTATTGAAATGAAACTGTTTGACTTAGTTTCTTTCCTATAGTCTTTCTTCAGCAAGTGCTTGTCATCCACTGGAGGAACCCTGTCCTGCTCATCATCCTCATCAAACTCATACTCGTCCTTGACAGGGGTAACAGTTTTCTGGGGCTCTGGATTCTTAGCCTTAAGTTTGAGACCTTTCTCAAACTCAGAGTCTGTGTTATTGCCATCGACGGAGCTAGAAGGTGCAAATGATGGGGCGTCCTCCTCTTCAGAGCTCTCTGTTGGGAACAGAAAGGAGACATCAGGCAGGTCAGAATCATTTTCCTAGCATCAGCTAAGAATACTCTGCAGCTGTGAAGGGAACAGGCCTCCCAGTGCATGACTGCCCAGAAGGTGAGACTGGCTGGTTTTGCTTCTGAAGAAGCACTTTAGTCACATCTGAGGCCAACCACGGGCAGAAGGAACCCACAGGGCTTTGTAAGACACAAGGCTGGCATGTGAGTAAAGTGCAGGCATCTTGACAGTGAGGCATCCTGGAAAACTCCTGTATCTGGACGTTCCTGAAGGCACAAGTTACCTTGTAAACCCTGTGTGACAATCTGCAGGAGAATGTCATATGTAGACACTGCAGGGTGCTCCCCCAACAGGGAGTACAAAGCCTCGCCCACCCACTCACATGGTCTGTCTGCCTGGCTTACCAGTGGAGCTCTCCTCACTGGAAGTGTATGTGCCTTTGCCTAACAGGAGATTCACCATCGTTGGGGAATTGGCTACTTTCAACGGTGTCTCGCCTTTCCTGTTGCTTTGTTGAGGGTTTCCGCCATAGCGTAACAACAACTTCACCACCTACAAAACATTAATAATGGTATTAGCAGACTATTTGAAAAGTAGTTACTCTGCCATGCCTGTAGAAAGCTATAGCCCCTTCTAAACCCTGTTGTGGGGGTGCTGTGTATGCAGAGCCATGTGGTAGGGTCTCTAGGTGTCCAGCAGAGCTGTCCTCTTTTGTGAGGGTCCCCTCCAAAAGTGGTTCACTTCCTCCATGTTTTCTTCATCTCTCCTCCTCGATGTGCTACCTCTTCCCCCAAATCTTCTCATACAGCTCCCGCACCACCAAGAGAGAGCTGGTCAGCAGTGCAAGTCCGAAGGGTAGGTACATGGGGGAAGTTATCTTTGGAGGACAGGGGTGTGGAAAATAGAGGAAACAAAGACCACATTTCTGTAAGCTGATTTCTTTATTTTCATTTACATTAGAAAGTAAGATAACTCCTCCTTGCTTGATTTTACATGCATAAAGATGGTTACATGGGTGACAGAAACATTCAAGGTGACATTTCAACAGCTCTATTCAACCATTTATAATCAGCAACCTGTGTTTATAAGGCTGAGAGAGGAACTCACTCAGCTCCAGTGCAAACATCAGTCTCAGTCTGCCCTCACCTGTAGCTCAGGCTTAACACACACTTTTGTCACTCAGCGTGTGCCACCTCACGGTGATGCTTTGCATTGCATCATCAGCATAGAGAGCTTTTAGCATATTTCAGTTTTCTACTGCTGCTGTAACAAACCACCAAAATTTGTCTTACAGTCTGAAGGAATCGGTTTCACTTGCCTGGCTTACATCAAGGTACAGATAAAGCTGTCTCCTTCCTTCATTGTGTAGACTGTCGTCAGAATTTGGTTCCTGTGGTCCTGGGACCAAGGATCTCCTTCTCTGCTGTTAGAGATCAGTATCCTCCCACGAATTTCTGCTAAGACCAGAAATGCAGGCCATGTTTCTACTGGGCCTGTTATTTTTATGTCTCTTCCATCTCCTTGTTCCAGCCAGGAAGAGGGGCTTTCAAAAGCTGCCTTTTGGACAACCCCAACCATATGTTCTCTTCTAAGAGGTCACTATTGTATTCACCTCATAGCTTGTGACATTTTACATAATTATAAAAATGTAAAACTCACGAAAGTATGGAGATAATGGCCCTTGCCCCCCAGTTTTATCACCCGCTAGCTCACAATCAGCTTTACTCAAACTGCCTACCTGTCAGGGCATTTTTTTTTAACAAGTCTCAGACATAAACTTTTCCAGTACATTTTTATAAAAGGGCTTAAAACCTGCAAGCAAACCAACCATCATGCCATTATCTCACCTAAATATTCAATATATTTATATAAATCAGCATCAGTTTTTCTGGGCTGTCTCATTAATCTTTTCATTCAGAAGTCCTAACCCACAATGCTTCACTCACTGTGTACCATTGGGTTCTTGGGGAATCTGGATCTATAGTGCTGCTTTATAGCGCTGCTAACTTGGGCAGATCTCTTCCTCTTCATCCTGCTTATTGTCCTGTCCCCTCAAAGGGAGTCTGGTAATGACATCACTACTGCAACCTAAGACTAAGCTATTTCTACCACATCTTAGGTGTTTCCTGCGGTGAGCCTACAGGAGGCCCTGTCCCTAAGAGATGAAGTCTTGACCTACCACAGTAATCTAATTTTGACCTTCTGGATGGGATCAGTACCAGTGGTAATAGGGATGCAGCAGCTATCATGAAGCTATCCAGCCAGATCAACAGAGCCAACACTGTACATTTAATATGGTGCTATCAATCATCAGAATTGAGAGGTTATCCAGGCACTGACGTAGGGCAGAATGAACAGCTAGGCCTTAGGGCTGAGAAGGGGACAACAATGACAACATAAAACTCACTTCCCAGTATCAGAAAATGTGAAAACTAGCTAAGACAGAGAAACATGAAGCTGTAGAATGGTCCAGAAGTTAAGGACAGAGCAGCCACTGCAGGGCCGCAGGGAGATGCCAACCTTGTAGTGCCCGTTGTTGGCGGCATCGTGCAAAGGCGTGTCGTCATCCAGCCCCTTAGTGTTCACCTCTGCACCAGCGGCTAACAGCTGCTTGGCGATGTCATAATAGCCCCGGTTACAGGCCTCATGCAGTGCAGTCCAGCCTGAAAACAGAAACTTAGGGTATTTGTTATGTAATCCCTGAAAACTTGGTTCCTGCATAAATTGTAGTGAATAACAACAGGTGGGGGGGAGGGGGGCAGGAGAAGGAAGCAGGGATGCTGCTATTTCCTAAGGAGTGGCTCTCTTGGAAAGCAGGTTTTCCTTTTTTTTTCCTTGTGGTACATTGCACAGTGAATATATCTAAGCTGCTAACTGCAGATTTATATGTACAGCACTGGCTGCCAGAGCAATCACTCAGGAGGACCCTGGGCTCTGGCTGGGTGGGATATGGACATTACAGGCAGCTCCCACTTTTCTCAAGGGAAACTATTTTAAAATAGTTACTTTAAATGCATAAATTGTTACTTTAAAACAACTCTAATTAGACAGAATCAGACAATTATAAACTAGGCAACTAAGGTTCCGCACAAAGGTGATTTTGCCTGAACCCTCCCCCCATTGCTTTTTCCTTCTGAGACAATCTTTTAAAAAAATTCTTTGAGAATTTTATACTGTATTCTGATCATATCCCTGAGACCTAATACTTTCAGTTATCATTGCACCATGAACACATAGTTCTCCTGCAGTGTTGCATCATGGTGTGGGATATCCCATCGTAAAAAGGCAGACCGTGTTCTAATCACAAAAATCACACAGTTAACAATTAAAGTCTTGGCCTATCGCACATCTGGGGAGTTATCCCCACTTATGTCCATTCCAACCTCTTTAGGAAACAGCATGAGTGCTCAATCTACAGCAGAGTGGCTTCTGCTAGAATAAAGCAGATACTTTTTAAACACCAGAGCAAGACCCTCCAGGAATCTGCCGTGTGGCAGACCCATAGAAGGGAAATATTTAAAGCCCCCCCTTGCTTGCTTAAAAATAACAAAAACCAATCAAGGACCCGAAATACTTTTCCAGAGACTCAGCAGCAAATCACATGAGGTCCATCCTCCAGGCAGGACTTACCTGCAAAGTCCTTGACATTGACATCTGCGCCTTCACTGATGAGCTCCTTGATGCGCCGGGCATCGCCCCTGATGGCTGCTCGATGCAAACGTGTCTCTCCTCGTTCGTTTCTCTTATTTACCTTATCTTTGGTTTTTGAGGCAGAGTTGGGGGTCCCCTTCTGACACACTGTAGACTGGGAGGGGTGCTTTGGTGTTGTGTCTACTGCAAGCCAAGGAGGGAACAAGTAGGACATTCAGAAGGCAGCTTTATTTCATGGGAACCTCAGGAACCCAACCATTTTCATGAGGGAAAGAAAACCCACACAGGATCCCCTGCCAAGTACAGCCACTCCCTCCGTGCTCTGGTGCCGAGGGCTCACTCACCTGGGCTATTTGCAGACTCCTCAGCAGTCATCTGCATGAGCAGAGCCACCTGCTGACGCTCAGAGAGAGGGTATCCAGCTCGGATCCCAGACAGCCCCATGCCGAATAGTAGCCCGGACTTTCGGGCAACAGGCTCCTTCTTGATCCGCTTCCGCTCAGGACCCTGCTTCTCTGTGTGGCAGGTGAGGGAGAAAGGGAGGGGAGACTTCATGCCCAATCCTCAGAGCTGGATTTTAAATTAATGTTACAGAGCCCCTTCATTCTCCCCGATCGCTTTAGAGCAACAAGGAAGGTCTATGGGGGAAGCGACAGTGCTGGGGACACTGACATTGCCCCACTCTGAGCAGTAGCTGTGAGAGACACAGTATATATAAATGCCCTGCTGTCAGCCCACTGGATCTAAGTCTTGGTCTCCACCAACCATTTGCTCCCTACAGGCGCCACACACAAAGGCAGTAGGATGGTTCAACACGACTGACCTGGCCCACATGGGACAAGTCTCTATTATTAACACGTGTCTGCAATTAAACTTCCCAGCCCTCCTCCAAACAAACAGTGCAGATATAAAATGGCAGACACAGTTTAATATATGTAAATAAATCAAGGCCAACTTGTCAGTACTGTACCTTTCTTCTTGCTTCTAGGAACCTCCATTTCATGCCATGGTGCTTCGAGGACCGTACCAGCCTTGCAGTACCACAACATGGACTGAGCTGGAGGCATCTAAAGGCATCAACACAGAGCACTAACAAGAACGATGTAACAGCTCAGCTGTTCCATCTTAACCGCCTCCTAACAAGCAGGTCCTGGGTGCCTCTGACCGGTGACAAAATGCCCTGCCAACCTCTACTGGAAAGACTGTGCTGCTGCTGCTCTTAAAAGAGGTGGGATGTGGAGAAGACACTCCAGAGTCCATGGTTTGGAAACACAAAGGTTCTCACTTTGCCTCTTGCCTGGCAGCACCTCCACTGCTGTGGAGATTGTAGGGTAAGCCCCTGAGAAGGGCCAAGACGGGTTTAGGGTTCTCCAGGTCACAGGGTACAAGCTACACACCCTAGATTTGCCAAAGGGAAAATGCTGATGAGGCTCTCACTGGCAAGTAGTATTCTTCCCTTCCTATCCAGAAAACCCTCTGCAGGAATAAACCAGCTTCTCAATCAGTGGTGACAGCTCTAAGAAAGCAGCCTCCGTGGGTGACATGACTACCCGACACTGAAAACTCTGGTCTTCAGCTGGCTTGTTTGGCTTCATCGGCACTTTTCCATGGTTGAGGTTAGCCTCAAAATCATCCTACCAATTTTCTATCAAACTGTTAGGCTTGCTTACTTAGAAGATTCTTAATGTGACAAGCCTATAGGTAGTGACATTCACCTGCTTAACAACTCATAGCAAACGCCCCTAAATACTCCAGGACACCATCAGCTAGTTTTAAACAAGCCATGATGTACAAATATGAGAAAGGGGGAAAATTAAGAATATGACGAGAACAAAATGTCAGAAAATCATGCCACTCTCAAAGGCTATACATAGCATCACATAGTCCTAGCTGTGGTGAGCTCTGCTTTTGTGTAGTATGTGGTTGATATACTGCAGATTAGTATGTCTTCAGATTATAAAGCACACTTTTGTTTGCTTGTTTAAGTTTGGCACTATGCCGAGTCTCAAATGAGCCTCCCAACCCTGCATTTTGTTTTATTTGTTTGAAATGGTCTCACATTTGAGGCCTAGGCTGGCCTCAAACTCACAATCCTCCTGCTTCCATCCCTCAAGTGCTGGAATTATAAGCATGTACAGATATACCTATACATTTTGTTTTGTTTGAGAGAGGGTCTTACTATGTAGCACTGACTGTCCTTGACCAGGGTGGCTTTAAATTCAAGAGATTTAGCCTACCTCTACTTCGAGTGTAAAGGTGCTTGCTACCATGCCTGGTCACATACCTATTATTTTAAAGATAACAAAGAAACCTAGTAAAGATGTAAGAGGCTAGCATTCTGTGACTGGGAGCACAACCTGGGATTTTTCCTTGTAGGGAAACTAAGAACACAAGACCTGTCTGTCCTCCAAAACAGTATGCCAACCAGGGGACATACAGGCTTGGGGTGGGGGGGGTGGTTGAGACATGGTTTCTCTGTCTGACAGCCCTGGCTGTCCGGGAACTAGCTCTTGTAGACAAGGCTGGCCTCAAACTCATAGATATCCGCCTTTCTGTGCTGTGATTATAGTGCCACCATTGCCTGGCTGGTCTGCTGTCCCTCCCTGTAGCTCAGTGACCACTAACTCTCACTCAGCCAAGAGGAGCTCTTAAAGATGCTCATAGACATGCAGCACTACTAAAATACTGCTCTGCTCACCTCACCTCCCCCGAAGAACTTGGTTCCGGAGCACAGCAACTTCTCACAGTCAAGCATCTTAGAACATCATCACTTTCTTGTCCAAATGTGAGTGTGAGTGTGTGTGTGTGGGGGGGGGGGGGGGGGGGGAGATAGGGATGGCTCTGAAATGTGCTTTCCTCAAAGTCTGAACCCTTTTACTGAAAGCACTTACTTTCTCTAAGCACATGCAACAACTGGCACCCACAACTGTCCAATTTTACTCCCCATCTTCAAAGGCCAGCAAACTTGAGTGTCTACCAGATTGAGACACCAAAGAAGCCATGGTTCACAATATACCCAGGTTTAGTGTGTCCAAAAATGGCTGAGCTACCTGACAAAGACACAGGCTGTGTTGCAGATGCCCCTGCAGCAGGATAAGGTACCAACATGAATAGAGCCTGGCAGTCTGGCTGACCTAAAGTGTGTGCTCAGGTTACCCAGCCCCACTCCCACTGTCAACAGCTGTATCCTGTCTGTGGGAGGGAAACAGGGCAGGAAGCAGGAACTATTAGTTTCCACAGACAACCAGAGTTCCTCTGACATTTTATACTGATTTCTGTTTATATTCTTCAAATGGAAACAAAGTAGACTTCATATAAATTCCAAATGGTATTTGCTAAAATTGCTAAGTAGAACACTGGTAAGTCCAAGGCAAAATTTAGTCTAGGACACAGTTGAATGAGTGGCAGGTAGAATCACAAGTAGAACCTAAGCCTACAGAAGGGCAGCAGGGGAAGGAAGGCTGTCCAGCTGATCCAAGGGTCCCCTTTAAAACTGCTTCTTGGGCCTTGTTTTGGGAAGAGCCCACGGGTAGAGAGTCTGAGAAAATAAATACTTGGGAGCTGTGGCAGTTCTCTTAGGCAGACATGCACTTGGATGATCCTACTTTCCACCTCTAATAACAAAGAAGGTGACAGTGCTCTACTTTTCTACGGTCTGCACCACGTCTCATGCCAGACCTTGGAGGAAAGACAGCTGTGTTCTATCACTCAGATGGAAAACTTCCTAACTTGTGATTGGTCACCCACTGACTCTTTTTCCCAATCACCTGGACCTGCTGGTGTGGCTTTCAGGGAGACTGGACAAATGCACTGGCAGCCTATTATGACTGACACCTTTCTGCCATTACCTCTGTTAGATGCACAGGTTTTTGGCAGCGAGGACTGACTGCTTTCCCAGGATTCCTTGAATGACGGGGCAACACATCCAGTTTCCAGCTGTGAGCGTAGCAGAAGTCTATGACTCTACCAGTGCTATTCAACAGTGTCAGGAACCAATAACCAATGTTCCTATCTAGACTTACTCTTTTATTGCTTATAGCTCACTGCACATTCTGAATGATTCTCCCTCATGCTCCTTTACAGCAGCTCCCCTGTGCCTGCCTCCTCCCCTGCAGCTCTAACCAGATTTAACCCTTACTTTCTCTTATCTCTCATATGTTCTACTTCCATCTATGTCTCAGTTCAGGAAATTTGTTCAGCTACAATTAACTCATTGGTTATTTTGTGGGTGTTTGTCTGTGTAAGTTCAGAGGTCAACTTTGGATGATGACACAGTGCATCTTTATATTTCATCTTTTTGCAATAGGGTCACTTAATGGCCTGAGGTTTGTTTGCCAAGTAAGCTAAGCTGGTTAGCCAGTGAGTTCCGGACATTTACCTGCTCACACCTTTCCAGCTCTGAAGTTAGAAACATGTGCCACCAAACTTAGCTTTTGCACATCCTCAATCTGTACAGTAAGAGCTTTATTCCCACTGATTCTATTGTATCTAATAAACTATAGTCTGGCCACTGAATTTATTTTAGTGATAATTTTCATATCCGGATCTTTGTTTGATACTTGTTTTATTTCTTGTGTCTGATCTTATTTTTTTCTCCTATTACATTCTTCTGGTTTTCATTGTTAACATTCCAGGGTGTTATTCTAAATCCAGCCCTCGAAGAGCTTTCTGAAACAGCTTTCTTCCCTGTGGTCTATAATTCTGCCAGGCATCCAAGAACCTCGTTAATGACCTTAAACCTGTCTTGCCAGTGTGTATGGAAGCACAAATCCAACCCTACTAGAGGAAGGGACAGGTTTCAGAAGAAAAGCCTATAAACCCTCTTTAAAATTATCAGCAAAGACTGGGATCTTTCCTTGACAGACAAATGTCATCCAAAGACTTAGTCATTTTGTGGGGATAAGCACTCTGTGGTGTCCGAGGACTGGCTTCAGGGTAGAGGTCCAATTCTGGGGCCTGTAACTCTACTAAGTGAGGTACTGTTATTCATTTCACAGTGTGAGGGTTGCTTTTGGCATTTCTAATTCTAGGCTTTTGCAATGAGACCAGTACACCTCATTATGGAAATTGTAACTCTTAGTAGCAACTTCAGAATCCAGATGCCAGTATAGTCTTTATTCTACTCTGTAGAGGAACAACTTTCATAGTGGTATTTTGAAATAGCAGTAAATTA
This sequence comes from Arvicola amphibius, assembly GCF_903992535.2. Lineage (NCBI taxonomy): Eukaryota > Metazoa > Chordata > Mammalia > Rodentia > Cricetidae > Arvicola > Arvicola amphibius. The sequence goes on from NC_052061.1 coordinate 48,789,105, forward strand.
CTTATAGGTGTTAATGAAACTCTCTCCATGGAACAGTTTCACACTATTCCTAGATATGGGTAAAGTACAGTGAACACCAATGCTCTTGACAACTCTTGTTTTTACATAAAAAAAAAAAACCAAAACCACCACCACCACCAACAACAAACCCACAAAAAAACACATGCCTCCCCAACCAAATATTTGACCTAGTTTATTTAAAGTACAGTGTTTCTGGTCACAAAGTCCCAATAGTGGACAAGATACACACTAAGCCATCAGTTGTAAAAATTAACTCCATCTACCATACCTAACCTTGGGCTACATAGTATGTAGAGGGTTTACAGAGTGCTGGTCTTAGCAGCCCAACCTGCAGTACAATCATTACATTAAGTAATGGTAGTAATTGCTAACTGCACTTCTGATTTACTGATAAGTGTTTGTCTTTCATTTTTGTGAGGGTCATAATAGCTGTGCTGTGGTAAGTGACCCCTTGCATCTATGCGCTATGGCATTCCTATCCCGAGTGGACTCCTCTATTGTTGTTCTTCCTTCTTAGATGGCTATCTGTGGGGGTAGTGAGGTCGGATACAAGTCAGACCATGTCCTGGCCTTTGTGACCTCTGCAGATTGTTTTTTCAAGTTCTAAACCAAGGGTAACATTTAAACTCTCACTGCACATTTTCCCAGAATCACATAAGGCATATACTTGCTGTGGCATAGTTCACATAAGGCATATGCTTGCTGTGGCATAGTTCAGCAGCAGAATGTGAGGAGATCCACATAACGAACAATCAGGACAATTTCAAAACCTGCCACTTATTCTCACTATACAGCACATGCTGAAGATTAGAAAGTAATAAAGCAACAAGTTCAGACATCTATCAATCCTGCCTGGCTAGACCCCAAACATTGGCAATACCCCTCCCAATATTGAAGGGGGTTTGCGTTTCACAAGTCAGAACCTGACAAATGGGAAGGCTGGGGCAGAGCAGCAAAGGCAAGTCTCAAAGTCCCACAGTGTATAATCAGGACTAAACTGCCTGGCTCCTGTATTTGCCTGCCACTTCTCCTGTTACCTTGGCTTATTTTGCTGTCTCCTTGCTATAAATGCCAAACAAAAGCCCCAAGCCTTGGTATCAAGGATGTGTTATGCCATGGGTTTGCTCTCCAGAGCAACTGCCACTGAATTTTGGAAAACTAAAGAATTTAAACCAGAAAGAACCTTCTTTGCTAGTCCATGATCTCCTTTGTTAAAGGAAAAAAAAGGCTAGATCTAGACATGAAAATTGGCTGAGAAATACACCAGACCAACCACTTCTCAATTATGTAGAATATTTTATTTGGATCTGTTTGGTCACAAGTAGTCTAGGCTCATCTCAGACTCCGCACTGGGCTGAGGCTGCTGGTCCATAGGTCATAGCTGGGGTATGCCAGAAACCCCCATGTTCTCAGTATCCCCTGCCATGACTCTGGCTAGTGAATCAGTGGCTTGGTAGACAGGATGAAGACTCTACTCTCTCATTTGCCATGGTCCAGCATCTGCCAATTTGCAGCCCACAGCAATGACCACACCTAGTGAACAAGTTTTGGTGCAGAAGCCTCCTTAGCCCAAACTCACTATCTCTTATACCAAACATTCTGAGTTTCATGAATTCCTACACAGTTAATGGCAAGAGACTAGAAAAACTGAGGGAACAAGACCTGAGGAATAAACACCTAACCGAATGCCTAAGAACTTATGAGTCAACGTGCTGCACAAACCCTGAGAGTCTTGTTCAAAGGTATAAGCAATACCTTTTATTCCCTCCCTTGTTCCAAAGAAGCAATGGATACTGGGAAGAGGCAATTGTTGGCTCCAATATTTGACTATGACATATGCAACGGAGCAGGTGATTTCTGTGTGAATCCTACAAAGGTTAGGTAAGTGGCTATTTACAGTGATTTTTTAAAAAAGAAATTTTCCAACATAAAATGGGGGTCAGACATCATATAATTCCATAATAAAGGCTTTTCCATCCCACACCCCAAGCATTAGATGGCCTACAACTCACAGAATCTACCTGCCTCCTAAGTGCCAGGATGAAAGTACCTGCCACCACACCAGGCCACCATGAATATTCTGGTGCAGGAACTCTATAAACTGAGACCAGACCAAAGGAGCAGGAGGAAGAGCTTGTCAACAGGTCAAGGTGGTGTCTGTGGTCAGTCCCATGATCTGGTCTGGAAGAGGTCATAAGGGAGTGGGGATAGTCTTATATTCTAAGATGGGGCACTGACTCTGGGCTGCCTGGTTTTCTTATACAGACAACTAGATCTGCTTCCAGTCTTATCAATGTGTCACAAGGGTCAGACGTTCCACTGCTAGCTGTCAGAAATGTATTTTCCCAGTCTCTTCCCCTGCACTACCAACCCTAAAAGAGGCAATGCTTCTGGATATGCTCTTGTCCACAGCTTCCGGGTATTGTGATGACAATTATGTTGCACCACCATACAGAAGTACAACCTTGGGAGGGCAAGCTTTTCACCAGGCTGACTCACAACAGACAAAACTGTATTGTTCTTGGCAGGCTGCCCTCAGTCCTGACTAAGCACTGGAAGGCCACACCTCCAGTGGGCTGGGTCATATCCAACAGGGTCTGGGAAACAATTTGTATGGTTTGGTAGTCTGAGGCTAGCCAGCATTTTGACACTTGAGGGAGCAGCAGAGAAAGCTGCCGGGAATCCTGATTGGGGTGGGGAGTGGGGGTATTCCTTGTGTTTCTGGGCTAGGCCACTTATGTCATCAAGGATGAGTACTAAATTGTACATTATCAGCAGAGGGCGCTGGAGAGACACTGTAGGGTCAAGAATAGCTAAGCTGTTGGCCTGGGGTTTGCACTTACTCATAATAACATAATTTCAAAGAGGTAGAATGTGCTTAGTATGACTAAGCCAAACACTTCGAGGGAAGCCTGAAAACCCTAAGAAGACAACCAGAGAAATCCTATCTCATTCTCTATTTTATCAAGTTAAAAGTCTTTTCCAGTTTCTAGAACTCTGAGCTAAAATAAAACTCGTTTACATGGGGGAAAAATACCCACCATACAATTCTCACTTCCCCCGGTGTGTGGGGAGGTTATTCCTGAATAACGTGGTGGGTGCCTCTGCAGATAGGTGACAGCCTTCTACTCCATCATACCCCATCTCTATGCTTCTTTGGGGGAGAGGGAGAGTATCTTAGGTATCTAACTCACCAAAAAGTGCAGAAGAGAAAGGCAGTTTAAGAAGAAAAGCATGTGAGTAAGAAAGTGAGTAAGCAGATCTCGCCGGAGGAAGACAAAGATTCACAGCCTTCTAAAGCTATACCGCACATCTGTAATTCCAGTACTTAAGAGATGGAGGCAGAAGGATCAGAGTTTGACAGCAGCCTGGGAAATATTATGAAAACCCATCGCAAAATATGGAGATATCTAAGGATGGAAATGCAGATCAAGGGTAGAGATTTACATACATAGGCTCTGGGTTCTATTTCCAGTGCAACAAAAATGAGTGAAGAAATAAACTAGTAAACAAGGGAGTTCAACCTTGCACACGAACAACAGTATCATCTCAATGGAATGACTAGTGTTATACTAATGAAGCAGATTCACAAATGTTATTAGCCCTTAAAATAGTAGTAAACTTAGATCAGGGCATACACACATTTTATATGTATGTCTACAGCTTAGTTTTGATTGAAAATACTTCCAAATATATTTCCAAAATGTTCTAAGTCTCCCTAGCTGAGCTCCTGCTGGTGTGAACATACACAGACTGATAGTACCCCCTCACCACAGGTTGAAGGATGACCACAGAGTACAGTGGGGACAGAGACTCATCACTGATAAACACAAGTCCAACCCCCATGACCCCTGAGGAAGAATTCTCTCTAGCATGACAATATGAATCACCTTTCACAAGTCACGGGGCTCTCCTAGGAAGCACAAAGATTTGCCTCATTAACACTTTATAGCAAGACTTTCAGAGAATGTGCGACCACTTCAGAGGCTGTATTTCAATCCCCCACAACCACTGTCTAAAACACCAACAGTCAACAGGGAATACCATGCTTTGCAACAAGCAAATCAAGAGAGGGTCCTCCCCCTCTACACACACACACACACACACACACACACACACACACACACACACACACACACACACACACACGGAAAAAGGCATTCAGGTTTGATCTGGTTTTCTCTGGGTACATCCCTATGAGTTCCAAGGATGTCCCCTCTACCCAACCCAGCCTCTCCATTACAGCAGAACAGAGGTGGAGGAAAACCTGATATCCACATATTTCTGCTTTTCCTTGGAAACATCTGCGATAGAGAATGGAACATTCATCTCTGTCCCTTCTTCATCTAACGTCTCTACAAAGCATCCACTCCCAAACACCAATAAATTACAGGAGTCATGCACATCGACCCAAACTATGTCCTTAAATCCTAGGCAAAGATAAAAGTGTGTACTGCCCTAGAAGGTAGCCTCATCTCAGTACCTTTAGCAACCTTGTCTCATGCCCAGGACACTGCCTCGGTATGCATTTCTGGAGCCTGAGACTAAAGATGAAAGGCAGTGTTCTCAGTAGGTTCACTCCAGGCCTCTGCCATTTTGGTGTTTTCCTGCCCCATAAGTTATTTATTTGGGGGGGGCAAGGGGGAGGGAGGGAGGGAGGGAAGGAAGGAAGGAAGGAAGGAAGGAAGGAAGGAAGGAAGGAAGGAAGGAAGGAAAGGGGCTGAAGAAAAGTCAGATGACCAGTAGAGGGGAAGAATACTGTCTGGGTACAAAGATCATCAAACACAGGAGGATTTGCAAGCCAGCAGCAGAGACCAGGGTTCTTCCTTGAGTAGCCCAAGACAGAATCAAATTGGGAATATACACAACAAGGGGTAACAACCCCAACCTCTACACATGCCTAGGTATGCTCCTGTTCTAAATCTTAGAGCTATAACATTTTCAGGAAAGACTATATACCAGCTGACTCATGTTCAGGATTCTCTCTGGTTTTTTGCTACAAATAATAAAATTTAATTCAAGTGTCCTGGTAGCCCTGCATCTTTGCTCTGTATGAACTTCTGGAAAATATAGCAGGGAACATGGACCCTTGCAAGTTTGATATCTTCAGATGAGGCTTTTCTGTTAAAGACATGGGCTCAACTTGGAGGAACCATCACGCAAAGGCTGGTGCAGCAGCTACAGCAAGACTCTTCCATGGATTCAGTGTTAAACCGGGAAGGGCAAGGGATGGGACAAGTGGCCCCTGTCTGGTACCTGTGTCCGAGTCTTTCTGCTCTCCATTGGCCCCCACAGTGAAGGGCAGCTTCCTCTTGGTGGCTCGTTCTCTCACCTCCTTCCCTCCATCACTGCGGTCCAGCTTTGGAGTCTTGGTTAGAGAAACTTTATCTTTATCCTAGAAAAGAAAGTGATACTTTCACATATAATTCCCAAATTAATTCCTCAAATCAGTTATGACTTTGCTTCATGTACCAAAGAAAGCAAATCTGTTACTGGGGCAATTAACGGCCACTCCTGTTTCTGGCCACATGTGCAAAGCCAGGAGGGCTATGTTGGTGACAAGGACTAAAAAGATAGTGCTGACTGGGGTTTGGCATTGACCACAGGCCCATAGTACATGCTGCTCATCCTTTAACTGAAAGCTGTGCAAATGAAGAAGAGCAGGTTGATTTCTGTCCCATACTATTTCCCTAGAGGAAGTATTAAATGAGGAACAATGAACTCTCCCTACAATGTGGAATCAAACTATTCATCGTAACTCTCATATGGAAAAAGGGGCCTTTAAAGGTGCACACTCACCTTGTCCAAGGGTTAAGCCCTAAAGTGACTCCAACAACCTTGCATCCCCTTTCTGTGCCCACTGAACATTGGCTGAATTGCAGCTTCGCAGTTCTGCTCCTGGGTGATATAATGTACTCTGCCCATACTTTCTACCTCACCCCGGGCCAGAGATACTGGAAGGTAGCATATCTATAGGTAAGAAAAATTCAAATCTATGTACCTAACCATAGCTACTATGCAAGAGGGTCTCTCTTACAGGGTACTAACCCAGGAGCTTTATAATTCTGGCCACTTATCCCAATCCCACACATATATACACACACAACGCATGTACATGCCAATGCCAGGTTGGTCATGAGTAAGTTTAGAATTTGTTTCATCAAAAAATCAGTATGGGGGCCGGGCGGTGGTGGCGCACGCCTTTAATCCCAGCACTCGGGAGGCAGAGGCAGGCGGATCTCTGAGTTTGAGGCCAGCCTGGTCTACAAGAGCTAGCTCCAGGACAGGCTCTAGAAACTACAGGGAAACCCTGTCTCGAAAAAACAAAAACAAAACAAAACAAAAAAATCAGTATGGGCCAGGTGATGGGGGCAAATACCTTTAATCCTAGCACTTGGGAGGCAAAGGCAGGTGGATTTCTGTGAGTTTGAGGCCAGCCTTTTCTATAAAGTGAGTTTCAGGACAGCCATGGCATGAAAGAAACTCATCTTTAAACAAACAAACCCAGTATGGATTAGATGTAATGCACCCCCCTCCAGAAGCGGAACCTAGACACACTGCACATGCACACCTACCATGTAGATTCTGAAAATGTTTCATACAAAAGCAAGTCTGTATTTGAGGCTCAGGTCACATGGTATTTACACACACAGAACATGGAGTTATGGAGGCAGGGAAAACGTGAAGAATAGCTAGACATCAAAACCCAGGCGCACACAGAACATGACTGTGGGAGCAGGAGGTGCCTTTGCAAATGTTGCAGGTGTTGCTATCCACACTATAAAGGGCAACTTGTCTGGCAAAGCAACAGTTAGCACTGTGACCACTACACCCAGACCCAGGAAGAACTAGAATCGGGCTGACCTGAAGGAGTCTACAAGTGAGGTTTGTCAAGTCCAATCAACAACTTTGACTGGACATGGAACAATCAGTTCTGAGTCTTTGGCCTCTCCAGCACTCATCACAGAGGGGGGCTCTGGCCCTGACTTCCCTCACAGATGGTGCTATCCTTTATAGCAGCCAAGCAGAGGGCCTCAGCAAAGACACCAACACATACCTGCTGGAGTACATGAACACTGAGGTATGATAGAACCTAGAGGCCATTCTGCAAACACAGCACACTTGAGACTGACTGGTAAACGTCATTCATATTGAAAGTGAAATAAAGGGGGCTGGAGAGATGGGTCAGTGGCTAGGAACATTTGTTGCTCTTGCAGAAGACTAGGGTTTGACTTCCGCCACTAACATGGTAGTTCACAAATACCTAAAACACCTATTCCAGGGTTCTGGTGCCCATCTCTGACCAAGCACATACATGGTACATAGACACAAATGCAAGCAAAACACTCACTGAGAAAATAAAATGAATAAACCTAATTTAAAAATTAAAAAATGTAAAAAAAAAAAACAGTGAAAAAGAAGCTGTATTTGTGTGTCACTTGAAAGTTTCACATTTAAAAAAAATATAAAAACTACCAGCTCGAGCCGGGCAGTGGTGGCGCACGCCTTTAATCCCAGCACTTGGAAGGCAGAGGCAGGTGGATCTCTGTGAGTTTGAGGCCAACCTGGGCTACAAGAGCTAGTTCCGGGACAGTCTCCAAAAGCTACAGAAGAAACCCTGTCTCGAAAAACTAAAAAAACTACCAGCTCTTTGTGTAGGTAAATAGCTGCCACACAATCACCTGTTCTCTGGGTTAAGCCTCCATGTTACTGAAACAGTCATGGATCTACTGCCCGTGGCCACTTAACATTGGGGCCTATTAGAAGAAACAGGTTATTGGGGGTTAAACTTTTAAAAAAATATTTATTTATTTATAATGTATACAATATTCTATCTGTGTGTATGCCTGCAGGCCAGAAGTGGGCACCAGACCTCATTACAGATGGTTGTGAGCCACCATGTGGTTGCAGGGAATTGAACTCAGGACCTTTGGAAAAGCAAGCAATGCTCTTAACCTCTGAGCCATTTCTCCAGCCCCGGGGTTCAACTTTTAAGAGAGTGTCTTGTCTGTCTTGCCTTCCTCTCCTTTATTCCCACCTAGAGACGAGCATTATGCCCTCTTGCCAAGATGCTCTCTCTGCCTCATTCATGCCAAAAGAGGTGGGGCAAAAAGACTAAAGACTAAACCCTCTGAAAGTGCGAGCCTCTTCCATTGCCACCCCTGTGCGAACAACAAACAAAAAAACCAAACAACAAAACATGAGCCACATCCACACAAACAAAACTTTAAAAAAAATTGGGGGTGGGGAGTCATACTAATACACCTGGCACTCTACTGAAGACAAATTCAGAGCTCAACATAGAACTGAATGAATGCTTAAAAATGAGGTTCTGAAGAGTGAATCTGGACTCAAAATTTTGTTCTCCAACTATGAAAAGACAGCATGGTTCCAACTAGTATGAGCATTCCCCACTAGAAAGGAGACTAACTGTAAATGTCACAGAATGTCTACTTCTGAAATTGAGCCAAGTCTGATCAACATCTCCTGTGAAACTGTAGTATGTCCTAAAAATGGTCAAGGTGGCAACAACATGGCACCTGAAACAGCCACAGCCCTGACCCCATTCAACCATGTGTTGTACTGTGCACACATGGTACATACAGAAAAGCTTGCCTTAATCAATTCCATGACTTTCATTATAAAAATTGCAGAGAGGAAATTTCAGGATAAAGTCAATGTATTTGGAACTTTAATTCACTGGCCAGTGACCTTAAAAGCAAAAAACAAACAAACAAAAACAACAAAATCAAAAACCAAAAAAAGAAAATTCAGTAAGGGCAAAATACTATACAGGACACCAGTAACCCAAACTTGTGAACCAAATCATTCTACATACTCTTGTAGAGAAGTCCATCCTCTCAAAGTAGCCCTAGCACTTTTGTAACATGTGCTTCAGTGGACTCTGCTCCAGTCACTGGATCCTACTGCATCTTTATATTACAATCAGAGCTTAAGCCCTCCAACTTTCAAGGCAATTTTAACTTTAATTACAAAAGGTCCTCTGAATATCCAAGTGAACTTACAAGGATTTCAATGGCTTTATGTTGAATTTATGTACAAGTGGAAAGGGAAGCACCTAAAAGACAATGAATTTTCTGATGTGGGAGTCCCCTTTGTGTGCTATAATTACCATTAATGAATAAAGAACTGCCTTGACCCATTGATAGGGCAGAACTTAGGTAACGGAGAGAACTGGACTGAATGCTGGGAGAAAGAAGGATGAAGTCAGGGAGACACCATGGATCTACTGCCGGAGATAGATGTGCTAAAACTTTGCTGGTAGGCCACGACCTCGTGGTGATCTACAGATCAACAGAAATGGGTTAAATTAAAATGTAAGAGTTAGCAAATAAGAAGCTAGAGCTAATGGGCCAAGCAGGATTTAATTAATACAGTTTTGTGTGATTATTTCAGTTCTGGGTGGCCGGGACAAACAAGCGGCCCTCCTACTACAGTTTTCTGAATTCATTAAATACTATTATTAAAGTCTTCCTAATATAATACCTTAGCAATTTCAGGCTACAGGTATTATTACAACACATCTTGCAACATATCCTCCAAAATAATTTATTTAAAAACAATTTTATTAACTCTGCCTGCTTTTAAGAAAAATGATTTACTTCTTTCCTACCACCCTTTTCTTTCAATGACAAGGTCTTATTCTGTATCCCTAGCTGGTCTCAAACTTTACCAGGTTGATATCAAAAACAGAGATCTGCACTCTCTGCTTCTTGAGTGTCAAAGTTAAAGGTATGTGCCATCATGCCTGGCAAGATCTATTTTATTTATAAGTGTATGTGGTATGTGTGTGATAATTCATATGAATGCAGATGCTCTCAAAGGCCAGAGGAGAAAGATAAGTCTCTGATTTGTTTGTTTTTGAGAAAGGGTCTTACTTTGTTAATTACAGCCTGAGCCTGAACTCTATATACTTCTGAGAGGTGGGATTACAGATGTATCATCACACCCAACTGTAAATATACTTTACAATTACAATCCCTGACTTTTCATTAATTACATTAAGAAGTGAATTTTATATAAAGTGTTTGCATTGCAACCTTGCCCAAATCATTGAGTCTTATAGCTTTTGTGCAAATTCTTAGGGCACTTCCCTATAGATATCTTGGGGGAAAAAAGGAAGTTTATTCTCTCCTTTCCAATCTCTTAGATTTGCTTCTGTAGTCTTGCTATTGTACTAGCCAAACCTGGCAGCACAATACTAGGTTTCTTTCCAACAGTGGAGAAACTAGGTATCTTTCTGCCTTGTTTTCAAACTGATACAGATAGTCCACATAAAACCTGAGAGGGCTTAAAAAGGAATTCTAGACACTAAAAAACAAATTTATCCACATTTCCCCCCTCCCCCTCCCCCAATTGGCTTTGCTTGAGGTGGTATGCTGTGGCTCCTTTAAGAGAGGTCTTACTGATTCTGCGGTAGTAGCTGGCAAGTTTGGCAGCTTCCCAGCTGTGGGTGAAACGGCTAGCACTAACTCTGACTCTTTGGGGAAACCAAGCATTTGGGTGGGGTTTGTGAGTAACATGCTGCGCTTGCTTGGTGGCAACGTGGACTGGCTGTGTTCCTGGAAGTGGGGCAGTGTGCAATGTTCAAAGGCACAAGCGGCTCCGCCTGAACAGGACAAGCAGGCAGTGCCATATTTCCACTATTAATGGGGCAGTTTAAGTTTTAAGAAGCACTTAGCATTTTAAGAAGCGCTCCTGGACAGTAAAGAATTACAGATACACACTAGGACAGATTCAGACATCAGAGACCTCAAAATGGGTCAGTGTTGGATAAATGTACGTAGGCTTGGAAGAAGAAAAAAGAGTACAGAGAGTTGGAAAAGAAGTAAATGGTTAAAAATAAAGTCTTTAAAGAGAGTACAGACAGTCATAGATTAAAGGAGTAAAGAAAATAAAATAATAGAGTAAAAACAAGCCACATAAAGATGAAATATGCAGAGAGTCTGGATTATGTATGTGTTATATTTGAAGTTTTGACTGTGAATGAACTAAGTACAGAGAGGTATTTCATTGTATGGGCTGCTAAGCTAAACCAGCATGTATATTATAAAGGTATCATGACTTCAAAAATTTGGGTCTAAGGATATGTTGCTTTGGAAAAGAGGTTCTTCTGTTGTTTCCACAGATGATGAGAACCCGTGGAACAAAACCCAACCAGGGGACTTCTGTATGAGGACCTAATATGCTCAAGAATGTTCAGCACTCCTATAGCCATGACATGTGTCACTCCTGGAGAAGTGGGGAATGAACAGGGCAGAAGGGACCAAGTGGAGAAGCCACTGAGGTTTTTAGTGATTTGCTAACCGACAGCACTGGCTAGCCCCAGGAATGGTTTTGGGAAAGAATCCAAAGCATGGCCAGTTTTGTTTGTTGTGGAGCAATACTAGGGCTCCACAAGGAGCTTTGATCTTTGATATTGCAAAGACCACTAGATATTATGGCATATACAGGGTGTACACACACACACACACACACACACACACACACACACACACACACACACAGAGAGAGAGAGAGAGAGATCTTAAATTAAGGGATGTACTAGCCTTGAGGGGTGCCCACCCAAAGATCCTCCTTATGTTCACCAAGTCTGTATAAGATAGATTCTCAGCTAAGAAGCTGATCCAGAATGCCCTTGGAGAATTCCAGGAGAGGCTGCTTTTCACTCTCTTCTGGGAGAGTTTATGCTGAGATTCAGATGACCATCTGTCACAGGAAAATGAGAATGGTTCTGAACTAGGATGAGAGATATCACTTCTTGCTGAGTTGTCTTGGTTAACACAGCAACCCTATAGCTCTCAACATAGCATGGTCAACAGGGAAGGGAATTTGCTGGTTCCTACTTCAGTTTGGATGTTGCAAAGGTGTTGAGTACATCTTTTCCACATGCCAGCTTGTACCACTAATCAGTGTGTAGCAAAATATGTACCAGAACCACATGCTCTTTCCTTTCACAAATACTTCACTTGGCATGATTCATTTGGGGATAAAAATGAAAAAATAGGTTGCTTTTGACAACATGCAACTGTTTCTGAGGAAATGAGTTCACAGGGTAATAGTTGAAGCCACTGCAGGGTCCTGTCACCAGCAGGTCCTCCCTCATGATCCCTGAGATCCTACGTACTCCTTAAGGAAGAGACTACATCGTGGAGTCCTCTTACTAGGTTCCACCCTGAATGATCGGATGAGCTAGGAAAAATCCACTAGCGCTAAGCACTGCCAGCAACATTACACAGCAATTTCACAATTACCATCAATCTCCAGAAAAGATCTGGCCCTTTGCAGTATAGTATAAGTAAGCAATCAATCAAACAAACAAACAAACAAAAAGACATGGCTATCTTGTTGGAAAAGAAAAAACAACAACAACAACAACAACAAAAAATCTTAAATCAAATCCATGTACACTGCTCATGGTCAATACATAATCCAGGTTTTGCAGTCTCAATACTAACTCAACACAGCTCAACTTGTGTCTCTTCAGTTAACAATAACCCAAACCAACATGAAACAACAGGAATTATTTATTGTTATAAGGCTGTTAGAGCCTAATTTCTACAGCTTTAATCATGGGTTGCTGCAACCTACTACTCTTGCTGGGGCCCGATTAGACCTTCTTACCCATTCACACCTGCACATCAGGCCATGAACCATACACCTGAGAGGCATCACTTCTTCCACGACAACTTCTAAGACCCACATACTAGAAGAACTAAATATTCTGAGCACAGCTTCTTCATCTTTCTCAGTCTGCCAATGACAGGTCCAATCTTTATTTTCCCCAATCTACACCTTAAATCTACTTGGTGCTGCATGAAACCCAAGCCTAATCAATTCCTGGTCTCTTACAGACATTTTGGGGGGGATTCTGTGACTCCTACTTACATCACTTGTGTGTCCATAAGAAGTTTTTGTACAAAACAAGACAGCCAAGCAACACAGATTGATAGATCTCTCTCTCTCTCCCTCCCTCCCTCTCTAAACAAAATAGGGAACTGCTCTGATTTGAATGTCCACAGGCTCTGAGATGTATGTCCTGTTTCCAAGGTCAGTTTAGTGAGGAAGTTCTTCACAGAGAAGGCTGAGAGGATAGTGAAACCTTTTCCCTTATCCTTTCCTTTCTCAACAATTCTGATTTTATTGCATGGGAACTTCCATGCATATACCTGAAACCTAGTCTTTGCATCTATTCAGTGTGAAACTTTCCCAAAAGTAGTTTCATGCTACACGAGTATTTAGGGTCCCAAAGGCACATCTATCTTTTATTTCTAAACAGCACCTAATATATCCTTGTGTACAAGCCACTTTATGCTCAACCAAAATTGAAAAAAACAGATTATCTGGCTCACTAGTCTTTACATGTAGAATACCTGCTAATAGTAACTGAGAGTATTATCAAGATTGAGAAAGAATTAAACTGGGAGGAGCACTGACAGACTGAAGGCATAGCAGAGCTAGGACCTATTAACAGCCATGGGTTAGGATAGGTACCAAGAGGTTCAGGAAGAGCAACTAGGAACTACATCAAGGTGAATTATGACTAGAAAATCATCTTATAATAACATGACCTGAATTCTGAGGGTGAGTCAGGACTTCACCTCATTGGCTAAGAGGTGCTCTTCTACCACAGAGAAGAAACTCAGCCCCAGGACAGCTCATACACTTGGTAACAGTTATGATATATATATATATGTATATATACATACACACATACATATATATACACACATAAATATACACACACATATATATATTAAAAAACTAAACACATAAAATATATATCTACATGGCAATTCTAACTTCTTGTTCATCAAGGAGTCTTCCCTTGGTGCTATGAAGTATGCATTCAGAAGGTAGTGTCAACAACACAATGATTAAATTACAGCAATTTAGAGTTACATTCTATTTTTCTATTCTTGGATTTGTTTATTTGAGACAGCATTTCTCAGTGTAGCCCTACCTATCCTAGAACTTTCTCTGTAGATAGGCTGGCCTTGAACTTAGAGATCTACTTGCCTCTGCCTCCTGAGTGCTAGGATTAAAGGTGTATGCCACAATCACCTGGTTTTATTCTTGTTTTGAACTGACAAAATGCGAAAGCAAATGTCTCACAGTATAGTTATAGCCAGTATAACTAAGACATAGTTAACTGTCTCACTATCTTAGAGCTCTGAGGACATAGATGGGTAACTTCTGTATTCAAGTCTGCAAAGGGCTTGACTACGATAAGCTTAAGCAGGGCCTCTTCAGTGAGTGAACGGCTCCTTACATCCCCAGTCATAAGAGAACTGGACACTACTGAAAAGACAAGGCCCCACAAAACAGGCCAAGAATGGGCTGGCCTGTGAGCTCATGGATATGAGTGCTGTCTTTAGTCCTTATCCTGAGCCTTAATGATCCAGGAGAGGAAAGAAGTGGGCAAGCCCAAGTGTTACCTTTTTCCCAGTTTGTTTCTCCACCATGTCGTTGCTGAGAGAAAAGTCTTCTTGCTGTGGTGTTTTAGAACACCCACCCTTGGGCATCGTTCTCCTCCCCTTACTTGATCTTCATTTATGCTGCATTGCTTCGTCATCAACTGTCTGCTTAAAAAAGAAAAGAGAAAGCAGGTTTAAAAGAAAATAATTAAATAATAATAATAATAATAATAATAATAATGAAACCAAATCATAAAATCTTGCCAATTTCATAGGGGTACCAAACAGACTGCTCAACCAAGACGTGCAGTTGTTTTGACCTGAGTAGCCAGGAGCTTCACTCTGGGTAGGGAGCTGAGCAAGGAGGGCTATTTCAAGAGGCAGTTCCCCAGGTTATCATCAATAGGAGCACTGGTTATGCTGCATAATGGAGAGCAAAGTAGATGAGGAACTCATGATAGGAGAACAAAATGAACTGTTAGGATCCTGAAAGTCCATTCTGGGGGACAGCCATGAGTACATGATACCTGAACCCATTTAAAATAGAAAAAAATCCACAATTGGATGGAGCTTAGTGATCCTAGGGACTCTGCCCTTTGTTCTTGCTCTGTATACTGTCTTTTCTGACAGGCAAGGACGGTGAATACCCAGAGCAGAGAGTGCCCTGGCCCTCAATTCCAACAGATCATAATGCCCCAAAGCTCAACTTCCAACATCTGATACTTATCAACTTCGAAACATTCTTGTTCTTCACACCACTATGTGAAAGGTAGAAAGAGAAACACTCTACTTTCCATTAACACAAAAAACCAGTAAGCCTGTAATTCCCAAATAAAATATGAGTGGCATAAACAAATGACAACTATGAGGGAGTCCCTAGAAGATGCACAGGCAGCTTCAAGACCCTACTCCATGTCCAGGGAGACAGATCTTTCATCTGGGTTTGAGGTTCTGGTCTCTACTTCTGAAAATACCTTAAGACACATGCTTTATTTTCTGTAACTTGATATCCTAAAAAGCTTACGCAAGCCAACAGCTCCCTCATTCAACCCTCAAGGACAAGTCAACAGATCCCTGCCTTAACCACTCAGGATAGTTCAAAGGCAGTCAAAGACCTTCCTCGGAGAATTATCCAAACTAGCTGAGCCTGATTGCTCTGTCCTGCTTTCCTCCTCTGTTGGACCTTCTGACGGGCAGTGGGTCTGCAGCTGTCTTTAGTGCCTGTGTATGGAATATACTTTTCACCTCAAACCTCATTCTGTTTTCTCTGTGGAAACACTCTCAGAACATGTTTCCAGACTCCTTACATGTGTTCCGTGTTTTCTCCCTACCAGGGGCTTCAGCTATTCTGACAGGACAAGGAAAATAACATTTGTTTTTTATTTCTCAGAATCAATGTATCCCTACACTTCATATACAAGGCTATGTGGAGACTGAGACAGGAGGATCACAAATTCAAGGCCTAATTGGGCTGCAGATTAGTTCAAGGTCAGTCTGGACAACTTAATGAGACCATGTGTCAAAAAAGGGCACAATGTTTTAAAAGTTTAACTAGCACATGGAAACCCAAGCATTATAAAAACAATAGTAACACAACACAACAAAATAAAAACCTTTTTGTCAACCAGCCAAGCCACATGCATTGTTTTGGACTATCTTCTCTTAGTAAGACATTTAGGGCCACGCTAGTCAAAGCACTTGCTGATTGATTCATCTGGGCCTATAGATAGCAGCCTCACTCTCTAGTTCCTTCTGTCTCTATTAAAGTCATGCTTTTGATCTATCCCTGTAGTAAAGATTGCTTCTAAATCTCAAGACCTTTGGCGGGGGGGGGGGGGGGGGGGGGGGGGGGGGATGGCTCAATGGGCACGACACACACTCTAATCAGGAAAGGAGCTTATTTCATCTCATACAGTCAGTTCATCATCAAGGGCTGCTAAGGCAGGAACTGAAGAGCACAAACCACGGAGGAACACTTCTTACTGGCTTCTTCTATGGCACCCTCACTTGCTTTCTTATATAACCCAGGCTGCCTATCCAGGGGTGGTACTACCTGCCCACAGTGAGTCAATAAGAAAATGCCCCCATAGACATGGCCATAAGCCAATCTGATGGAGGCAATTCCCCAATTGAGGGCCCCTCCTCCCAGATTTGTGTCAAGTTGGTAAAAGCTAACAAGCATAGAAACTCAAACAACAAAAACAACTTTATTTAAAGTAAGGCACAAAGCTGGCCAAGCCATCTATTGCCTGACCACACAATCAGCAGGAACAAGGTGCTCCTATCCATGTCTCTTCAGTGGATGAGGTCAGAAACAGCATGTCTTTTTCCATGTGTAGCTGTGATTTCTGCAGTCTGCATTTTCTACTGTGAAAGTGAGATGTGTAAGGTCCAACTTGGTGGTACATACCTTAATCTCAGTATGTGGGAAACAGAAGCAGGCAGAGATTGAGGCCAACTGGAGCTAAAAATTGAGACCCAAGATTTTGGATGTTGGTTTTTGTTTGTTTGCTTATTTGTTTTTATAGACAAGGTTTCACTAAGTAGAATTCACAAGTAGAACAGGTTCTTGGAGATCTGCCTGCCTCAGTCTAAGTGATGGAACTAAAGGTGTGTGCCATCATGCCCAGCACTCATTTTGTTCTGTGGTACAGAACAAACTTGGGCTTAGCAAAGCTGGGCAAGCGCTCTATTGCTGAGCTACATATTTCAGTGCAAAGGGCTCCACAGCAATAGCATCAGAGAAGAGAATAACGTCTCTATCTCTGATCTGAGGTCTGACAAGAAAGAATGAACAAAGCATTCTTCCATTCCACCCTGTGAAAACAGAAGCCCTCTGGCTCTTGAGATTATGCTATAGAATAAAGATTAGCATTAGCCTCCTACCGTCCCAAAATTCCATTCCCCTGAAATAATCAACGACACAGAAATAACAAAACTATAGGCAGCTTTCTGACAGCAAAGGTAAAGAAGACATCCCCTCCCCCAAAACTAGGTATGTGACAAAGTGGAAAAACCACAGTCTGTGGAAATTTTCAAGAGGGTGAGGAACTCCATGTTCACAAGATAGGTGAAGGCTCTTCTCAACTTTGCTGATGCAGTCTAGGAAGCAAGTCCAGTGCCTTATACTATTTACACACACCACCAGCCAAGGAAAGTCTGTTAGCCATACATAGGAGATATAGCCATAAAAAGGAAGAGAGCTGTTAAGAGGAACACCAACATAAACATGACGCACAATGCAAGAACATAGTATAGAGAATTCAGGATTTCAAACTCCAAAATAAATTCATGCTTAAGCCATGGGTCCACAAACACAAGAGGGCAATTTAAAAAAAAAAAAAAAAAAGCAAGAATCAGAAACCACTCCAAGTGCTGGTATAGTCAAGAAAGTTCACTAAGGAGTCTAAAGATTGAGAAATTAACAAACAGACAAGTGGTGGTGGGACATGCCTTTAATCCCAGCACTCTGGAAGCAGAGGTAGTAGATCTCTGAGTTTGAGGCCATCCTAGACTACGGAATGAGTTCCAGGACAGCTAAGGCTACACAGAGAAACCCTGTCTCAAAAAAACAGGAAAAGAGAAAAATAGACGACAATAACAATTAATTCATGAGAGGAAAAATATCTAAGTATTAGAAAATCAATCTCTAATACAGACAGTGCCATCAGAGAAGCAGACACCAGAGTACACAAATGTGAACAGTCTGATTGGGGCTACACAGCAGGAGAGTAGGAGCCAGGTCTTCTGTACAGGGAGAAAAATCATATGGGAATTTTCATGGACACCAGAAATGAAGGTCAATAAGCCACTGTTAAAATTGGGGGTGGGGCCGGGCGGTGGTGGCGCACGCCTTTAATCCTAGCACTCGGGAGGCAAAGGCAGGCGGATCTCTGAGTTTGAGGCCAGCCTGGTCTACAAGAGCTAGTTCCAGGACAGGCTCTAGAAACTATGGGGAAACCCTGTCTCGAAAAAACAAAACCAAAAAAAAAAAAAAACAAACAAACAAACAAACAAACAAACAAAAAACCCAAACAAAAATTGGGGGTGGACACACCGCCATAAAAACTAAAAATATTTCCAGACTGAAATGTTTAATTTGGCCACACTATCAACAAGAATCAGTGAATAGGCACATTTTCATGAATGCAAAGAGTATAGTGTGCCCTTGGCCTCATCTTTATTGAAGAATGATGTAAAGTTCTACTAACATAGCTCCCCAGATTAGAGCCCCAGGTCAGATCCAGCCTGCTTCCTATGTATACATGAAAACGGAGAATATATTTTATACGTTACTTTAATGCTCGAAGAGGGAAGGATCAGAAAGTTATTATTTTGTGACACTGGGTTGGAAAGATAGTTAAGCAATTAAGAGCACTTGTTGCTAGACACCACCTGGTGCTCTTCCAGGGGACCCGGGTTCAATTATTAACACCCATATGTTGGCTCACAACTATCTGTAACTCCTGTTTCAGGGGATCCAAAACCCTCTTCTGACATCAGCAGACACTAGGCACAAACATAGTATATATATATGTACACACAATTAGGCAAACCATTAATACACACACACACACAAATTCATTTGTAAAACTTAAAATTCATAAAAACTATCTTGTGATATGTAAAAACTGTATGTACTCGAGCTTTCAGAGACACCCAGTTGACTGAGCTGCAGCTAGCACCACCATTGGTTTTCTTGTCACAGGTAGAACTGGGGTCTCTTGCATGCACCAAATACTAAGCTACATCCTAGCCCCATGGCCTTCTGTCAGGCTGTCCTAACTGGAACTGCCATGAAGTCTATTGTGTAGTCTCTCTGGCCCTTTATGAGTCTGTTATAACCTCTGCTGGTGCAGTGGTTCTTAAAGCTTCACAATAGACTACTTTTCAGGGTGTGTGAGGTCAACATATTTTCAAGATGCTGTTAAGATACTATGTGTGCATTCCATGGTGCTAACATTGTAAAAGAAGGTGGCAATGGAATGGAGGTAAGGTTTTCAAACTCACTGCTTGTCCTAGTTTGTTTTTCTGTTTGTTAACCAAAATCAACATATGGGAGAAATAGAAAACCAATCACCAAGACAAGTCAGGACAGACACTCAGGTAGGAAAGTGAAACAGAAATCACAGAGCAATGGTTCCCAACCTTCCTAATGCTATGACCCTTTAATATAGTTCTTTGGGTCGCTGCTACTTCAAAACTGTAATTTTGCTACTGTTATGATCATAATATAGGGATTGGAGAGACAGTTCAGCAGTTAAGAGCACTAGCTGCTCTCCCAGAGGACCCAGATTCAATTCCCAGCACCCACATGGCAGCTCAAGACTGTCTGTAAATCCAGTTCTAGGGCGTCTGGCAGGCTCACACAGACATACATGCCAGTAAAACACCAATGGACACAAACTGAAAATAGATTGCTTAAATAAATTATTTTTAAAAACCTACTATGAATGAAATCTGAAAAATTCTGACTTAAAAGACTGTTTTTCTATTAAAGAGGTCACTTGCAAAACTGGGAATATTTCCTATACATGTATCTGGCAAAAAAAAAAAAAAAAAAAAAAACCAAAAAAAACCAAACCTCTTACCCAGAATATATACAAATCAATACAACAAGACTAAGGTAAGGGAGTAAATAAAACTTCTCAACTTCACTATCCAGAAAATACAAACAAAAACCAAACTAATATACTGAGTACTGGTAAAGGCACAGTAAAGAAAAGTCATCAATTCAGAATCATAAATCAATAGAAAGAATCTGTCACCAACTACTCCTATTAAATGTAAAGTTATCCTATAATCTACCAATTTAATCTGGAATACATTTTTAAAAATGCAAGTACAAATGCATCAATAGGCAGTACTTGGTGTTCATAAAGGGTCCAAAATGAGCTGGATGTATTGGCGCATGCCTTTAATCCCAGTACGTGGGGAGTCAGAGGCAGGCAGGTATCTATGAGTTCAAGGCCATTCTGGTCTGCATAGTGCATTTCAGGACAGCAAGAGTGAAACCCTGGGGGTGGGGTGGGGGGGTGGAGGAGACACAAAAACAAAAAAACAAAACAAAACAAAACAAAAACAACAAAAAACCACAAAAGGTCCAAACTGGTAGCAAGCTGCCATGAAGTCACAACGTTATCAGAGAATACTAAACAGCAGAGGAAATAATATGAAATTAATCTCATAATGAAGTTGAGAAAAGGGGGCCAAGCAGTGGGGGCACACGCCTTTAATCCCAGCATTCAAGAGGCAGAGAAAGGTGAATCTCTGTGAGTTTGAGGCCAGCCTGGTTACCGAGTAAGTTACAGGACAGCCGGGACTGTCTTGGAAACCCTGTCTTGGAAAAATCATAACCAAAAACAATAAAGCAAGATAATCATATTTTACTGTACATGAGTATGAAATTTTCATTTTCAAATTTAAAAACAAAAAGCTGAATAAGCAATGCTGAAAGGATGGCAGATATCACACCCTGATGGGACTGACACTAGACAGTAGAAGGAGCTAATGACTTGCAGTCCAACCCATTTCCCCTCAAGTAGTTGTGGCTGGTTGTGTTCCCTAGGAACCACATTTGCATGGAAAACAACACGAGCCCAATTCAAGGCTCTATGGAATTTAGAATGAGTCAAAAAAACAAGTGTACAACAAGCCACAGAAGTTGTAGAAAAAGTACTTTTTCCCTTTGATGAGAGAGAAGCACGGTTCTGAAAAGATGGATAAAAAGAGGACTGGGGGTAAAAGGAAGAGCAGAAAGAATTCAGAAAGAGATTAATTGTGAAAAGACAGAAATATAGGCATGCATATTAAAGGTGTGATGCGATGACTAAAAATAGTAATTGCGGGAAACATGGAAAACAAATCAAGGGCAATGAGTCAACAGATACCTTCCAAAGCTTAGCAGTACATGGAAATGAGCAGGGGAGGCAAAACACAAATCCAGAGGCGGGATGGAAGAAGGCAGAAGGTGGTAAAGGGAAGGCAAAGGACATTGAAGGAGACATCACTGTACAACTATCCATTCATTCACTGCCTCCAAACACATAAACAAGAAAAAGCTGTATACAAGGGCAACTAAGAACTGAACACTGTTTCTAGGAACTGTGGAATTCTGAGGACAGATGGACCACGGAGTGCTATCTGTAATATCAAGGGAAGTAGCAGAAAGATGTGTACAGAGATGTGAAGGAGTGCTTACAATAAAAGAAATCTGAGTTGGGCAGTGGTGGCCCACACCTCCAATCAAAGCACTCAAGGAGACACAGGCAGGCAGGGTTTTGATGCACAATTAATAAAAACACAGAGAAGAGAAATTGGGGTTCAACAGGAAGGTCAGAAAAATAAAACAGCCAGCCACTCTCTGACATGGAGATCCTGTTTCCAGGATCTCGGAATGAGACTGTGACTGAGAGCTGTTTCCTCTTGTTTTATAAAATCCTCTCTAGGGCTGGAATTAAAGGCCTGCACTGCCTGGTCTGTAAGGCTGACCAGTGGGGCTGTTTTTAATCAGGCAAGCTTTATTTATTAAAATACAAATGAAATTCTACTGCAGGTCTTTGTGAGTTCAAGGCCAGCCTGAACTACATAGCAAGTTCCAGAAAGGGGGGGGGGGGGAGGGTAGGAGATCTGTCTTAAAAAAAAGAAAAAGAAAGTAAGTCTGAAGACATGAAAGGGAAGCTCAGCATAGCCAATCTCTGTTGTCCATTTGGCTACAGAATAAAGGTCACATAATATTAACAATCCATACAGAAAAAAACGTGACAAAATTCAGTATGTATGGAATCAAAACAGACAATGAAGAATATCCTAGACACTATGTGGAACCTCTTCAAGGACAACTACACTCTAGCTTAATGGTAAGAGTTTCTTCCTACAGCTGGAGAGTCAGCAAAGATGCCTCATCATCCTTTAACTTCCTGTTCCCTGTCATCTCCACTACCGTTAATACTACATTGAAAGTATACGTGAAGAACAAACTTTAAAAAAAAAAAAAGTATCACTATTTATAAATACAATTGCCTATGTAGAAAATCAGAAGGAATCCATTAAAAACTCCTGGAAATGACAGGGTTCAGAAGGATAGTAGAATACAAAATTCTTTTCTGTTTCCACATACCCATTACTATGAAGCAAACGGGAAAAAAAGGCTCCAATCAAAGAAAAAACATAAGTATATAAAGACTTTCTGTCCAACTGGTTGGGTTTTTGGGGCAAAGTTTTGCTATGTACCTTAGACTAGTCTCAAACTTGCAAGCTTTCTGCCTCAGTTTCCCAAGCGCTGGAATTAACACTACCTGCAAAATCTTGTAAAACGAGAAAATCTTTCTGAATTAGAGGAAGAATTCTAAATTAGACATGACACCCAAAGCAGTACCTAAAGAGCAAAAAATTAATATCCTGAAATTTAAAACTGTTGCTCTGTAAAATACTTGATATAAAGGATGAAAAGACAAAGTGTAAAACCAGGGAAACCCATGGATAGACCACAGGTCATTGTATGCACAATGAAAACAAGCAGTAAAAGGAATCCAACTGAAAATAGGAAGAGGAGGAACACAAGTGTTCTGGCTATTTTTATGTCAACTTAAACACAAGCTAGAGACAACTGAAAGGAGAAAACTTCAATAAAGAAAAAGCCGCCATATGATCCAGCTGTAGGGCATTTCTTAATTAGTGACTGATGGTGGGCCCAGGCCACTGTGTGTAGGGCCACCCCTGGGTTAGTGTTTCTGGACTCCATAAGAAAACAGGATGAGCAAGCCCTGAGGAGCAAGCCAGTGAGTGAGCAACACTCCTCCATGGTTTCTGCACTGGTTCCTGCCCTGCTTGAATTCCTGTCCCGACTTCCTGTGATGTGGAGGCATAACTGAATGAACCCTTTCCTCCCCAATTTGCTTTTAGTCATGGTGTTTCGATGCAGTAATAAAAACCGCAACTAAGACAACGTGTATTTTATTAAAGAGATGGGGATGAGCACACAGTGACTACTTGGAAAATGAAGTTCAAAATCACATCTAGGACAGTGAAGAAAGCTCAGTTAACAAAGTGTTTGTCTTCTGAGCAAAACAACTTGAGTCTGATCCCAATGGCCCATTCTCTTAAATGAACAAACAGGCATGCATTTGTAATCCCAGCACCCAGGGAATAGAAACAGGCAGATTTGTGGGACGTGTTGGCCAGTCAGTCTAGTTTACTCATTCAGTTCCAGGTCAATGAAACTTACCATCAAAATGGAAGAGAAAGAAAAGGGTGAAAGGCTTTGGAGTAACAATACCTAATGTTTCCCTCTGGTCTCTAGAGACATCTGAACAAGCACACATATATACACATAAAAACCATGTGCCTGTGTGATGTGGGATGCTCCTCTGTATGCTGTTAATATGTTTGGTCAATAGCTGGGCAGAATAGACCCAGGCAGAAAATCTAAACAGAGATAGAGGGAGAAAGAAGGCAGAATTAGAGAGAAGCCAGCAGCCGCTGGAGTAGCAAGTTATGAGTTAATGCCCAATTGGAAGAGCTAGTGAATAAGTCTGAGCTAATAGGCCAGTTAATAGTATCAAGCCTCAGAACAGTTATTTGGGAACTAGCAAGTAGGAGAGAAACCTCCAGTTACACATGTAAGACTTAGTAAAACAACAATACCATCATCAAATACTACAGAGAAGGCAGGGAAACTCACTGGGTGCATGCTCACTGAGAACATGGAATGGCATTGCCCCTGTGAAAGCAGTGTGGGCATTGCATCACATCTTCAACTGCTTTCATGGGCAGTTAGCCCAAAAAACAGAACCTTGGGTGCATACAAAGACACAAAAGGAGAGAAATTCCCACAGTGCTAGTACACACCTCAGGAGTTAAGGCCAGCCTGGTCTACAGAGCAACTTTCAGGACAGTCATCACTATTCAGAGAAACCCTGTCTCAGAAGAAGAGGAGGGAAAGTAAGGAGGAGGAGGAGCAAAACTCTTCAACAGCCATCCAAACAACATCCTTCAACTCAGTTCACATCACCCTGTCTCTTCATTAATACAAAGGAACAAAAAACTCCACAGGCTATGAGGCAGCTACAATGTGTGAACACAGCATTATCTCTCAAGTGGTCTTTGACAGAATCTTCTAGTTGGCTTCAGATAGAAAGCACAGCATAGTAGTTGTCTCTGGGAGATACTGTGGGAGAAACATGGGACGAAAACATTTTTCTAACATCTTAGGTGTTTGTTCACAAAATAAGTTAGGAAGAGAACACACAAGATGAGGAGACTTCTAGGTGATTGACATTGTATTGTTTTGATTTTGGTGGTAGTTTCTCAAATATCAATATTTTTTAAACCTACTGATCTAAGAATTTTAAATGAGTACATTTTATTAATAACACCTATAATTTAGTGGTGCTGATGAGAACTGACTGAATCTGTGGAGACACTTACCTGCCAGTCCAGCTAGCACGTACTCAATGCAGCAATAGCACACAAACACCTAAAGTTCCTGGTTATATTACAACTATTATTCTGGAACTTCTAAGTGTGTTGTGTGACATGACCAAATGAATGCCCTTCAAAACTCTAATATGTTAAATTTAGGAGAATGAGAAAGGAAAGATAGATGGTGAGAAGACAGCAAATAGGAACTGCCATCTGCCTCAGTTGGGATTATCAGTCTTAAAGCCTGATGTAGTCCTAAAGGAATTCTTAAATTCTGGCATGCTAAGGTAAGGAAACCCCAGGGTAGAACCAGAAGCAGAAGCTTTGAAGCCTCTTCTACAAAGTTGCTCACCATCTTTTCCTTGTTTAGTAACAGAAAACAGAGTACACTGTTTTTGGTGGGGTTTTTTGTTTTGTTTTGTTTTTGTTTTTGAGACAGGGTTTCACTGTAGTTTTAGAGCCTGTAGAGTACACTCTTAATACCGCTTGTAAGATTTTTTTTTTCCTTATTAAATCTGTTTCTGACTTTCCTACTGTGACAATGCCCAGGAGAAATGACAGCAATGTGTTCCTTGACCTATGATACCTAAAGCATCTCCTAAAAATCATTGTCTCTCTTGCATAGACACTGGAAAGGCTAGACAGCTCTCCAGTGGAGAACCAAATCCCAGAGAATACGACACTACCCTCCACTCTGCTGTCCACATATGCAGTCAAGGAATAACAGATAGCCCTGGGATAGAAATGGCATGTGCACTCCAGGAATGACCAAACTCACAGGTTCCTAATTCCTAACTTTTATAAAGACAGGGTCATGTCCTCTCGGAGGCAAACAGCATAAAAAGGGACACCATAAGCAATATAGTTCTAAGTACAAAGTAAAATAACTCTTGGGGGCTTGGGTAAGGAAAGAATGACAAAAAGAGATCACTAAGTCATAAGGTTGAGTTGGGTGTGACTGGGCTCAGGTCTAAGCACAGTGCTCCTGATCTGGAGACCATAAAAGTCACTATTGGTCACAGCACCTAGCTTTGTTCTCCTCACCTTACTGGCAGCTATTGGTATGCAACTGTGACTAATAATGTCTTGCCTATTTGTTTATAAACAAAAGTTAACTCCTGTAGAAACTCCAGTTTCTTTTTACTCATATTTTCTTTTTCGGTTTTTTGAGACAGGGTTTCTCTGTGTAACAATCCTGACTGTCCTGGAACTTGCTTTGTAGACCAAGATGGCCTCGAACTCAGAGATCCACTTGCCTCTGGCTCCCAAGTGCTGAGATTAAAGAGGCTTATACCACCACCACTAGGCTTTACTCAGCGTTCTACCTCAAAACTCTAGTACTGTTTTGTTCTCACCACAATAGGTGCTAAAATTCTGAACATAATGGTGTCCAAATTGCAAGCACTGCAACAGAATCAAAAACAGTCCTGATGTCCCTGGCCCTTTCCCACACACAAAATTGCTACAAGTCCTCTGGACCTATCTCACAGAAATACAGTACCACCCACCACAGTGTGCAGTTGTCAGAACTCTTTAAATGTAGCTATGCTTCATCTCAGTCCTAAATTATTTTAGTATGCTGACCAGCCATTACAGCAGTCTTAAGTTTCCAGAAAGATTGAATACAAAGGACTGAGTTGCCACATATTTGTTATCGCAAATGTAAACAACACACACACACACACACACACACTGCACCAGAGTAGTCCCACCTGTCACTACTAGTCTCTAGAGTTTGTAATTTACATCAGGGTTTACGTTGGGTGCTGAATATTCTATAATTCTGACAAACATATAATCACTTGTATCCACTATTACATCATACCACACAGACAAATTTCACTCCTCTAAACATCATCTGTGCTCTGCCCATCTGACCCTTCCTCCTGGTCAGATAGCCGTGGAACAGTTTCTTTCTCTCTCAGAATGTCACAGAACTAGAATTCTATATCATGTTGCTTCTCAAGACAGGTTTATTTATTTTTTGTTGATTTACTTGTGTATGTGTTGGAGGTGCACACACACGCCACTGCACACATGTGGGGATCAGAAGTCAGTTCTTTTCTTCTACTATAGGTAATGGAGATTCAGCTTAAGTCAGTCTTGGTGACAAGACTACAGAGTCATGATCTTACTGCTCCTAAGATGGGCTTCTTTCACTCTGTAATATGTATGTGTGGTTTCTCCTTGGTTAAAACTGGTTTGCTTTAAGCAATGAATAATATTCTATTTTCTGGCTGTGTTTATCCATTCAACCACTGAATCTTGGCTGCTTCCAATCTTGGCAATTATGAAGAAAAGCCCTTTCTCAAAAGTGAATTAACAGAATAGGAAACACTGGAAAACATAAATCCATCAATTGAAGAATGTCATTCTGTTAGTGTGTTGCTTGCGTAGACTTATGCTTGTGTGTGCTGTACTGCAGAGACAATATTTTTCTCATTATGAGATACAGGTTTTCAGAAACAATGGCTGATTTGTAGTCAGAAATGTTTAGGTCTATCAATAAAATACAGAAATAAAGTGGATCAGGGCCCATTATATCTTCATCTTGTATAAGTGCTGATCAGTGACCCTTACATCCAGTCTTTCAGGCTGGAATTAGGATAGGAACTGACATCTAGTGTGTAAGTTACTAATGCTGCTAGACTTCTGGCCTCAACTTCACTGAGGCTCCAAGACAGAATGAAGTTTAAGATGTTTGTCTTGAGAAACTTTTACTCCCTATTCCATATAGCAGCCTTGCCTTTACTACTATGCTGACCCAGTCTCCTCATTTACCACTTGTAGCGTGCAGAATAATGGATCGACAATGGCAGGGGCTCACTACAACATATCAGATTCCAAAAACAAGAGAGTGGGTTCTTTGGACTGTCATGTATGCCAGAACCCTGTAGTCTAGTCAAAGTCAGGGAGACAGGACTAGAGGAGAGCCCTTTATCTACTTTTTTTGGTTGTTGTTGTTTTGTGGGGGCGGGGGGGAGAATATGGGGTTTCTCTGTGCTGCGCAGGATGACACTGAACTCAAAGAGACCCGTGTGCCTCTACCTCCCAAGTGCTAGGATTAAAGGCACGTGCCGCCAGCACTGGAGGAGGGTTTTTTTAAATCTTTAACAATCAATCATACTTCAAAGAGAGTTTGTTGCCCAGTGCTTTTAATCCTAGCACTTGGAAGGCAGAGGCGGGTGATTTCTGACTTCTAGTCCAACCTGGTCTACAGAGGGTTCCAGGACAGACAGGGTTTCACAGAGAAATCTTGTCTCAAAAAACGGGGGGTGGGGGGGTGGGGGTGGGACTTTATCTTTGGGAGGAAGCAATACTATTAAGGTGGGACTGCATACTGACTCAAGAAAGTAACTTTTAAAAAAAATCATGCTTATGCTGGGCGGTGGTAGCGCACGCCTTTAATTCCAGCACTTAGGAGGCAGCACGCAGGTGGATTTCTGTGAATTTGGGGCCAGTCAGGTCTACAAAGTGAATTCCAGGGCAGTTTCTGTTACCCGAGAAACCCGGTCTTGAAAAAAAGGAAAGGGGGGGGGGGGGAGGGAGGTCATGCTTATTTGCACGTCAGTACTTCTACTAAACATATCAATTCATATAATCTGATTTGTTTACAGAAAATAAGTACTATACTTTCAAATTAATTAACCATACCTTGCATGCACAAAATTTTGTTCACCAACAATTTTCACTCAGATGATATAGGCAAACACTTCATAGAGAGAAATTAGAATCACACATGCTTTTAAAATTCTAATGAAACTCATTAGGTGTGTAGCTCATTGGGAGACTGCTTATATAGCAATACAAAACCCTGGATTTGATCCCTAGCACATAAAAACTGAGTATGAGGGCTACAAAATAAGTTTAAGGCTACTCTGGACTGCATGAGCCCACAGCTAAGGAAAACTCTTCTTCCATTCTGACCATCACTCACAACACCTTCTCCACTTCAGAACAGGTGTCTTTTGTTATAAAATTATCAAGATAATTGGAAACCTCTAGCTTGCAATCCCAGCACTCAAGATACTGAGATAGGAGCAACGTAGCAATACTGACACAGCCTGGATTCTAAGCCAGCCTCAGAAACACCAGTGAAACCTGAGGGCAGGTGGTATTAGCTGAGCAATAGGACATGGAACTCTGCATATAACATGCTCTTCTGTGAAACGCGATCAGAGAAATAATAATGAACAATTTTAAATATAATCAAAAATTCAAGTGAAGCACTATCTATGGAAAAAATAACAACTATAAAGAGGGATGGGTCAGAGTATAGAGCTCTAAAAACACCCAAATTAAATAGGATACTCCAAGTGGGATGTAGTGGCGCAGGCTTCCTAGCACTTGAGAACTGAGGCAGGTGGATCTCTGTAAGTTCCAGAACAGCCAGCATTACAGAGAGACCCTGATGTCTCCCAACCCCCACCCAAAGATACAAAGCCTTCCATCCGGGATGGACCAACAGCTTTTACCCAATTTTCAGGGAGCTTAAAATTAAAGTTTTAAAAAATCATTCTATTTTTCTTAAATTGTGTAGCTAAGTGACAGAAATTAGATGATAGCTAAATGAAGTACAGAAAGAACAATTTGCTTTACAAATCCAATTTCATATAGATCATGTTTTATTAATATACAGATAGATATAATATGACTCCAAACTTTTCTGATATATACCAGGAAATTGTAACTCATAACCGAGTAACTTGAAGAAAATGTTGTTTATACGAAATATTGCTCCCAAAATTTAAGGTTTCCATGGTAAAGGGCTCAAATCCAGTTTTTCACTGATGGCTGGATGACACAAACTAACGAACAACACTGATTCTGCTGCAACTGTAGAAAGTAGAGAATCAAAATCATCCTCATGGCTCTGCTTCTCACTCAACTAAATACAAAGCAAGGCATCCTGACTAGGTAAAAATAGCTAGGAATCAAAAGAAAGCAGATGCTTTAAGATGAAACACGGTAATTGGCAGATTCTCACAGGTCAGAGGGATGTGTGTCCTCCTGTGAACAGATGCCACAAGCAGCACCCAGGCCTTCCAGAAGGGCTGTGTGGGCTGCCAGGCTTGTCGCTATAGCAACAGTTCTAAGCATATGTGCAGTGACACCAGCTGATTTCTGAAAACTGCAAGTAGAGGATAATGGCATTAAAAAAAATAAGAACATTTCCAGAGGAAAGTACAGATCACCACCAATCCCTCCTCTCTCCAGCCTACACTACCTCTAGACATCATTGTGCAGCGGAGCAATAGCATGAAGACAAATGCAGTCTCAAGTCCCACATATGTCAGATCATCTGCATAATGACACACCCACAAAGCTGTAAAACAGGGCCTTTGGATTCATAATCCTGTACTAAAATGTTACAGAAAAAAAAACAATGGCCAATTACTGGGCCCACTCTGACTCCAACAGTTTGTTCTTCACTGGTCTCCCCAGATACAGTCCTTTCAAGCTTTTAGCAACTCGGTTAAGGCTCAAGGCAGCTGTGAAGAGGCAAGTCTACAAACACAAGTCATAACCTGATAGAAGAGAAAGTACAGCAGTCCGCCTAAGCCAAGGTATCAACTGAAAACCAT
Organism: Arvicola amphibius; assembly: GCF_903992535.2. Classification (NCBI taxonomy): domain Eukaryota; kingdom Metazoa; phylum Chordata; class Mammalia; order Rodentia; family Cricetidae; genus Arvicola; species Arvicola amphibius. The sequence continues at coordinate 48,819,571 of NC_052061.1, forward strand.
AGGTTTCTGGAAAGGCAGAGCAACAGTTCAGGGCTTGGAATTCAAAATATATTTCTATAATCTTTAAAAATAAGATTCATTTTTTTCTGATATATGAGAAGGGAAAAGTAAACATTGGTGCAGTTTAGAGCACAAGTGCCCTTGGGATATCCCAGCACAAGTGCCCTTGGGATATCCCAGCACAAGTGCCCTTGGGATATCCCAGCACAAGCAAAGAAACGGTGACTGCAGCACAGAGACGCTACTACCAAGTAGCAACTTCCTGCACTACCCTCATAGTAATACTCATCTATCCCACTATCTTTCTCTTCTTTCATCCCACAATGCTAAGAAAAATATGCTTTTGATTTTTTAAAATTTCCCTTCTACCACATTTCTGAAGCTTCACCAAAACTAGGCAGATAAATCCCTAAGTACAAGCTGACACTTAAGAATTTTTATTCCCAGGCTGCAGAGATGACTCAGTAGTTAAGAGCAGTGGTTGCTCTTTCAAAGGATGTGGGTTCAATTCCTAGCACCCACACTGCAGCTCACAATTGTCTGTAATTCTAGTCCCAGAGGATCTGACACACTTACACAGACATACATGTAAGCAAAACACCAATACACATGTTACTCTGTCCCACCTGGTAACCCACAGCTGACAAGTCTCAAAGAAAATCACACAGAGGTTATGAACTGATTGGCCCATTAGCTCAGGCTTCTTGTTAACTCTTATAACTTACATTAGCCTATTATTCTTATCTATGTTAGCCACATGGCTCAGTACCTTTTTCAGGGAAACAGAACATATCTCATCTAGCTTCTTCGGTTTCTGGACAGGACTGGGGAAAAATGGGCTTCCTCTTTCCCAGAATTCTCCTGTTCTCATTGTCCCGCCTCTACTTCCTGTCTGGTTGTCCTGCCTATACTTCCTGCCTGGCTACTGGCCAATCAGCATTTATTTAAATGCTTAATTGACAGAATATAGACAATTCTCCCACGCCAATGTGGTATTTCATGATCCGTATGTATATTTATTGGTCCAAACAGATGCATTCCTTGTTATAATCAAAATAAAATACTATTCCACAGAACATACAATTTCATGTTAAAGAACTGAGAAAAGATATAGAATTGTGCTGGCTAGTTTTATCACATGAAGAATCCTCTGGGAAGGTAGTATCAATAACAAATTGTCTAGATTAGTTTGGCCAGTAAGTACACAGTAAAGTATTAAAAACAAAACTCTGTGTTTCTCTGTGTATGTGTACATGTGTGTGGAGTTGGAGTTACAGGCAGTTGTGAGCTGCCACGTCAGGGAGCTGGTAACTATATTCATGTCCTTTGTCAAGAGAAACGGGTTCTTTGACCTGAGTCATGTCTCCATTTTCATGAAGAATTTGAATTGGAGGTGAATGACACATTTCATAATGAGAGAATAATCTGAGCCAACAGTAGGTATGCAGCTATTACTCCCATCTTCTGACTGCACATGTATATAATATAGCCATTCTCTATCATGAGGGAATATTACCTGGAATTGGGTATCAAATAAACCTTTTCTCCATAAAATTCCTTTAGTCAGGGGTAACTTTATCACAGTAACAGAAGCAAAACTAAGACAACCAAACTTTAGTTTACTCATAATGGCTTTCTGCAGTGATTCACTCCCAAATGGGAAGTGAGAGAAGAAGAAAAAACCAAAATGAACTCCTATCAAATGCCACAAAGTATTGGGGAATATTTCTTTTGCTTTTCATTTGTTTAACTCTGTGAAACTGTGACTCTTTGCCTGTCTAAAACACCTGAAGGCCTAATAAAGAGCTGAACGGCTAATAGCTAGGTAGAAGCAAGGACAGGCGGGGCTGGCAGGCAGAGTCTAAACAGAGGGAGAAATGAGACAAAGCAGAGCAACAGAACAAGGAGAGGAGGGTGTCAGGGTCAGCCACCCAGCTATACAGCAAGCCATGGAGAAAGAAGGAAAGAAAGGTATACAGAAATAGAGAAAGATAAAAGCACAGAGGCAAATGGTATTCGGGATAATTTAAGTTAATAAAAGCTGTCAAGAAACAAGCTAAGCTAAGGCTGGGCATTCATAACTAAGAAAAAGCCTCTGTGTGTGATTCATTTGGGAGCTGAGTAGATGGCCCCTCAAAAATCCAAGAGTAATATGTCACATGACAAAGGCTTAAATTATAATTATTATGTATATATGGTATCTATGATCCCTTAAAAATTAGAAAAATCAAATTTTTACTGTAAGCTTCAACACTATTTCAAAGAGCCAGCTATTTGCATTGAACTTCTAGCAAATTCTTTCAGATGGAGGAAAAAACAAGTCTCGGATTCCTTTTTCTTTTTTCTTGTGCAGAATGTTCATTTGTGATCAGCAGAAATCATACATTTTACCATCAGTCAGGAGATAAAAGATGGAAGGTAAAAGATGCAACACAGAAATCACAGTACTTTTAAACTGTTACTCTGTGATGTTGATCTAAGGCTGGGAGCACATGAAAAATATTTTGACATGAATAGAAATGAACTCAATGAATTCTGACTAATGCAAACCTGTGATCGGATTTAGGGGGTGCTTTCTTTCCTTCTTGTAATTCATTCTTCTCTTCATTTATTATTTCCCGATGGCAGTTCCCCTCGCTCCTCTCCTTTTAGTCCTTCCCCCATCCCTCCCCTCTTCCCCAGATCCACTTCTCCTCTATTTCCCTTCAGAAAAGGACAGGACTTCCGGAGATATCAACTAAGCATGGTATATCATGTTGCAATAAGACTAGGTACATCCTCTTATATGATGGCTGGACAAGGCAACCCAGTAGGAGTAAAGGGATCCCAAAAAGCAGGCAAAGAGTCAGAGGCAGCCTCCACCCACCCATTGTAAGGTGTTCCAGAAGAACACCAAGCTGCACAATCAAAACTTATACACAGAGGACAAAGGTCATGCCCATATAGGTTCAATGACTGTTGGTTCAGTCTCTGTATGCCCTTAAGAGCCCTAATAAGTTGATTCTGTGGGCAGTGTTTTGCAGTATCCTTGGCCCCTCTGGCTCCTCCCCCCCACACTTCCAAAGGATTTCCTGAGCTCCGCCTAATGTTTGGCTGTGAATCTCTGCATTTGCTCAGTTGCTACATCCTCTCTAATGATGACTATGCTAGGCTCTGATCTACAAACATAGCAGAGTATCTTAAGAATCATTTCATTGGACCCCCCCCCCCCGACATTTGGTTCTATCCAAGGATGGGCTATCCATTCTTTGGTTCCTGACCCTCCATACAAATTAGGTATCGGCTCCCTGTGTTTTGATGGGTCTCAAGTTAGACAAGTCTTTGGTTGGCCACTCCTTATCCCAGCACATCTTACAGGCAGGACAAATTACAAGTTGAAGGCTTGGTGGCTGCGTTGGTGTCCCAATCCCTCCACTGAAAGCCTTGCTTGGTTACAGAAGATGGCCATTCCAGGCTCTATACCCCCACTACTAGAAGATTAATGTGGTTTGTTGTTGTTTTTCGAGACAGGGTTTCTCTGTAACTTTGGAGTCTGTCCTGGAACTAGCTCTTATAGACCAGGCTGGCCTCAAACTCACAAAGATATGCCTGTCTCTGCCTCCTGGGATTAAGATTAAAGGCGTACGCCACCAATGCCCAGTGATTAATGTTTTTAATGAGCACTATATTCTAAAGAATATGTCCATATACATGCCTAAAAGTAGAAGAGAATGAAACAGAGAGAGAATGCTTAGTTGAAGATAAAAATGTATCTCTACTTGGACTGATAATTTGTCTGGTTCAAAATGCTGCCCTTAGTCACAAAACACAGAGCAGCAGAGCATCTGAAATTTGTCATCAGTCAGTGCCAGACAACCATTCCTAACCAAGAGCTCCAATCACAGAGAAAGGTCAAAGTGCATTCTGAAGGATACATAGTTTCTAGTTTTTTTAAGGGTGTACCTCGGGCAGAGAAAAAAACCTGAGGTGAAATTTCTCCACTGTTTTCTCTGCATTTGGTCTGCTGTGGCCTATGTTTCACTAAGTATAGGTGTCCTATCTCTTCAACTAGATAAGGTAAGCTAACAAAAAGGAAGGAAGGCATCTCTAAGTCTGCAACATATGGAGCCCATGGACATAAATTTAACCTCCAATAGCTCTTCACCGGTTGGCTCAAACAATCCACTATTTGATGGCTAAAAGGGTGAGCAAGAAAAACTAATGTGTCTGTCTTTTCATCTACAAATCTGGGGTGGGAGGATAGACACGTGATCATTGTGTTCCAAACCTTTAGGAAAGTTACAGGAACTGGGCTGTATGGAAAGCAAGCAGCACACACCAAGTGAACAGCACACACTAGCAACTATAATTAATGACAGCTTCCCAACCCCCTTTAGGTCAATGAGTGAGGTTTAACGATCCATTTCAAATTACATTACATGGTGCTTTATTTTGAATGTTATTTTATTCAGAACATCTAACTAGCCTCAGCTGAACAGACGGCATTATTTCCTCATTACAAATCAAAGACCTGGAGCTGAGATAATCCACACAATCCTTTCACCTCCAGGCAAGAGTACCCACTGAAGACCACTGATGTCAGCATTTATCTTTTTTTTTTTTTTTTTTTGGTTTTTCGAGACAGGGTTTCTCTGTGGCTTTGGAGCCTGTCCTGGAACTAGCTCTTGTAGACCAGGCTGGTCTCGAACTCACAGAGATCCGCCTGCCTCTGCCTCCCGAGTGCTGGGATTAAAGGCGTGCGCCACCACCGCCCGGCGTCAGCATTTATCTTGATGATGCTGTGTCTGTTTAAACTGACCGGTTTGATCTCCTAGAGGTTGAAAACATTTCATCTGCTTAGGACTCCTGTTCTCTTTTCAAAGGTTGCCTGAGCATCTTGAGGAATAGCTCCTGGAAAAAGTATCAACTCAGAGGTCAGTCCCCATTTACACCATGCCTGGAGCTACCTACGGATTACAGATCGAATTACATAGCATTAGTAACAGGACAAGAGAAGTGTCATGATGAGTAAACTACCTCAGAAAAAGCAGCTTTCAAGAACTCCAAACATGTCGTGGATTTCATTAGAAGTCTCAGTGGAAGCTGAAGTGAAAAAACAACTGCTAGCAGAACTGGACACCGCGGAAGAAACCCTGGAGGACGGGGACGGGAGTGTCCAGTTACGTCTGGAGAGATCGCTACATCATCACCTCCTCATGTAAAGATAGGCTTCGGTGGGTTTAACATCATTGAACCGCAAAGTCAGCTAAATCCAAAGAAAACCGCGATAGTATACAATTTCCAAATTTATAGGTAGAAAAATAATCCAATAAAGAGAAGAAAAACTTCAGTGAGTTCCAGATGAACTTAGGCTACATAACAAGAATGAAATGAACATATGAACAAACGAAGAAACACACACAAAGACAGTCTTGTCTAAGTGTGTCTTATAAAATTCTTGTTAGACACCTGGTCCTTGTCCCTAACCCAGATGCCAGGAAACGCAGCCTTCAGATCAAAAGGATAGAAGTCTCACGGAGACTAGTGCCAGTGACCCTTCTACCCTCCACCCTGAACAGACAGGTGGAAGCAGAGAACTTGACTGGGCTCTGCTGGAAAGTCACTGACTTGGACTTTCTAATTTCCAAAAACCTAAGAAATAAAATTTCTATTCTTTCTAAATTGTCCAGCTCCTGGAAGCTTGTTACCACAAAAAGACCAAGATAAGTGTAGTTGAGTAAGAAATCAAACTTAAGTACTAAAAATGAAAAAGGCGTCCAGATTGAGTGAGTGAATGTAAAACATTATCTAGAGGTAGATAAAAGCAGAAAAAGATAATTTGTAAGCAATGTGCTGGGAGTTGGGGAAGGAGGGAGGAGGCTGTAACTTATGTTGAATATGTTTTAAGGCCAAAATATCTCAAAGGATAAAAGGAACCCCTACAATGTCACATAAGATTCCTTTAATGGGAGATAAGAAGCTTCTACAAATTTATGTACATAATGAGAACCCAAGAGCCTCAGCAGAGAAAACAGAGTTACAGCCGTGGGAACAGGCTTTAGAGTCTTTTCAGAGAGGACGGAGTGAGACAGCCTCTACCAGATCTGTAGGACAGAAAACAGGGCATTTAAATAACTTGGGGTTCTGTTGAGTGAGTGAGGAGTGATTGCTCCTGGCAACACCCATCTATTCACAAGAGAATGTTGAGCATCAAAGACACTCCACTTGGAGTTTGCGTGTAAGACAGCTTTGAAGATTTTTCCTGCCTCCAAAAATGGTCTGTCAGTTACACTAGGCCTTAGCCAAAGTTGGTTGCTTCAACACTGCAAATGAGACTTGTGGGTGACTGCCCAGGTAGCCAGTTGTCTCTGTCTTCTACTGCACATTTTGGAAGCTGCTTGACTGCATTTCCTGCCTACTCAAATAATATTATCTCCCTTCTCAGGCCTTCAATGGGCTGAAGATTAGATAGTTGCCTTACTCTTAGGATCTAGCCAAGCCATTTCTAATACAAGACTCTCTGAGCTTGGAGTTTGTCAATTTCGGTAGCTACCAAGCCTGCCTTGGGGAACTCCTGTGATAAGACTTACAGAGGGCACTAGGATTACAAGTAGGTCATTAAGTCCATCCAGCTTTTACAGCTAGGTACTGGTGAGCCAAACTCTGATCCTCATACTTGTCCAGTGAGCACTTTATCACCCCAATCGATACGTAGTTTCTCATAATAGGCAAGTGATACCACAGGCAAAATGCCTCAGTGAAGAAGATACATAGTTGAGCCTGCACTCTTCTGGAGAGGTTCATGAAAGATGATCAGCACCATCTGCTAACTGCAAAATGAAAATTATTATTGCTGTTATTACTACAAAGTCTAAGTTTACCTCATACTAATAGCAATCCTCTTGTCTCCGTCTCCTAAATACCAGCATACCAAATAAAATTATAACTATCATATTCAGGCTCATGTCTGTAATCCCTGCAATGCGAAGGCTAAAGCAGGAAGAACAAGGTTAGAATTCAGCCTGTGCTACAGGTGAATTCAAATCACAACAGGATGTTCTAAATATCCAACAGAATGGATAAAAGTCAGGAAGTAAATAAAACCAGAATGGTGACAGGATGCTGAATGTCACCTGAACCTAAACCCCTAAAATCAAACCTTAAAAAAAAAGTGAACTATTTCTGTATTTAGCTATTATACACAGGCTTGCAACAGCTGGTTCTTGACCCATTCTCCATGATCACACGTAGTGATGATTCCAAGAGATGAAATGTCTAAAGTGTAAAACCTACAGGAAATGTCCCAATAGGAAGTGATGGCTAATACTGCCAATTTTTTTCTTATAAAAACAGGTTGACTGCACAAACATGTGAACATGCTAACAACTTTGCACTAAATAGCTTTAGTTGGAAACATTAGGATGTCAACTGTAACTAGATAAGCTGCTTTCTGTAAAGAGGATGAAGCAAGCTTCCACAGAAGTGATACAATGGTTTATAGGAATGATGTGATGGTTGAAGACAGGATTGACTCATGGAGACATGTTTTTAAGGGATCTTCTATACTAGGATAAGGTAAGTATACCCATTGAACTGACTGACAGAACAGGAAATGGAGGGCAAGCTGAGCACCAGCATCATCCTCCACACTCCCACTTCCTACTTGTGGGTACAATGTGACCAGTCACTTCACACTTCTGCTTCTGAATGTACGACTGGACTGTGAGTCAAAACAAACCCTTCCTTAAGGTGCTTTTGTCAAGTTTTTGTCTCCCAGATATATATAAAGTAACTGATATAGGCGTGACATGCTAGACATAGAATGTGTCAAGACACTGGGCCACACACAGGACAGCTCAATACATCCCTAGCCTTTACTGCCCCAAACTTACAGGAATCAGGGAAGCCAAGTATCCAGACCAACCAAATACCTTCCCATAACCTAATGACAGAAGATATTTGAGTGCAACTCCTAGAGAAGTGCCAGCCGATGACCATGGTAAGCACTTCTTTTCTGCAAACATTAAGGTTTTTGAGTTTTGTTTTGAAATGACAGACAGGTTTTTTTAAAAAAAATAATAAAAATTGGAGGAGGTGGAAAATTTTAATACATAAATTTAAAAAAAATAATAAAAATAAAAGGATCCTGAAATACTCAAAACTGCTAGGACTACTATCAGAGTTGCTCAAGAAACATAAGGGTAACAAAGTCCTCATTCTTCTAGGTTCTTTCACACACACACACACACTGCTCTCTCTTTCTCAACCTCTCAAGACCCACCCACACAGACACTTGCATGCTTTCTATTTTTAGCAAGCACACTGTGACTGACACAGTGAAAATAATGTCTTAGCTGCTCCATTTTTCAGTAGCAAACCTTTCCCCACTTGGTACTAACTTAAAATTAATCAGCTGGGTTATTAACAGACTGCACCTAGGTGTATGCTGACAGTCTTCAGTTCAGCAGTTTCCTGAGCACACCTTCTGCACAATTACATGTCACCATGGTACCTGTACTAACAAGGTAGAGGCATCCTTTTGTGCTTCTTCAGAGTTAACAGGAGTGGTGGAACTGGGGCCACAACGTACTTGTTTAATGTCTTCCTTTCCTCCTTCTCTTATTCAAACAAAAGAAGGCCCCCCCAAAAAAAAAACCTGTCTCAGTGAATAGCATTATCTTGGTCAAACTTAGTTCTGTACCACTGGGAATGGGGAAGAAAAGAGAATACCTGCAGGACACAAACACCTGTGTTTTGGAGAATGGCAAACCCTCAGAGCATGGGGGTGAGGAAAAAGCACTCCCCCACCCGCCGTGTCTCCCCTCCCTCAGGGTGTTCTCAAAAAGACCTGATGAGGATACAGATCGTTAAGAAGGGATATTGGAGTAGTATTATCACAAAACATCAAAACACAAGCAACAACAAAAAATCCCATCCCTTCACAAACAGATGCAAGTGACATGCACAGAACGGCCACATGACCGTGTTCTCATCAAAGGGCATGATCCAATGAAGTTTCCGTTTACTTGCTCACTTGTGGCTCAAGTTAAAACTGACCTATGCTGTGAAGAGATTTAAGAATAGATTGAAGGTAATGAAATGGGAGGGCCAACACTTCCACAGCTAGCACACATTTTTCACAAGATGGACTGTTCATACATGAATGACAATCTAGGCAGGTAAAGACTCAGTAGAAAACTTCCATGTAAGGTATCCTTCTGATCGCCTAGTGTTATCTCACCAGTTTGGACCACCATCAACAGACACTGAAATCAACCCAGAACCTGATTCCCAAAATCACAGCAGCAGCATTGTGAAAACAAACGTTTTAAGAGCTGGGTATAGTGTCTCACACCTGTAATCCCAGTAATTAGGAGGGTAAGGCAGGGGGAGTGTCACAAGGTAAAGGCCAGTCTAGGTCACACGATATGGGTTCCAAGCCAGCATGCACAACAGTGTGAAGCTCTGTTTCAAAATTGGCGTGTAGGGTGATGGCAGCAGCAGTGGACGGACCAACATTAGGAGGGGAGATACGCCACTGAAAAACAGGATATATAAATTCGACCAAAGATGCCTCACTATTTAATAAACACATCTGAGTAATTTGTGAATGAGCAGGCATGGCTATGGTGGTAGCTACCTATCAGCAGAATCTACTCACTGAGTATTTGTGGTGGTGGTTTGAATTGGATTGGCCTTCACTGACTTATGTGTTTGAAATTTTGACCCATAAGGATTGACACTATTAGGAGGTGTGGCCTTGTTGGAGTGGGTGTGGCTTTGTTGGAGGAAGCTTGTCGCTAGGGGATGGGCTTTGAGGTCTGAGAAGCTCTAGTCAGTCGTGCCACTTGTCCATCTGATCCAGATGGAACTCTCAGCTCCTTCTCCAGCAACATGCCTGCCTGCACGTTGCTAATGCTTTATGCCATGTTGATACTGGACTATAAACCTCTGAACCTGTAAGCCAGCCCCAATTAAATGGTTTCCTTTGTAAGAGTTGTTTTTGTCATGGTGTCTCTTCACAGCATTAAAACCCAAACAAAATAGTATTGTAGAAAGAAAGAAAACAAATAAGGAAAACTAAAACAGGGTTCAGAAATGTTGACTGACTTGCCCAAGATCACAAAAACTACAAAAAAATAAACCATGAAAAAAATAAATAAAAGAAATACATTTTCAGAAAAAAAAAAACTCAAAAGTTCTCCACCTTTAATTGTGGCCACATTCTCTGTACCCAAATGAGCACTGTTGGCAACTGTATGGCTGGAAAGAGAACAGTGATCAGAGAAAAAACAACAGGTATAAGTGGCCCCAGATAGGAACTAGCCCCAAACCCAGACCTGGTCAATATAGGTACTTGTAAAGAGTCTGCCTAAGTGACTGCTGAACAGGATAGAGACTACAAGAGTCTAACAGCACACACAAGCATTCTTTATATTCTCAAATTTCTGGTCCTTTGCTTTGTTCAAATATAGCACTTATACATTTATAGACTGCAAACAATAAATGGACTATGGTGAAAGGAATTTATTATTATTATTATTATTATTATTATTATTATTATTATTATTATTATTATTATTATTATTATTATTATTAGGCCTAGGGAGATAATTCAGTGGTTAAAACATTTGTTGCTCTTCTAGATGTGGTCACTCAAAATCATCTATAACTCAAGTTCCAAGTGATAAAACATACTTTTTATTTTTGCCTCCATTGGCACCAGACACACACATGGTGCACAGACCTATATGCAGGCTAAATACCATACACATAAAATTAAACTAAAAAATATTATTGAATCCTAGCACATAAAAGGATATTATCTTGTGCAAGAAAGTAAATGCGACATCTCATGTGTAGGCACAGTTCTTCTTTAGGCCCAGTTATTCACTGGAAAGTAGGGAAACGGGACAAGGGTACACTAAGAATATGAATATACATTCCTCATAGTTTAGCAGTTCAACTTTGTAGCATTATGACTGTTACTCTAATTGAGAAGCACCTCCAAGATCAAACTTCTGGTATCTTTGAAAGCATATCCAGAGACAGTTACTATGGGAAGAATACCTGCCAAGAATATGAGCAACATATTCCATAGACTGGGATTTAGATGAAATGAGATGGGGGTAAAGGGGGAGATGGTTCCATAGGTAAGAGCACTTGCTGCTCTTCCAGAGGACTCAAGTCCATATTCTAGAATCCATGTTATGTGGCTCAAAACCACTTGTAATGCCAGCTCCAGGGGATCTCACGCCCTCTTCTGGCCACGCTGGACAACGAACTATACATGTGTGGCATATATTCAACACAAGCACATACAAAGAAATAAAAATAAAAAATACAAGGAAAGGTAAAGGGCCTTCTACTTCCTACCATGCCTTCCCTACCACGGACTTTGTAGTGGTGGGGTGTGGGCGAGGAGAGATTACTCTCTGAAACCATAAGCCAAAATAAGTTTTCCCAAGAATTTGTCAGATAGTTGTCATACCAATGAAAACCTAACAAAGGTGTATACTCAAAAGAACTGAAAGGCGGGTCCCCAAGATAGTGTAATCCACATTTCTAGTACACAAATAACTTACAGCCTCACAGACAGATGAGCAAACTGTGTGTGGTATATACAACAATGGACTACTACTCATCCTTAAAAATGAAGAGAGCAGGGCATGGTGATGGAGCATTATGTATGTTAATAGTATTCAGACTGAGATGATCTAGGTACCGAGGATAAGCGCTAGGACCTACTTTTACAAGGTTCCTAGGCCAGCTCAACAGTAAGTGTCAGAAGGAACGCTGCCTCTCTGGGAGGTGCCCTTCAAACTCTGCTGTCCTTGTTTTAATAGTCCAAAAGCCCAAAAGAAGTGATTTATTTGATTACACTAGCTGTTCTTTTGTGGGGGTACCTTTTACTTTGGGGAGTGGGTACATTATTAATGTTTACTGAGACATGGTCTCATTATATAACACAGACTGGCCTGAAAGTTATGATCCTCCTGTCTTCTTGGCCTCATAAATGTGAGGATTTCCCATGTATGTTACCATATATGCACATATGTCTGGCTTTTTCTTCTTTTTGGTTTGTATGTATCTTTTATCCACCCTTTATGTTTTTCTTCCTTTTTTTAAAAAAATGGTAAAGCTAAAAAATGAAAAATAGTAAATAATCCTAAATACAAACCAAACATAATTATTATACTCTGTTTCTTTAAAGTGATCCTGGGAGATATTTTCTATTACATTTGATTCCAAGAAGGTGGTGGAATCAAATGAACTCTTTGCTGCTTTCAACAATGAAGAAACTGAGAAGCCAAATTAACTATGAACCCAAGGTTATAATAAAAAAATCTACTAATGTTGACAGATGCAGATGGCATAGTCCTATGGGAAACTCAGCATCAGTAATTTCTTACCTCCTGCCAGCTGTCCATACTGGACACACTGAACAGTACTGCTACATCACTCACAGAATCAAGCCCGCAACTGTGGGCATGAATATACTACAGTAACATTTACACATAACCTTGCTGAACTACCACCATCTGGATTTAATAGCCTGTTACCCTGTATGCCTAACTTAAAACAGGTATTCAGAAAAGGAAAACTACTAAATCAAAGATATTTTTCTATTTTACCACAAAAGAAATCTATACAGATATTCCCTAAACTTCATTCTCCGGAATAAGAGCTGTCTGCTCCAGATTTCATTGGTGGAAGGCCCACAGCAAAATAAGACAAAGCTGCACAGCAGAAGTTATGCTCTGAAGCCAAACAAAGCTTTAGAAGAATTACACAACGACACAAAATGCTTTCCTTCCATGTTCAGTCAGATTTCAATGACAGTGAGCCAGGTTACTGCATGTAATGGTCTATCCTGTCCCTTTAAGAGTCAAGCCATACCCACTCCCTCCCCTGTCCAGGCAAGCTGATCTTCAACGTCCAGCCTGAGCCTCTTCTTTTCAAGCTCTCTCCCAAAAAGGTAGCTGCTGCTGCGGCTCTCCCCCCACCCCGCCCGCTTCTCTCTGCCTCTCTTCCTCCCCCCTTTTCCCTTTCCCCCTCCATAACCCACTAAATAAATATCTAACCTCACTCTGTATGGCAAGCCTGTCTGTCTCGGTTGCGGCTCCCTGCCTAGGACCTGCTGGCCCCTCAGGGGCTCCCTTTCTGGGACTGCCTGCCCTTCCTGGCCTGCCATGTTCTCGGGACCTGCAGCATTTTACTTAAACTATTACACTGCACCCATCAAACAAACTGTAACAAGAGCTTGGAGGGTGCCAGCCATGGCCCTGCACACATGCAGACATGATGCTGTGCTCAGGATTAAAGACACTAAACACTTCCTTTATGTTACTTAGCTCCACGTATGATATGTTAAGTTAACCTCTTTTTTTTTTTAAAAAAAAAAAAAAAAAAAAAAAAGCTTAAGATCCTGAAACACCGTGCTTTTTAACTTAGGAAAAAGGAGAGACAACCTAATCCAAAGAAAATATACAAACATTAAGCCACATGCCTGTAGTTCTGACTCCTTGAGAGATTGGGGCAGGGGATCACTAGTAACCAGGAAACAAAAACTAGCCTAGAGAACCTCGCAAGAACCCTGTCTCATAAAAGAAAATCAAATAATACAGATGATATCACGAATGCTTTGATGTTTTCGAAAACTGCTTTGCTGGGTACTACAGAGCATCAAATATAACATTCTAGTTAATACTGTTCATAGTAGCACATCTTCAGAAGCAAAAGAGACACCTCTCTAATGTAAAAGCATTTCCATCTAAGCCTGCCAATTTCATAGGCAACACCAATCATCACTCCTCATTTATTTGGTAGGTGATGTTTCATTGATTAGCAATGAGATCAATGTAAAAAAAGAACTGGTCGTCTATAATCTAAAGTCTTTACTCAATGCAAATTTCTCATGCATCTATACCAACACTGTAATACGGTGTGTGTAAGCAAAACTTTTCTGCTCCAATTTTTTACATTCCCAAGTGATTGCATGCCGCTGATAATGTACTACACTTCTGGGTATAGGCTTGGTGTGGGAGGGTCGTCTGTTTGAGTTGATTTCATTGGTTAATAAAGAAACTGCATGGCTCATTTGATAGGCCAGCCCTTAGGTGGGTGGAGTAGACAGAACAGAATGCTGGGAAGGAGGGAAGTTGGTCAGATGCAATGAAGCTGCAACCCAAGATGGACGTAGGCTAGAATCTTCCCAGTAAGCCACCCCTCGTGGTGCTACACATATTACTAAATATGGGTTAATCAAAATGTGAGAGTTAGCCAGTAAGAGGTTGAAGCTAATGGGCCAAGCAGTGTTTAAATGAATACTATTTGTGTTGTTGTTTTGGGGCATAAGCTAGTCAGGCGGCCAGGAGCCGGGTGGGACGAAAAGCAGGCCTGCTCTCCTCGTCACTACATAGGCTCTATGTCAGGATCAGAGGATGTCATCTGCATTCCACACCCTATCTTGATCATCAACACTATACATGTTAGATGCAAACTGCCTAAGTATCCTATTTCAACTGCAGTGAAGACCAGAAAATTCTGATAATCAGCATTTTCCATATAATCCAATCACAAACACAAGGGCTAAAAGCAGAGATTCCCAACGAAATGAGTGAGGGCCTGCTTCCAGGGACCCAACTACACAATGTGAAGTTATGTGTTTCTTAGGCTGCAGAATGATGGTGGCCATGCTGTAACCTCTTAGTCCCTTCATTCTCATTCTGGTGCTCAAATTTGAGTCTCAAAACCAGCAGTAAAAGATATGTAAACTTTAGTCTAAATAATACAAAAAGATAGCATTTGTGTAAAGAACAAAACACTAAAAAGTATCAGATAACAAATCAGCACCACTTATTTAAACCAGCTGATAGACATTAAGTAAGCATGATATAATTCTGAAGAACTATACACCATTAAATCTCAAAGTATTTGAAAAGTTAAGAGATCAAAGACGCATTTTTGTTACATACATTAAGCCAACGTTGGTGCCCTCCTACCACAAGCACCACTGCTCTGAGGTAAGGGGTGACACACTCTAAGAACACCCCGGGATGAGCTACACGGTATAGAGCCTAGAATGTGAGCAACACTGTGTTGTTGCTTGTGTGCATGCCCATGCGTAACGGGGCCACAGGTCTTTACTGCTGCCCCAGAAGGATCACAAAATTTCTGGTCAGCCACAGCACTTGGGCTGTACACATAAAGGAGCTCAGTTTTACAGTTAATATTTGCAAACAGCAGAAGAGAAGACTCGACCCTTGGGCCCAACCTGTATCCAGCGTGGAAACCCCCGAGCATCACAGGCCCTTTGTGTCCACCTCAGAACTCACCCACTTTCAGTTTTGTGAAAGCCAGCACAAAGGATGAGTCAGAATATTATTATAAGACTCTCACTAACATGTCTCATTAAGTGTACTAAAAGTTTTTTTAAAAATGTAAATTTGAAGCTGGGCATAGTGGCGCACACATTTAATCTCAGCACTCTGGAATCAGAGACAGGTGGATCTCTGAATTTGAGGCCACCCTGGTCTACAGAGTGGGTTCCAGAACATCCAGAGCTACACAGAGAAATTTTCTTAGAACATCTAAACAAATAAGCTTCGGCAAGATCTAATTCTTTACCCAAATTAACATGTAAATTAACAAATGAGAGCTGAGAAATTTCTCCTGTAACATTCTAAAATGCCCAATCCCTTGATCATCGCTTACTGTAATAACCACAACCAAGACAAACAAACACCGGTTCTTCTACTCGGCTTGCTGTGTGAACCTGGACGTCCTTCTGCATGGCCAGCCTAGCCTGGCTGCCTAGAAACAAACCAAAAGGCTGAGCCAGGGAAAATACACCAAGTTCCTTCTGGAATGGGGCAGAAAATACACAGTTGCACAATGAAGTCAACAAGTTCAAGCATGAATGAAACATAATACTTGATGAATGTAGCCCAAGTTCAGTGAGACTAAAAGTTTTTCTTTAAAATCATACAACAACTTAAGGTGTGGTTCAGCATTGTAAAACAAAATGAATAATATCTTTCAAATGCTCGTGAATGTTTTTTCGTATATGATCTAAAGAATTCTCTACAACAGAGTAATAAAGTGGCTCAGCAGGGAAGAGCACTAGCTGCTCCTGCAGAAGGCCTGGATTCACAGTTCCAGCAGTCACAACCACCTCTAACTCCACAGGAGATATAAAATCCTCTTCTGACCTCTGTGGCCTCCTGCATGCATTAAGGTGCACACAAATACACTCATATACCAAAAAAATTTAAATTTATGAATTCATCCTGAATCTTAATAAAGTACATAAATTTGCTGTTTGTGCTTAAATGCCAGGCAAAGATTAAGCTGTATTGTTGCAAAGTTTGGAATACCAAAAGGAAACATCTTATTAGCTAACAAATCTGTCCAGAATTTAGAGAAAGCAGCCCACATTTTCATGGCAGTCATTAAATGCAGGTGAAATTTCTATACAAAGTCTAAATTACTAATACTTCTAGGTACTAAACATGCTTACACATATACCTCTTGTTAGTGTATGTTGCCCCAATTGCACCTTTAAACACCACCTATACCCACACACCTTAGCAACTTGACCAAAATGGCTCTTTTTCAAGACCTCAAGTCTTTACAGGTCCCCATTGTGTCCATTAACACTTACTGTCCAATTGGCCCAATAAATGACTTGGGTATATCAGAACACTCCCTGTCCAGATAAAGTAATCTTTTGAGAAAGAAACATCACTGTTATCTTGAAAGATTAAGCTTCAGTGCAGTTTTGTTACTGATATACATGCCACCCAGTATAGGAACTCCCGTGGCTAAGGAGATGACTTAGTGTATAAAATACCTGTTCTGAACCTCTGTACAGATCCCTAGCACCAATATAAAAGCTAAGCACAGGGCATGTTCCTGTAATCCCAGCACAGGAGAGACGGTGCTTTCTAGAACCCCGGGGCTTTCTAGACAGCTAGTCAGGCTGCATGGACCAGCTCCAAATTCAGTGAAAGATCTTGTCTGAAAAAAATAAGGTATAGGGGGCTGGAGTGATGACTTTGTGGCTAAGAACAATTACTGTGCAATCACGAGGAATTCAATTCAGAGTCCTCATTTGAGAGACAGAGAGAGAAGAGGTAGAGTAGAGCCTGGAGACATGGCTCAGTGGTTAAGACTGCATACTACTCTTACTAAGGTTTGCCCCCAACATCATCTATCCAGTAACTCACAACTAACTTTAACCCCAGCTCCAGAAGATCCAAAAGCCTCTTCTATCCTCCATAGGCACCTAAATTCACACAACTATATTCACTCTCATTTGCGCCAACCCCGCCCCCGCCCTCCCTCCCTCCCCCCACTACACACAGCAGAACACAACTGAGAAATGTAACTGATGTTGACCTTTGACCTCTACCCTCTATGTGTGTGTGTGCGCGCACACACACACAACTATGGACAAGTAGGCACATATGTGCATACCTACAAAATAATTTTAAAAGAGACTTTTCTGAAGTACAGGATGTATCTAAGATGCTACTTAAACACTTATTTAGTGCAGAACATCAAATAGAATAGGGAAGGGGAGCTATCATTTTAAAATAATCTGTGTTCCCTATAAGACCATCAACTAACCAGGTAGTGGCCTAAGCCTTTAATTCCAATACTCAAGGGAGAGGCAAGTAAATCTCTAAGTTTAAGGCCAGCCTGATCTATAGAGCGAGTTCCAAGAGAGGAGAGGATGCATAGAGACACTGACCTGGAGAGATGATTAATGGCTCGATGGTTAAGGGTGCGGTACTACCACCCAGCACCCAGGTGGTGGTTAACAACTACCTGTAACTCTAGTTTCAGCGGATGTGAAGCCTCTGTGGCCTCTACAGATACCTGCACTCATGTGCACATGGTCATACACTCACTTTTTTTAAAAGATTAAAAAAAAGAAACAGATAACATCCTCATCTTACCTACAGTACTGACTATAGGACCTAACAGGTGTAATTAAATTTAAAAAAGGGGGGAGGGAGGGAAAGATCAAAACTGTTGTGGCACATACACACTTTCATAAGCAGAAGTAAAACTAGGTTATCTAATTATGATTAGAGGATTTTAATCAATTCTGGTGTCAAATCATTAACTTTGAAGGTATTAGCTCTAAGGAAACTAAAAGAAAATATAAGAGGGCTGACTTATAATTACCCCAAGAAAACAAATTAGGCCGGGCTGAGAGTCTACGGCAGCCGCAGCTGTAATGTCCTTACCATCACAGTGTGGCATGCCGTCCAGATCCCTTAAAGACCACAATGTAAACGTCCTACAGGTCAGGGGCTCTGAGAGCATAATTTCAGAAATATAAGGAGATGATGAGCAGCTTGTAATAGTGGGGAAGAAGTATTCACTTGGTGAGCAGCATGGTGGTTTTTATCTTTCTTTAAACTCAGTCCTCGGGAGGCAGAGACATGCAGATCTCCGAGTCCAGGCTAACCATGGCTACATAGTGAGACTCTGTTGAAAAACCAGTCACTTGGTAGGAAAACAATACTAAAATTAGTGAAAACTGACACTCCCCCCACACACAAATTGAGTGTCTAAGAATTGAGCACTAAGGAAATGGAGAAGTTTCTAGAAGGGACAACATGCTAGCAGTTAGCCTAAAAGTGATACTGAAGACATACACGCCAAACCTCTTATCTTCTCCCATGTCATCAAGTCCCAGCAAGAGCCTGGCTCCGGGTAGATTCACCAAGTTAAAGACCCTGACACCTCTCTGCTTCAACATTCCAGGCAAAAAAGAAGGTGGGGAGATGACTACACACAGCAGCTGTGCAGAGAGCAGGGCGCCAGAACATACTCTCTTGTACTGTGATGTCTGAAGCTACGAGGGGGGTACCTACACTGAGCATACAGAACCAAGTACTAACTACCACCTACAACAAAAGACTTGCTTCTAGTTGAGGAAACAGTTATTGCAGTAATCCTCAGAGACTTTCTTCCCTCAAGTTTTGCCATACTCACTTCACGAACAAGAGACTTAAAAAGACCAAGCTTCCTAGCTTAGCACCCACCTGGTCTAAAACCCTTCTACTGTAAGACACAAAGGCAAAAGTGAGATTTTTTAACTAACGAGAACCTTCATATCAAGGATGACTTCCAAGCACCAATTAAGACTCTGCATTAGAAGAAACTGCAAATACCTCACCATGCTGGATGAGTATAAAAAAGGTTTCCATTCATTCATCTCAAGGCATTCACACATACAACAAATAAAAAGGACTATGAAGCGGCCACTCCACCCTGTGGCATACTTCTGCCTTCTTCTGTCAAGACTAACGAGACAAAGTATGGTGAGTGTTGAAAAGTACATTCTTATTATCAATCCTCAGCGAGAATTTTTTAAAAAGCCATAAAAGTCAGAAGGAGAATTGTTGAGAGAAGGGTAAAGAAAAGTAAAAAGCAAGCAGTGTAGGGGTATGACCAGAATATATTATATACATATATAAAAATCACCAAATATAACATTTTAATTAAAAATTCACGCAACTGGTTTTGTCTATATGTGTGCAAGCACAAATAAGAAAAATTCATATCAGTGTCTTCCTCTCCACCTTTAAATACTAAGACCCAGAATACACTGATTAAATTAGACTAGTTAACCATTTTTTTCATGGGGATTCCCCCATCTTCACCTCCTGAGTACTGGGATTATAGGCCACCACCCCCTCCTACCATTATCACCTACACAGGTAATGGGGAGCAAAACTCACACTCACACAGCAAATTTTTTATCCATTGAGTCATCTCTCCAGCCCCAAAGCATATCTAATTGTTTTGTTGTTGTTTTTGTTTTGGCGCTTTTCAAGACATCATTTCTCTGTGTAGCCTGGCTGTCTTGGAAATCGCTCTTTGGGTCAGAATGGGCATGAACTCAGAGACTGGCCTGCCTCTGCCTTGCAAGTGCTGGGTCTAAAGGTGCAACCATGCTTGACCATCAAATTGCATGCTTAAAGTACATATTGTGCTTTTCATGTCAACTAGACCTCGATAAAATGGGGGTGAAGTGCCAAGGAGTACAAATTCCCTAGTTTGTAATGTACACAAACGCTGGTTCCAACCAGGAAGTACCAATGAAAAATGTAAGGTTTCTCACGATCACCCAAAATGAATTCACAAACAGAAAATTCACAAAGCAACAAATAAAAGAGAGTCCACTCCTAGGCCACAGGACAAAGAAGTACCAAGTATAGAGAGTTCTAAGATCAAAAGAAAAAAAGGGGGGGGGGGACTAACATTGCCAAAGCAAAGTTTGCCATTTGGTGTGGTTTTGCTTGGTTTCAATCAAGGCCAAGCCCCTCCATGCTTAGGAAGACTCTCATTGATGCCATCACTGAAAAGAACCATTGAAAAACAGCAGTTTCTCTGTGGTGGAGGAACAGTCTGAACAGAAAGTATACACTAACCCAACTTAACTTTCTAAATGGCAGAGCCAGTTCAGATCCCACTGACATAGTGAGGCCCAGGTAGGACAGGACTCTAGGTACATGAAGACTAGATACACGCAGAATTTACCTCATGATACAGGAGAGAACAAATACAAGATCGGGACCATGACGCGAAAGACTCGACTCTCCCAAAACTATTCAGGCCAGTTGGGCCAGAATAACCTCAGAACGGGAAGAACTATCACCATAAGTGTGCTAA
The DNA here is from genome assembly GCF_903992535.2 of Arvicola amphibius. Lineage (NCBI taxonomy): Eukaryota > Metazoa > Chordata > Mammalia > Rodentia > Cricetidae > Arvicola > Arvicola amphibius. The sequence goes on from NC_052061.1 coordinate 48,840,247, forward strand.
GAGAACAAGGAAGACAGATCACTTGGCTGACCTAACTATCATTCAGTAGAATTGCCTAACAGGTCAGCAACATTTCAAGAAAGTAAAAACAAGCAGGTATGATGAAACCTTAATCCCAGCATTTGGGGAGCAGAAGCAGGCAGATCTTTGTTGAGTTTGAAACCAATCTGTTCCACACAAAGTGAATTCCAGGACAGCCAGGGCTACACAGAGGAATGGAGGCGATGGGGGGTGAGAGGGTGAAGAGACATAGAGAGAGAAAGAGAATGAGAGAACATACATAGAAGTGAGAAACTCTACTCTGGCCTGGGTAATGCCTGCCAATATACCAACTGCGGTGGCTATCCTTGGCTGTCAACTTGATTAAATCTGGAATAAACTAAAACCCAGAAAAGGAGGGGCACATCTGTGAGACATCGAGCCTCATGAACTGAACAACTGATTGTTGGACCTTTGGTTCACAGGCAGCCATTGCTAGATTAACTGGACCAGGGCCTGTAAGTCATTCTAATAAATAAATCCATCCCCCACAAACTTTAGATAGAAGATAGATAGATAGATGGTAGGTAGGTAGGTAGGTAGGTAGGTAGGTAGGTAGATAGATAGATAGATAGATAGATAGATAGATAGATAGATAGATAGATAGATGGATAGAAGTTCTGTTAGTCTAGAGAACCCTAACATACCAACTAAAAACCTAAAGACCAAAGATGAAGATGAGGGTTTAGGAGGCTGAGCACTTGCCCACCATGAGGCAAGGTCCCTGAATCTATCACCAGCACTACTAAAAATACGAGGGGTAGAATATAGGAATATCAATGACAAAGATCCATCTCCAATTATAGATACCAATAGCTGAAGTTAATGTTAAGACAAAAACTGTTGTGAAATAGAGTTTAATAGTATGCACTGATAAAAAGTGACCTGCCATGCCCTCCTTCACTGTCAACATTCTCTGAGCTCTCTGTGTTTAGGAAACAATCAAGTTGTTTTAAGACTTTCTCCAGGTAAGACTTGGGGAAACCCTTAAGTGTAAATGAATGGCAAGAAAAGGGTGCTGCCAAAGAAAAATTCCAAATAACATATTTATGACAATTATTTAAATCAAACAAAACTACATTAATACTGGACTGCTTTAACAGAAATCCACTAAATTTTCTGCTCACTGATCTTTGTAGTTCTATTCAAATATAAGACTCAGGATTCTGTATCATTTTTTAAAAGATTTATTACGAAACTTCATGTGTACATAAAATTAACATTTTATGCTTTGTCTGCACGTACGTGTATGCACCACATGGTGTCTGATGCCAGAGGAGTTTGGAGCAGCACTAAACTCACAAATGGTTATGAACCACACCATGTTGGATGCTGGAAACAGAAGTAAGTGTTCTTAACCACTGAGCCATTGCTCCAACCCCACCATCTGGTTTTGTAAAGATTTAAATAACTACATTCCTTTGTTTGCATATCATATTTTACTACTTTTACTCAAGATGTTAAAGAGAATGTATGTCTTGTTAATAAAACTGGACTCTGTCCAAATGAATAGCTGACATTCAAACTAGACACAAAACTAGAGGAAACTCAAAATATCAGTTCACACTGTAATTATCTGTCTTGTCCCTTTAAGAGACAAGCCATGCCGACTCCCTCCCAGGTCTGCTGAGGCAGGAAGATCTTCCTTCCTGCTTGTAGCCTGAGTCTCTTCCTTCCCATCTCCCTCTCCCTGCCTCTCTGCTTTTCTCTCCTTCTCCCTTCCCTTCCATAACTCACTAAATAAATATCCAACCTCACTCTGCATGGCGTACCTATCCATGTCTCTGTCTCTAGATTATTAAAGATAATAAACAAACCCCAAAAGGGGGTGTGGCAGCTGGGTGATGGCTCAGTGATAAGCATACTTGCCTAGTCTGGCTTCATATCTAGCACTGGGAAAAGATATGGGGGGATGGAGGAAGAAAAACAACCCAGAGAAACTCTGAAGGCAGTACTTATCCACTTAGGGTGAGCTACTGTGTAAAGTGCAAAAGAGCTTCAGTATGACAAATCCAACCTAACTCAACAATAAAAAAGTTAAGTCAAGGCCAGGCACAGCAGAGCAAACCTTTATCCCAGCACCTGGGAAACAGGGAAGCAGGCATCTCTGAGTATGAGGCCAATTATTTCTGCCTGCTTGCAGAGGGAACACATGGAGAAATGACTTGCACAGCTTTCACAAACTCTGGTTACAAAACGAATCCTACTACTAACAGTAACCACCATTCACAGAGGCTAACTGTGCGTCACCATCTGTGCAAAATGTATCTGCAGAGAAAGAAGGTGAATTCAGCAGGTCAGAAAGAGCCAGGAAGGTCAGGGAGGCCTGAGACTACAGTAAAGAGTTCAGGCACACACAAGGTAGGAAGCACCAGGTACAAAGCCAAAAATTAATAGACAAATTTTAATACTACTACGTGGACAACAGGTATGGGTCCCAAAGAACACCATCCCGTCCTCAAGCAACCTCTATTGAGAGAGGTCAAAAGAGACCATCTGTCTCCTCAACCCAATTCACTACAGTACTCAGAGATTCTTATTTTTTTCTACTCAGCATCCACTGAAGTCAAACTCACAACAGAATAAATAGCAAGACACAGAAATCTAAAATATTCTCTTTCCAAGACCAGCTCCATTGTCACCCTCAATTCTCCTCAGAAGAGAATACTCTCTAAGGTTTGCCCTAGACATCAAACTCCTATCCTAAGAGAAAGTGCACATTGGAAAGACAACCATTCCAGCAAGTGTTCCCACAAAACTCATTCTGGGCTGAACAAAACCCAGATTGTCTGTGAGGCCCAGGGTGTCATCCACAACAGAACTACAGAGCTCAAAGCTGTTTCTGTTTATGGGGAACACAGGTCCAAACATTGCTTGAAGAGAAGCTAGACCTGTTAGGGAACATATTTTTTTCTCTTCTATGCAAGCAGTCACTTGCCATGTGGTTATTCTAAGCCAATAAGACCAAGATATGAGTCAAGTAGTCACCTAGGTATCAAAATAGAACTAAAATCAGAATACACCCACCTCCACACCCTACAAAGATACAAAAACTAAACCTTAGACACTACTCCAGTCCACAGTAAGAGGGGGAGGTGTTGCAGAGGAAGAAATAAATGTGATAAGGTACAGAAAGACGACATTAGGAAAAGCCTGAGATATCCTAAGAAGTTAGAGTTAACACTAATGTCTCAATGCTGGCTTCTTAGCTCAGACCAAGGTAGCATGTAGGACGGCACCAATTACAGAAAGGTTGGTGAGAATTATGTAAGAATTCTGCTATTTGTACAATTTTTCTCTAGATTTGTGTTTTTTGGATATAGAGTATTTTTTAACAAACTGCTAGGCACGTAAAAAAAAAAAAAACTGAGTGTGTGTGTGTGTGTGTGTGTGTGTGTGTGTTGTGGGGGGTGACCAAGTGAAAACAGTTCAGAGCTGACAAAATGTCAAAATTAGAAAATTAGTAGAAGTGGTCTTGAACAATATAATCACATTCCCATATTCAAAACATAAATACTTAAGAGACATAAAGGATATAAAGAAAAGTAGACTGAAATGAATCTCTGAGAGGAAAATGACCCTGTGAGATGAACATTCAGAAAAGATCACTGGGCTTAAAGCCACAGGACATCAACCCTCTAACCTGCACACTGAGGAGACAGATGCCACGGCAAACAAGAGACACTAAGGAGGGGACAACTCCAGCACTGCAACATACATGGAGACTGAAGGCAGGAAAAAAGAAAATAATGGAAATAAAAACAGGAAGTTTTCATATTTTTATGAAAACTATGAAGTGAGTATCTCAAGGGCATAGAATATAAAAAAGCACATTGCTTGGCGGGGGGAGGCATGGCACATATTAAGAGAAGCAGAAGGATGAAGCCAAGCAGAGAGGAAACAAACAGTTGAAGTCAGGTCCCCTTAACACTCCTGCATTGCTGGTGGAGTGCAAGCTGACACAGCCCCTTTGGATGTCACTATGGTGATTTCTCAGAAAATTAGGAACAATCTTCCTCAAGACCCAGCAATACCACTTTTGGGCATATACCCAAAAGATGCTCACAACGATATGTGCTCAACTATGTTCATAGTAGCCTTGTTTCTCATAACTAGAATCTGGAAACAACCTAGATGGCCCTCGACTGAAGACTGGATTACAAACGTGAGGAAACAGATCAAAAGGTAGAGTGACCTTTACTGCTTTTCTTGTACTGAGACAGGGTCTGACATAGCCCTGGTGGGCCTCAAGCTGACTGAGGCAAAGGATTAAAACTGAAGTTCTGATAATCCGTTTTCCACCTCTAGAGTGCCTGAGATTATATTACGGGTTCATATGCCTCCATCACCCCCATTCCAGGCAGTGCTATGGATCAAATCAAACCAGGGCCTCTGGCATGCCAGACTGGTGGTCTTCCTGCTAAGCTACATCCACAGAAAGAAACACCAGCTTGTGCCTTTATCCCAGCATGGGAGGGTGGGGTGTGAGGGTGTGTAGGTAAACCTGAGTTCCAGGCCAGCCTGGGCTAGACAAAGAGACCCTGTCTCAAAAGCAACTACAACGACAACGACTGCAGCCAACACCTCTGATATTTCCCAAGTCTGTTTCCACCCTCAGAAATAAATCTGAACACATCTCTTAATATACTAGATACTTAATATAAGGTGTGACATGTTCTCTCCCTCTTGTCACATTAAGCCTGAAAAGACCAAGTTCATAATGCCAGTCATACTTGATGTTTACACAATACATGACTGAAAGAGTTAAACACAAGTTTCCTGAACTATTTTTTTAAAGATTCATTTATTTTACTTTATGTCATGAACATTTTGCCTGCATGTATGTATTGGCACCACAGGTGTGCCTGGTGCCAAGGTGATCAGTTGAGGGTGTTGGATCCCCTGGAACTGGAGTTAAAGACAGTTCTGACCCACTATGTGGGTGTTGGAAATCCAAACTGGTTCCTCTGCAAAAGCAGCAAGAACTTGAAACTGCTGAGCCATTTCTCCAATCCACTCAGCTAAAATTTAAATACCATGGTTCTTTTGAGTTGGTATCAACAGGTTCCAGAAATGCTGGAAAGCCTCAAGGTCCCCAAATAAGTCAGATGCCTTGGCACTACACATAGAAAATAACCTGAGTGAAAAAAGATCTCTAAGCCAGCAAATGTACAACATTACATTTTAAGAGACTATAACCCACATGATATTTTTATCTGAATTTTTTGATAAAACAAAAACAAATTACTAAAGCAAATGTCCGATTAAGCTATAGGGCAATACCTAGAATAAGCCACAAGCAGGTACCAACCCTGATCCACAAGATGAAGTGCAGTTAATTTTGAGGCATCTTCTACAGGAAGAATTATGTAAGCAAAGGAAACTGGATGAGACACAGGGAGTGGCTATGAGATGCCAGTAGAATGGTCCCCATAGTCCAGGAAGAAGAATTCATTTAAAAAGGAACTAACCGTAGATGTTACCTAAGCAATCCATCCTACACTGCAGATGAATTGTCTCCTATTGGTATGCAACAAAACCAGTATCCCAAAAAAAAAAAAAATAGCTCTAATGTCAATACAGAATTAAGGACATGTACAGTCAATCTCTGAACCTGAAAAACAGAACAGTTCTACCAGAAGACTACTAGGACATAATTCGACCAGTGATCCACAGCATAGATAGCCTGCTGAAACTATACACACTGATAAGCACATTCACTATACATTAGAGAGATTAACAGATACATATTCTTCTAAAGGAATGAAATTTTTATTATTAAATCTGTGTGTGCACACAAGTGATGGTGCACACTTGTGGAAGTCAGAGAACAACTTTGGGGTGTTAGCACTCAACCTCCACCATGTGAGTTTGGCGAGTTGACCACTGGTCTTCAGGCTTTGTGACAAGTGCCTTCTTTACCTACTGAGCCATATGGACAGCCTAGGTGTAGAATTTCAAAAGACTGTCAATAAGCATACAGACTGAGCAGCTCAATATAGTTGTCTTCAAAGTGTGGTTCAAGGACCATTAGGGAGTCTCCAAATTAATTCAGGGAATCTACAAGTTTGAGAAATTTTTGTAAACAACAGACTTCTACTGGGGTGATACCTAAACAGATAATCCAATCCACTGAAAGACAGCCAGTTTTATAACAACCCCCAACTACATAAAAAGACCCACAGAAAAGAAGGGAGAAGTATAGAAAAGAAGAAGACTAAGATGGGGAAGGAAAGGGGAGAAGAGGGAAAAATAATCTGTGATGATGTATCTTTCCTGCATGTACAAAACACGGTCTTCATTTGTCTTACAGGGTGCCTACACTGCTTCAATCACTTAGGCAGGACCTCTTTTTCCTTGGGAAATACCCTCCTTCCATCAAAGAGTGACTGGGTACTAATTTCATTTGTTAGAGCATAGGGGCTGGCAGAGGCTTTCTGGAAAACAAACAGGAGAGGACTACTTCCACAAACATCTAGTCAGTCTAATGTACTTAAATGAAAGGTTTTGAGAAAAAAAAAACGAGTTTAGTAAACCATCCACAATGGGCAGACAACATCTGGCACTTTTCTGGAAAAGGCACCATCCACTCACAAAAAACAGCAACATCTGGATATGTGATTGACTTTGCTAACCTCATTCAATAAGGCGACTGCATTGCATGGATCAAAGACCCATATTCACTGGTCTTGTTGGTACCACCATTAGGGAGGCAGAGGCATATGGATCTCTGTGAGTTCAGTGGAGTTTCAGGACAGCTAGAGCTATCCTGAGAAACCCTATCTCGAAAAAAGGAAACAAAAACACAAACAAAAAAGATCCATACTCATCATGTAAGGCCCAGAAAAGAATTCCTTGAAATGCAAGTAGGGCACCAACATTTCTTAGAAAACTTTCAAAATTATGCTCAAAATACTCTTCCATTGTGTGTATGGTTTTTGGTATAACAAAACTGAACTCAGAAACTTATATGACAATAAAGCAGTCTTCTAATAAGCCCAAAATCCAAACATTATGAGATTTGTAAAATTTTAAAAAAATAGATCTCTATACTCTAACTTTTTGTTTGGGAAATTAGTTACTTTAAATATGAATGTTCTACTTACAACAGGCAATGAATGGGTTTACTGCAGCTGTTTTTAAAAGGAATTCGTATAGAAATTTTTCATATACCTACACAATCAAAAGTTCTGTGGGTTTCCTCCACGTAAAGGCCTATGGCGTGGGAACAGGGACATTATAAGGAGATGCCCACTTTTGAGGTTTTACTAGTGACAAGACCAGATATGTATTCAACTCCTTGGATTCAGAGTAAATGCTGTCAACTGGATGAGAGGAGAGAAAATATGTTCATACAAAAATCTGAGCATTTCTCTGAAAATAAGCTACAGTTTTCCAGCTGCCAGGATGTTCTTCCAAGTAAATGAGACCACTGGAAGGTACCAGCAACGGACCTTATGCTGTGTGAGGAAGCACCTCTTACTAAGAGGTGTGTGAGATCAGAGGGTACCCCACTGGCTTCAAAATGAGCAAGGATAGCAGAAACCTGATTAACACCTGGCAAAGCATATGCAGAACTGGCCATAAAACAGCAAAAAGGCTCTATTTCCTATCTTCTCATGTCCCTCCATGGGGCCTTGACAAGAAGCTAGAGGTCTTAAGTTAATAATACTGGTTTGGGGGAACAACTTGCCAACTGGTCAAGGATACAACAATTCTTCCAAATGCTGGACTCTATATGGGATTAAAGTAGCAACAACAAATTACAAGATGAATTTGTGCACATCGATTACACACGGTTATATATCTTTGTATAGTATCCATCCATCACAAATGACCAGAAAGGAGCCAGGAATAATAGCATATGCTTGTAATACCAGTACTCGGAAGACTAAGAAGGTCATGAGTTCACATTCACACACACACACACACACCATAAAATCAAACATATTGGGCAAATTTAGTGATGATACCAATGTATTGATGATAAAATAAACTCAATGTCGTACAGAGCACGAGCACGCACACACGCACACACACACACACCCCATTCAGCTAGCTGTGTGTCTGGACTCAGGGCCCTGCAGCAGGGAACTTTTCACATTCTACCTTGGTCTCTTCCATAACAGATATACAATGTTTAAAAGGGGTCAAGAAGACAAATATTCTGTGAACAAAGAGACCTGTAGTAGGTTGGCAGTATATCTACATAACGGAATATCAATGTTAAAGGGAAATGAACTCTGAGGCCACATAAAGATATGGGCAATTCTTAAATGCCTATTAGCCTATCAGAAAAAAAACAACAAGCAAGTCAGGCATGGTGGTACATGACTTTAATCCCAGGACTCTGGAGGCAGAGGCAAGCCGGGTCCCTAAGAAAGCTCTAGGCCAACCTGGTCTACATAGTGAGTTTCAGATCAGGTTATGTAAGAGACCATGTCTCCGAAAAGGAAAGAAACAGAAAGAAGAGAGTAAAGGAGAGGAAAGGGGGGTTGGTAACATGCTGGAGGGTTCTAATTCAAGACATAATGCAAGGTAAAACTGATTCATAACTGTCCGCGGGGGGGGGGGGGTGTCAAAACATGGGAGGTACTTGCAGCATTGAAACTGGACTGTAAGATATTATACAGCAGTGACTCTCAATCTTTCTAATGATACAACCTTTTAATATAGTACCTCACAAGTTGTGGTGACCCCAACCATAAAATTGTTTTGATTACTACTTTAACTTTTGTTAAAATTGTAATGTTCCTACTGTTATGAACCATGATGTACATTCCAACAGTCTTAGGTAACCCCTATGAAAGGTTCTTTAGACAACCCCCGAAGGGTTTCAACCCACAAGTTGAGGACCACTGCTGTAAAGGCAGATATATGTCATTATGTTTTGTCAAATTCATAGGAAACACAGAGCCGAGAGTGAGTTCCTATGTAAAGTCAAGTCTGAATTCTGTCATAATCATGTGTCAGTGAGCATTCCTTGGTGGTAACAGATGAACTACTCTAGTGCAGAACATTGATATATGGAGGTGTGTGTGTAACTCTGTACTTTATACTCACTTCTCCTGGTAACCTGAGGTCATTTCTTTTAATATTTTTTTTTTAAGTGACAGGGTTAAAGCCCAGGGCCTAATACATAGTGGCAATTGCTATCACAGGGCTACAACTCCAGGCACTGTTTAGGTTTCAAAAAATGTCGGTGGTGGAGCATGACTTTAATCCCAGCACTTGGGAGGCAGAGGCAGGCGGATCTCTGAGTTCAAGGCCAGTGGGGTCTACAAGAGCTAGTTCCAGGACAGGCTCCAAAGCTACAGAGAAACCCGGTAGGTAGGTAGGTAGGTGGGTAGGTAGGTAGGCAGGCAGGCAGGCAGGCAGGCAGGTGATATGGGAGTCCCCTCTGTGTGCTGTGATTACCATTAATGAATAAAGAAATTGCTTTGGGGGCTGGAGAGATGGCTCAGAGGTTAAGAGCACTGACTGCTCTTCCTGAGGTCCTGAGTTCAATTCCCAGCAACCACATGGTGGCTCACAACCATCTGTAATGAGATCTGGTACCCTTTTTGGGCCAGCAAACATACAGACAGAACACTGTATACATGATAAATAATTAAATCAAAAAAAAAAAAAAGAAATTGCTTTGGACCTATAGGAAGGCAGAACTTACGTAGGCAGGGAAAACAGAACTGGATGCTGGGAGAAAGAAAGCAGAGTTAGGGAGAAGGCATGGAGCCTCTGGAGACAGATGATTTACCTAACTTTAGCCGGTAACCACAGTCTCGTGGTGATACACAGATTACTAAAAATGGGTTAAACTAAAATATAAGAGTTAGCCAATAAGAAGTTAAAGCTAATGGGCCAAGCAGTGATTTAATTAATACAGTTTCTGTGTGATTATTTAGGGTCTAAGCTAGCCGGGCGGCTGGGAACAAAAAAGCAGCCCTCCATACTACAGGTAGGTGGGTGGGTCGGAGGGAAGGAGGGAATTTTTTGTTTTTTTTTTAAAAGATTGTCCTGGGAGCTACAGAAATGGTTCAGCAGTTAAAAGCACTTGTTCTTACAAAGTCCCCAGGTTTGGTCCCCAAAACTCACATGGTGGAATTCATAGGCATCTGTAACTCCCAATTCCAAGACCCTTTTCTGAATTCTACAGGAACCTGGCATACACGTGGTGCCCATACATACATGCAGGCAAAACACTCATACACATAAAAGAAATATTTTTAAAAATTTAAGTGGTTATCTGCCACAATACAAAGTGTATTCTAGGGCACAGTTTGAATCCACAAGAATTACAACATTGCATCAACATCTGGAGGCAATGAAAAACAATTCATTTTGTCCTGAGGCCCTGTTTACATAACAAAACAGCATCTGGTAATCTATAGTACAAATTCCTTAAGACTTGGTATCACTATCACCTTGCATCCAATTTCAACATACCACCCATATTCCTTATCTTGGATACCCCTGCAATCTCACCATATCAGTATTTATCACTGAAACTCTAACCCCTAAGGTTCACAAATAAACCTACTCAACCCCAGCAATGACTTCAACAGCCCTATAGTGAACATGTTCCCGTCTCTAGAAAATGCTATAAACAAAAAAGATTTATTTGTTATTTTATAACCTTCTATAGACAATGACTGCCATAGTTGAAGAGCTGAGCACTGTAGCACACACCTGCAATCCCAGCACTCAAGAGGCTAAAGCAAAACCTCAAGGTTAGCATGAGCTGTATGTATATCTCTATATCTATCTCTATATCTATATCTATATCTATATCTATCTATCTATCTATCTATCTATCTATCTATCTATATATATATATATATATATATATATATATAGTCCCACAAAAAAAGACCAATATCAATAACATGTGGGCCTGGGGTGTATGTAGCTGGGTAATGGAACATTTGTCTAGTATACCCAAGTTACTGTGTTCTATCTCTGGCATTGCAAAACACACAGATACAGTGTTAGGTGCCAATAGCCCCAGGTAAATGCAAAATAAAGCTTTATATACAGTGTAATGCTTGTCTTATAAAAAGTAAACAACATATTCAAAATGTCTTATTTAAATGTTTCATTTATTTTAGGGGGTGATGTGTATGATTTTTTTCTCTCTTCCTTGTGTGTGTGCATCTTCAAGAAGGAATCAGTTTTTTCTTCCTTCCACAGTATGGTCCTGGGGAAAGAACAATATTGCCAGGCTTGACAGCAGTCATCTTTACTTATTTTATTTGAGACAGGGTCTTACGTAAGTCAAAGCAGTTCATGAACTCGTGGTATAAAACAAAGATGATGACCTGTAAACTCATCTTCTTGTTCCCTTCTTTGGGGGGGGGGGGGGAGAAGCAAAAAACTCAGGGCTTTGTGCATGCTGAGCAAGCTCTCCATAACCTGAGCCACATATACAACCCACTGAATGGCTCCCGTTGGCACATACATTTGAATGCTTGGTACCCAGTTGGAACTATCTGGAAAGAATTAGGATGTGTGGCCTTGTTGGAGGAGGTAAGGTTTGTCACTAGGGGTAATATAAGGTTTCAAATGCCCAAGCCACTCCCAGATAGAGTGTGTTCCCTCTCCCCTTCTGTCTCTGTAGCTTGTAGATCATATGTAAACCATACCTGTCTACTGCCATGCTCCCCAACATGAACTAATCCACTGGAAAGGTGACCCCAAATTATGTTTCACTTTATAAGATGCATTTTGCCAAAGTTACAGTAGAAAAGTAAGACAGCTTTTCTTTTTATACTGAATTTTATTTCCTGGTGTGACAAGTCAGACTATGTAACCAATAGAAAAATAGCATGTGGCTATTCGGAAACAGATCTTTGCAGGTAAATTCAAGTGGAGTTAAGATCATGAGGGTGAACTCTAAACCCAATATGGCTGGTTTTTTAATAAACAGAAGTTGTGTATACAGACTGGAAAAAGCTAAATATAAACAGATGCAGAGACTGGAAGAGGATACAGGAAGTTGCAAATAAATGAAGTAACACCAAAGACTGCTACCAACCTTTGGGTCAGACCTAGTACCCAGAGCAGACTATCCTGGAAGCCCAAGTCCCACACTTCGCTTTTGGGCCACTGGCCCTTATTTAAGCCCCTAGACTGTGAAGTTGTGACATGACAGCTAGTGTAAGATGACAGTTTTGTTTAAAGCCCATGAACAATTTTACTAATAATAAAGCATCAATTTTTCTAAGGCAGTGAATGAGTATAGCATAGTTTTAAGAAAAAAGATCTGGCCCAGGGGTGGTGGCACACATGTTTAAACCCAGCACTCAGGAGGCAGAGGCAAGTGAATCTCTGTGAGTTCGAGGCCAGCCTGGTCTACAGCATGAGTTCCAGGACAGGCTCCAAAGCTGCACAGAGAAACCCTGTGTCGAAAAACAAAACAAAACAAAAAACAAACAAAAAAGAGCTCTTCAGTACATTGCACAGGCTACAAAGCTGCACAGAGAAACCCTGTGTCGAAAAACAAAACAAAACAAAAAAACAAACAAAAAAGAGCTCTTCAGTACATTGCACAAAAGATCTGCCCTTTCCAACATAGCAAAGTAATGCCTGAATGCCTATACTCGCCTGTTCCATAGTCACACTGATGAGTATCTCGAATATCACCATAGAACCTTTGTCCAGCGATGGATGGAGATAGAGACAAGAGACCCACATCAGAACACTGGACTGAGCTCCCAAGGTCCAGTTGAAGAACAGAAGGAGGGAGATGAGCAAGAGAAGCCACATCTTAAGAACAGCAAGGTTTGCCCGGCGGTGGTAGTATGTGCCTTTAATCCAAGCACTCAGGAGGCAGAAGCAGGCGGATCTCTGTGAGTTTGAGGCCAGCTTGATCTATAAACTGATTTCCATGACAACTACAGCTGTAACAGAGAAACCAGTTCTCAAAAAACAAAAACAAAACAAAAAGAACAGCAAGGTTCAGTATAGGTGGGGCACACAAATGAAGAAGCTGATAAACCTTTTCAGACGTAAGAAATCAGCATACAAAGTAACTTGCAAACTCAACCCAACTCAGCAGTAACAGCAGGTTAAAAAGATAATATTATCCCAAACTGGAAAGGTCTCAAAACCACCTTTAAGAACACTACAGCTGGGCTGGAGAGACGGCTCAGAGGTTAAGAGCACTGCCTACTCTTCTAAAGGTCCTGAGTTCAATTCCCAGGAACCACATGGTGGCTCACAACCATCTGTAATGGGGACTGGTGCCATCTTCTGGGCTGCATACTCAACAGTTCTACAAGGCAATGTTTATTGGGAATGCAACTGGAGAGCTGGCTCAAAAATTTAAAAATCTTGGTGTTCTTACAAAGAACCCAACATAGGTCCCCAGTGCCTATAAAGTGGCTCTCAGCTGTCAACACCTCCAGTTCCAGATGATCAGACACCAGGTATGCACATGATGAAAACACACACATATGGGGTAAATATTCACACACGAATGAATGAATGAGTGAGTGAGTGAAGGAATGTATTTCTGCATGTGTGGGGCTGGGGAAGGGGACTGAAGTGAAGACATACATACATTTTTCTAGTTATACAATCTTCATATAACAAATATATTAATTCATTAATTTTTAATTCATCCTCTAAGTTCTCTTACTCTTGACAACCCTGGTACCAGTAGTTATAGAGCAACAGATGTGGGAGGATGAATTTTTCGAATATCTAGAATAGGCTTTCCAATCTGCCAACACTTCAGTTACTAAAGCCTCTCCTGGAAACTCAGAGAGGACGGAAAGACCACGGTGTGAACTAGTTTATAAACTTAAGGAGACAAATCACAAATTGTGAGGTAAAATGCATTTGGTGACTCTGCATATAAAACTTTTGATAATTTGTGGAAAAATAAGGGAAATGATGGTGCTGGTTGGTCACTTCTAACATCTCTGGATAAACTGACAAAGGAAAAGAATGTGTTCCATGACAAAATTAACCAACTTCTAGCATCTCAGAATATGGTGAAAGACAAGAATGAAATCAGCATAAAACTGACGGCTGCCTTCTGGTGCACATCAAGAGTTGAAACTTTATAGACAGGTTTCTGTCTGTGCCCTGGAAGAGAAGATTCTCTCCAGCAGCCACAGCGATTAAGTTGTGAAAAATCAAACAGAAGCCCTCATTATACGACAGCTGAATTACAGAGAAAATTCAAGTTCTGGCATCAAAGGTGTTGGCAGTTAAAGGGTATTAATTGGCAAAGAATGTGATTCTCTAACATGAAATGGAGATAAGCGGGAGGACCCTAAGGATTCTCAAGGGCCCACCCTCAGCAAAGGATGTTCTCTCACTCCCACCCCTTAAGTATTACTGCCTTTTCCTCCTTTGACTGGGAAAATTAATCCATCTTTGTCTGCTAAACCAGCAGTTAACTGTCTGAAGGAAATGCCAGGTAAGACAATCCCTCAGGACCTACCAATAGCTGCCTCTAGATTCATAGCCAGACTTACGGCTAAGCAGCTTCCTAGAGGGGAGGTAGAAAGTGCAGTCCCTGAAGAGTGTGCTACACTACTAATGAGTTTAATGAGTTTGCTAATTCATTCAAGCAGAAGTCTGGGGAATATGTGTGGGAATGTATTTTAAGGGTGTAGGATGAAGAAGGAACATAAAATTAGATCAGGTTGAGTTTACTGATATGGGCTCACCAACTAAAGATTCTATGTTTAATATGGAAGCTTGTGGAGTTAAAAAGGTGTCAAAGTTTGTTTGAATGGTTGGCTAAAGCATTTGTCAAAAGATGACCTACTGAAAAGAAGATGGAGATGCTTGATATCCCTTGGTTTAGTGTTGATGAAGGGATTTTAAGGCTCAAAAACTTACAATGTTAGAATAGGTACGATGTGTAGGACCTAATCTTCCACAATAGGGAAGTCCAAAAGACATGTCTTTAACTAATCCAGTAAGATGTAAAATGGTAAGACGGGCACTGTTTAAAAAGCTTTGTTGTTCCCCTTTCCCTTGAGCCAGAACTTAGGGATGGAGATGCTAAAGCTCAACTGGATGAATTAAATGCACCAGGTTAATTAAACTGGGCCCTGAAGTAGCAGGAGCCAGGTGACAGCACTTAAATAACCAGAGGCAACGTGATCATAGTTATTGTAATGGGCAACATAGATGAAGCAATGTCCATAATGGCCTAAGCCATAATGGGCAGCACAGGAAATATGAGTTTTGTGGTGATGTGATTCGTATGAACACCTTTGGTACAAGCTAATCAATCACACAACGAAAGTAAGACAAATTATGTCTGGAGTGCAGGAGATCCTTTGGGGCATCTCTTAGTGCTACCATGTACTGTGATTAAAGTCAATGGGATACTACAACAACCTAATCCTGGCACAGACCCTTTAGGAATGAAGGTATGGGTCACTCCTCCTAATCCAACATTCTCTCAGGCAGGGTGCGGCATACAGACAGGGTTCCTAGCAGCTGCCTGCAGGCTTGAGTCAGTCAGCACCATGTGCGGAGCTGCACAGCAGATTTAAAGCATGGCTCACGAGGTAAGTGAAGGTTGCAGTAACATAGTAAAGCAGTCCAGACAGAGAAAACCTTTAAACAGATACAGTAAAAACATTACAGTCATAGAAAAAATTAAATAGTTTAAAAATAATATTCTTTAAAGCAAGAATAAAGTAGCCATTTTTAAAAGGCACATAAAAATAGGAAATACACAGGGCATCTGGATCCTTTATGATGCTTTGCTGACTTTCAATTTTTTGAATGCTGAGGAGCAAATAACAGCTGCTGAGAAACATTGGATCATGAAAGGACCTGCTGAATTAAATCAGCCTACATACTTCAGAGATGTCTTGGCTTCAAAATGGAAGTCAGGAAATGTGTTGCATTGGGAGAGATATTATGCTTTGTTTCCATAGGAAACAAAAACTTATGATTCTCTTCAAAATTAATCAAGATAAAATGTTGGCTACAGACATGAAGTGTTTTAAGAGGTTGCTTGTTTGGTTCCCAGCCGGCAAGACACCAGAAATAACCACACAGAAACCATATTATTTGCAATACTGTTTGGCCAATAGCTTAAGTATATTTCTGACTAACTCATATCCTAAACTAACCCATCTCTATTAATCTGTGTAGTGCCACATGGCTGTGGCTTACCGGGTAAAGCTCTGTACAGATTCTATTTTCAGCTGGGGCTACATGGCTTCTCTCTGACTCCACCCTCTTTCTTTCCACATTCAGTTTAGTGCCCCCCCCAGCTCTGTTCTACCCTATCATGCCAAGCCAGTTTCTTTATTAATAAATAGTACTCACAACATACTGTTTAAATAAAAAGAAAGGTTTTAACTTTAACATGGAAAAATTACATATAATAAAACAGGTATTAAGTAAGAATTCTAATTACAATATTTTTATCTACTTTATCGTGTATTATAACTAAGGAAAACTATAACTATATATTCTTCAACTCCATTAAAGACTCCAGAAGGATATAATATTACCTAAGTAAACGCGAAGTACACTGTAAGCAACTTCCAAAACTCTAGAATTCACAGAGACATTTCGCTACCTGGACAGTCACCCAAAGTTCTTCTGTATCATTGGGGCATCCAATCTTCAGCCCACAGGCCCATAGTATCCAGCAGACTTTTCCATGAATAAGAAAATTTCAAAGACAGTTCCACCTATATTTGAGTTTCCAGTCATGTTCTTCTGTGTTCTATAAAATGTCTGGCAGACTCCTTCATGAAGCAGGAACCCCAAAAGATCATCTCACCTTTAGGCAAGTTCAGCAGTCATTTCTCTGTGGGTCCGGCATATCCAGTTCATACAGCATAGCAGCATGCACTCCAGGCAAGAGTAATTTCTTACCCAAATGGCTAAACAACGCCTTAAGGAACATCTTCAGTGCCCATCATCCTCTTAAAGTAGCTTGGTGCTGCCAGGAGACAATGTGTCTCGCTGTCATGAAAAGTCTAAGTTCTTAAAACATTTTAAATGCCATATTATGTAGTCTTAGAAAGGTTTGAAGAATGACAATCCATCTAAAATACATATCTGTCCATTTAGAAAATCTAACTAACATGCCTACAAGCATGACTATTATAGATGATTATCTATTAGCCTATACTTCTTAATTATACATAACATTTTAAAATGAGCTACACAAACACAATGCCTTATTCAAGAACAGAAATATATGTACATATGTATGTATTGTTTATACACACAGAGTATAACAAAAATGACCTTAAATTTGTATCAATAGACCAAGATTCATACCAATGCAAAGTATCCATCTCTATAGCATACCCCATTTAAATGTAAACAACTATTTATAAACAACATTTGGGAATTTGAGCATAGTTCTCTCGAAACTGCTTCCTTTTTTTTTGGAGCGAAGTAATTTTTTGAGGGGTATTCAAGGAAACCTTTCAGGGAATTGTGACGCATCAAACCACATTAGTTTGGAAGGATTCCACAGCTTATCATCCTCTGTGAAAACAAAAGAAGAACCTCTTTTCCAAAGCAACATATCCTTAGACCCAAATTTTGAAGATAAGAAACCTTTAAAGTATATTTGTTAGTTACTTAGCTTCTTTACCGTCAAAAAAATCAAAGAAAACACAATAATATACATAATCCAGACTCTCTGAGCATTTTCCATTTTCATGTGGCTTGTTTTTACTCTATTACTTTTTAATATTTATTATCTTTACTCCTTTAATCTGTACTCTGTCTCTTTAAAGACTGTGTTTTTTTAATAAACCATTTACTTCTTTTTATAACTCTCTATATGCTTTCTTTTTCTCCCAAGCCTACATACATTTTTAAAAACATACTGTGTCTCCTTTAGAGGTTTTTTATGTCTGAATCTGTCCTATTATGTATCTGAAATCCTTTTCTGTCTAGAAGCGCTTCTTAAAATGCTAAGCAGCTTGGTCTCAGCAGCCCTGGGGGCTGGCTCCCCGCTCTCAGTCTTTAACTATGGTGAAGGTAGTTTACCTCAGGCTCTAGGACTGCTAGGTGAGAGCCATCCTCGCAACCTAAACTCTGGGTAGCACTGGGCAACATATAAACCCCCTCCTTGTTTTTTTTTTTTTTTCCCCCGGAGTAAAAGCTAAATCCATCATGCTCTCCTGCTTGTACAGGCCTAATAGACCTGATTCTGCTGCCTGCCCAAGTGGAAAGTGCTGAGCTTGTGGGCACTGGCCCAGAGTTGGAACACAAGCGACATTCAAATGTTCCTTAGCTGGAGTTAGCTGCTGGCTTTTTTTTTTTTTTTTTGGGCTACCACTGAATGAGGAAGACCTATCTTAAAGGAGCTGCAGCTGCCATCAGCAAGCCCATCAGAAAGAAAAAATAGTGCGGCTAAACTTTGTTTTTTAGTGTCTAGAATTTCTTTCCAAATTTTCTCAGGTTTTACGTGGATTTAGTCAAGCACTCTGGCATGCCAATTTGTAAGACTTTAAAACAGTTGATGTAAATGCTGACTCTTCTACTATGGGAACAGCTTTGAGACTGGATGAGACATTAAAAAAAACTTGTTCGCTACAAAGTCCTCATGAATTATTATTACATGCTATTGCTGTGGGATAATCCTTCTGTATGGTGTGAATATGTATTGCTCTCATTGGTTAGTAAAGAAACTGCTTTGGCCTAAGCAGAATAAAGTTAGGCAGGAAAGCCAAATGGAGATATAGGGAGCTTTAAAGAAGGGTGGAGTCAAGAGGAATGTGAGCCAGCTGCCAGAGGAACACGATGAGTCAGAGAACATGTAAAACCACCTAAATGTATTTTAATAGAAATGGGTTAAATTGTAAGAGCTAATAAGTAATACGCCTGAACTATAAGCAAAACAATCTGTAATTAATATGAGCTTTTTTGTACGTTGATCTGAGACCAGGAGTCAGGAAAAAGTTCTACCCCCACTTACATGTCATCCTTTCATATGGCATGGGTAGAGGTGTGGTTATACAGAACACACTTATACAATTAGCAGAAGCCTTTTACCTGCTTAAACATAAAACTGAAAATCATCTTTAACTGACTTATGCACACTGCACAATCCATACTTATTTTAATACGGATGTGTGTGTGTTAGCTTTAAAAAATTGTGTTTTCAGAAGAAAATAAAAGAACCATACACAAATAAAGGCAAGCAACCCAAGTAATTCAGCCTCTCAAAATGCCTTTTGCAGATCTCTCAAAAAACTGCATTTAAAGTAACTTGAAAGCTGCTAGCTAAAGTGGGCCAGTCTCACAGACGCTCCAGCCGGAACTTCAGATACCCACACTTTCCCATCACACCAAGACTAGGAAACACCCAGCTCTCCCAGGACTTCACCACTATCTCAATCTTCTCAGGGCTCCCTAAAGATGCCATCGCCCCTAGACAACAGGAGGTGATTTTAAGAACACGATGCCTGCATTCCCAAGAGGTGAGGTGGGTGGGTTTTGGTCATTCTGTAAGTTATGGAAGTTTGTCATCATTTAGGTAGGTTGGTTGCAAATTGTTCCTGGTCATAATAAGGAAACAAACTAAACAAGGGAGGTTATATTCAAGGATCTCTTTCTGGAAAAAAAAAAAAAAGAAAGAAAAGAAAAGATATAGAAATGATAGGATAAGGGCTGGAGAGATGGCTCAGAGGTTAAGAGCATTGCCTGCTCTTCCAAAGGTCCTGAGTTCAATTCCCAGCAACCATATGGTGGCTCACAACCATCTGTAATGAGGTCTGGTGCCCTCTTCTGGGCTGCAGGCAGACACACAGACAGAATATTGTATACGTAATAAATAAATGAATGAATGAATGAATGAATAAATAAATGCTTTTTAAAAAAGAAATGATAGGATAAAAGGGTAGATTACTGAATCTACTTTCAAACTAAAACAGAAACAACTAAGTCTCAAATATATTGGTATGGAGTTTTGTATACTGATATAAATTTAAGTTTATTTTTGCTATACTGAATCTATGTTTCTACTACTGTTTAAGGTATTACACCTATGGAGTTAATTTAAAAATGTAAAGTTTTAGTCCTCGAAAGCTATTTAGGAAAATAAAGACAAGTTAATAGTTGTCTATAACAACAAAAGTTATCGTTACATTAGGTATGTTTTCAAAGTCAAACATATATCAAATACATGGTCTCAAATACTTTAAAGACCTACAGAACATAGCATCTAAAATGTTTTAATAGCATAAGGCTTTTCATGATAGTGAGACATATCTACTCCTGGAAGCACCAATTTACTTCATATGGAGTTTAGTTTCAATGTGGTAAAGTTAGCCATTTGGGCAAAAAACTGCCCTGGCCATGACTACTGACAGTATGCTGTCCAAAATGGACAAGCAAGATACAAAAGAAAGTGACTGTCAAAGTTTCTCAAGACAAAATAGGATAGTCCTTCAAAATTCCTGCTGAACAGACAAGTTGTCAGATACTCTAGGCCTGTAGGCTGAAGATGGATGCCCCAACATTACAGAGAAACCTTGGGTGACTATCCAGGCAGCCAGAATTTTCTGTCATTTCTATAATTTTGAAAGTTGTTTGCTCTACACTTCCTGTTTCTTTAGGTAATATTAAATCGTTTTTAGGTCTCTGGTGGGGGTTAAAGAAAGACTACACAGTTCTATTGTTTTCTTTGTCACCAAATTAAAAAAAAAACCTTACAAGAGATGTAAAGTCTATAAAATTGTGAGACATAAAAGCTTAAGTTGTTTATCTAAGAAAATATTTTAGGTCTACAAGGATTTTGGGGGCCTGGTAATACAAGTTTTTATAGAAAGTAGTTTAGATATAAATGTCTGGACTCACTAAGATAGGATAGATAGAATACTTTTTCCAAATATGCCAAATAAAAATGAACTGGACGATGTAGATATAATCTTTACTTGGTAATTGTTCTTATTGTATATAGTTTTACAAAGTTAGAGTTAAAACCTTCCCTTTTTATTTAGACAAAAGGGGGAAATGTAACAAGATATTTTTACACTTTGTGAAGGTGTGTTGCTATGACTGGTGCAATAAAAAGCTAAACATCCAGTAGCTAGGCAGAAGAGAGAGGAGGGATAATCAAGATGCACAGGAGATGCATTGGAGATGTGGAATGTACTGGACACAGAGAATGGGAGAGCAGTAAAGCCAGGAGGTAGAATGCAGATTAATAAAAATATAGGTTACTTTAAGTCATAACAGCAAGTGGAACAAACCTAAGCTAACAGTAAGCTTTCATAATTAGTAAGTCTCTGAGTAATTATTTGTGAGCTGGCAGTCCAAAGAAAAGTCCAACTACACATCAGCTTACCTGTATGACCTTCTAAAGATTAAATATCACAGAGTTTCTCTTAGGTTTTCAAAGTACTACAAATATGAAATTATCACAATTACACTGCTAACATCTAGAATGAGAAATATGAAAGAACTCATCGTTAACAGTAAAACCACAAACCATCTTAAACCATGTTTTTATTTAAACTCAAGAGGGTCTGGGTATGTAACTTAGTGATAGAGAGCTTACCTAACATTAGTGAGACTCTTAGGTTCAAACTCTATACATGCACAAAATTTCTGAAAGTAAGTACTCAACAGGTTCTCCTTTCTGTACCCTGCCCTAGCAATAATGTAAGACGTTGCCTAGAATCATAGTTTTGAGTTCAGGTGCAACTAACATCACATGATAAGCAAGAGGATGGAGCACAAACACTTTATCGTTTACTGGTTACTTCTGAATTAGCTTGATTGAGTTCTTCCTCCAGAACCTGTGCTCCCAAGGGATTTTCATTGACTTACAACAGATGTCCTCTTTAGCAACAAAAAGAAAGCAAAATAAGCACCATATACTTGCTAAACAATGCTGTGCAAGTTAAACATCTCATCTTGCCCAGACTATGCTACAATTACTTACCAAAAAACATGCTACTACGATGTAAGGTCCTAAAGATCCACCCAGGGAGATTCTCCTTGCACCTAACCCTACAACAGGGTTTCTTCTAAGAGTTCCTTAATGTGAAAGATTCAGTATAGAGAATCCCACCTGACTTCTAGCAATACTCAGCCAGAACACATCTTAAGTCTGGGTATACCCTGTCTTGTTTCTTAATTATAAAAACAGAGCAGTAGATTTACTTTACTGGTAAAAGTCCTTCATGATCTTTAATTCTGAGTTATACAAATGTGTAACCATTTCTAGAACAGACAAACCTTGTGCCAGCAGCTCAATCACAGCACAGACATTTCCCCCAGGCAGAATTGCAGAAAGGGCACAGGCTTGACCACTACTTGCATTATGAAACCCTGCTGCAAAATCAGACATAATAAAACCCTCCATATATGCTCTGGCTACTATATCCAAGAGGTCGAAGACGTCACTGGCCCAATAAAAGGTGCAAAAGCACCACCACTGCTGTGGGACAATGATCTTGTACCCTGTAAGATTTATCAGTTGTATTGCTTTATTAAAACACTGATTGGCCAGCAGCCAGGCAGGAAGTAGAGGCAGGACGACAAGAACAGGAGAATTCTGGAAAGAGGAAAGGCTGAGTCAGCAGTTGTCACAGAGGAAGCCAGACACAGAAAGCAAGATGAGAATGCCTCACTGATAAAAGGTACCAAGCCACATAGCTGACAGACAAGAATTATCGGTTACTGTAAGATGTAAGAGTTAGTTAATAAGAAGTCTGAGCTAATAAACCAATCAGTTTATAATTAATGTAGGCCTCTGTGTATTTCTTTGGACTGAACGGCTGTGGGACTGAGTGGGACAGAAACCTCTGTCAACACACCATGAACTGTGAGAAGGCAACATTCTTGTCTGCGTACAAACAACCTTCATTTAGTACACGCAGACAAGAAAAGGACAGACTGGTGCTTATGATTTAAGAGGCAGGATGTAGACTGCAGAAAGGAAAGCACAAGTGGCCACAGTACACCAGAACTCAGAGACCAGCATCTGGCTGGGTAAAGGGTAAAACAACACTCCTTTAGAAAAAAAGAAGCCCAGCTGACCTTTGAGCAAAGCACAAGACACATATAGTGTTCAGGCACAGGTTTTTATCTAAAAAGGTGGTGTCTGTCATCTTGGCAAAACAAGAGTACAGCAGAGGAGAAGCTCTAATAGTTGGAATGAAAACTTTCCCTGAAAAAGCTCAAATCAAGATCAATACTCAAAAGATCCTCAATTACTAATGCTATTTGGAGTAACTGTGTCACTGAGGACAAGTTCGAATGTTCACAGTTTTATTCTACTTCTAGTTCCATGGCAGGTTAAGATGTAATCTCTCAGCTTCCTCCTTTGGCACCACGTCTGCCATGACTCCCCACAACAGTGATAGACTCTTATTCCTCTGAAACTGAAAGTCAAAATAAACTCTCTCTTCCATAAACTGCTTTTGATTATGGTGTTTAAATACAGCAACAGAAAAGTAAATACAGAGAGGCTAAGAAGAAATCGTTAGAAATTCCAACATTTAAGAAAGGGGTTAAGAGATGACAGGAATGCCAGGCAGGGATGGCACACACCTATAATTCTAGCACTTGGGAAGCAGGAGTTCAAGGCCAGCCTGGTCTACAGAGAGTTTCAGAGCAACACAGAAAACTGAGAAAAAGATGTCAGGAAAATGCTAAGAAGAATTAACACCATCAGATCAGGATTCTATAGATAGTGAACAAGAATGGCATTCAGGAAACTCAAGAACACTGAACAACCTTTCCCAGTTACTTCCTGCCATGACCATCCTAACCTCATGGTTAGAAAACTAACTCCTTTATTTAGCAAGCAGTCAAACTGATAAATTACTAGGTGAAGAAGCCAGGCATGGTAACAGCGAGCCTGTAATTCTAGCACTAAGGAGGCTGAGACAGATGACAGACGTAAAGTTCCAGGCCAGCATAGGCTACAGAAAGAAACGCAATGAGAAAATAAAAAAAATAAACCTCAGGAAATACCGGTAGGCCTGTTTTTAATATTTATTTTATGTGCATAAAGTTTTGGTTGCATGAGTGTCTATGTACCACTTCTGTGTGGTGTACTTTGTTGGAAGCCAGAAAGGGTATCAGATACCCTGAAACTGGAATTACAAATAATTGAGACATCGTGTGTGTGTGTGTGTGTGTGTGTGTGTGTGTGTGTGTGTGTGTGTGTGTGTGTGTGTGTGTGTGTGTTCTCGTGCACGCGTTGTGGGAATTGGACTCAGGTCCTCTAAAAGAGTAGCCAATGCTCTTAATTGCTGGGCCATCTTTACAGCATTGTTACACATATTATTTAATGAAATGAAGTGTGCTTTGCTACCTTTAATGTACCAGATGTCCTGCTACACTTACATTCCTTGTCATCCCAGGCAAGGTGTAGGGTTCTCTGGGACAGTGTTCCTGGTTCCCTACCTCCAGCCATGCTGATCTAGCAGGTTCCTCCAGTGTATCTAGAACGTTTTGCTAGGCAAAATCTTTGTTGTTCTTGAGAATGGAGGACTGTTGTGCATTTGCAAGTACATGAGACTTGCTCATAGACTGTACTTTCAAGGATACTAAGAAAGAAAGCATGCCACACTCTTTCATATGACTTGTAATATCAACACTATAGCAAACGAAACAATGACGAATTTTGCTGAGTAAAATCAGATTTATCTGTGATCCTAGCACCAGAAGTCTAAAGTGGGAGGATCTCTTGAGCCTAGAAGTTCAGAGATACCCTAAGCAACATAAGATACAAGTCTGCAGGTTGGAAGTGTTTAACTAAAGACATCACACATGTGGAGCACTTATTAGACTATGTTCCTGGCCTCATATTTGTTTATTTTTATTTAAATCTTACTTATCTAGACAGAGCCCAACTATGTTGCCTAGGATGGCCTCCAATTTCTGATCCTGTTTCTACTTTTCTATTTTGAATATACATGTTAAATTAAAAATGTAAAACCTGAGAGGCTGGAGAGATTCCTCACCAATTAAAAGCACTGGCTGCTCTTCCAAAGGACCTAGAGGTTACATTCCTAGCATCCATATGGCAGCTGTGTAACTCCAGTTCCAGGGGACCCACCACCGTCTCCTAGTCTCTGCAGGCAACACACACACGCATGATGCACAGACATAAGTACAAGTCAACCACCCATACACAAAGAAAAATAATAAATGATATGCAAGCACACACAAATACAAATGAAACTTAAGGTTTTTCTCATATAAATAACATTGCCTTTATTATCATGCCATACCACTTTCAGAAACCAAAATACTGCTGGGTGTGGCTCATGCTATAATCACAGAAAAGGAGCTTCTAAAGAAGGACAATTATGAACTAGAGGTCAATCTGGGCTACATTATCAAGACTCTTTAAAAACAATAGCAGCAGCTGAGCAGCGGCTACTCATGCCTTTAATCCCAGCACTCAGAAGGCAAAGGCAGGTGAACCTCTAAGTTCCAGGCCAGCCTCGTCTACAAAGTGAGTTCTAAGAGAGCTAGGGCTTTGTACAGCTCAAAAACAAAAACAACAGCTGCAAAATTTCTAAAGAACTGGAGAATGACTCAGCAGTTAAGAGCACTTTTTCTTGCAGAAGAGCTGGGTTAATTCCCAACACCTATTGTGTGTGACTCTAGTTCCAGGGATCTAATATCCATTTGTGATCTCCTTGAGAGCCGAGATGCAACTGATGCACAACATGCAGGCAAGACATTCATACACATTAAATATCTTTAATTCCTTTCTTCAAATTATCTATCAGACACCAGGCCAAGTAGGCCAAGTTTACATTCTCTTGGCTAATGATCCTAATATGATTCTATTCAATTCAGAGAAATACATCACTAGATTCATGAAATATTAACAATCAATTTTCATTACAAAAAAGATAAGCAGCATTTTGTTTTTCCCTTTTACCCATTAAAATCCACGAGTATAGCTCCAATTCCAGGTATGTGGCTGGCTTCCTTGTTACTACTGTCTTTTTCTTCCTTGTTTCTGAACAGTTGAGAAGCTGAATCCACCTTAAAGCCTAGAAAATTTCTTCCCTGTGGTGGGAGGGAACACTCCCACTGCCAGGCTAGCTTCTACCTATTGCTAACACTCTGTAATAGCTGAAGACCTGCAGCCAGTTTCCTTTCTTTTTAATCTCTCGACCCCACCTCTGTTTTTTCAACATGTGGTCTCACAATGGCTGTCATGCATCTCACTATGTAAATCAAGCTAACCTGGAACTCAGATCTGCCTCTCTGCTTCCCTAGTGCTAAGATTAGACCCAGATCTTTCTCTTTTTAAATGTGTGTGTACAGCCTACACAAGGGCACTGCACATGTTCCTGGTATTCATGGAGGTGAAAAGAAGAGCCTGAGTCCCCTGGCGCTAGAGTTACAGACGGCTGTATGTCAACATGTGGGTTCTGAAAACTAAACCCAGGTCGTCTAGAAGAGAGGCTTTTAACCATGAGCCATCTCTGCAGCCCCCCAGTTTCCTTTCCTTCAAGAAATTCAAGAGAAAGAAAGAATAGTCAGATCCATTTCAAAGGGGCCAAACTCAATGGTGACCAAGATATTAAAAAAAGAAAGAAAAAAGTAAGAAAATTCACTAAAGATATCAGTTAAAATAGCATAAAAAGATAATATTTTGGGTTTAACTATTTAAAAACATTAATAAATGGGCAAGGTATGAAACCCTGAAATATGCCAAGAAATTTTCTTGCCAATTATCAATTCTTCCATTAGAGAAAACAACAATATACCAGCCAAAGTAATTCTCTTCAGGAGAAACTTTTATCCCATGGTGAGACCCAAGATCAAATGAGCTGCTGCAAGTCACTCTCAAGAGGTTTGGGACATATCATACAAAGATCCCATTCCTTCCAACTGACCACACAATCCTGGCCTCAAGACAGGAAAACCATGTAAGCTACAGTTCTCCCCCTATAACAGCTCCCAAACTAGCAGCACAGGATGCCAGCTCACAAGCCCCAGATCTGTCCTGATCATTTCCAAAGTTATCCTTCATGACAACAGTTGATACAACATGCTCATAGTACTATACAAACACAGCAACTGCTGGGGTCTACAAACTATTTAGAGGTGGTACGGAAGAAGCAAGTTTATTTTGTAAATAAGACCATCAATCCAATATTTTTTTTTCAACAAAATCACTCTCATAAGACACAAACTCTATCAAACCCAACAGCAAATGCAAGAAGCAATACTCACAGATTCCATGGCAAAAAAAAAATCAATGTTGCTCAGGACTAGGTATGAACTCCAGCAGGGCAATGTGTTCTGAAAGGAGACAGGAAGAGCAAATTAAGTCTAGTACAGTTCTAGGGTCTCTCTACCTGGATCAACTACAATATAACAAATAAGCTTTAGCTGGTCTGGGGTTGTAAAGGGCTCACACCTGATGGTCTGCTTTATAGCAAGTGTTACTCTCAACACTAAAAAGCAAGATCCAGCCAGGAGATGGTGACACAGGTCTTTAATCCCAGCACTCAGGAAGTAGAGGCAGGTGGATCTCTGTGAGTTTGAGGACAGCCTGGTCTACAACAGCTAGTTCCAGAACAGGCTCCAAAACTACAAGGGAGGTGGGGAGTGCGGAGCAAGGTTCAACAGGAAAAGGTGAGGGAAAGACCAGCTATGATTATCTGATAACCTAGATTGGTTTGTTATCCTCCCCTCCCCTAGGCAAGGACTCACAGAACTGGGCCTGCTTCATCTTCAGATAAAGGTTATCAATCAATAAGCTAAGATGGAGTTTAACAGAAATCCAAACAATGTAATCACCAAACCTTTATCAAAGTCTTACCTTTTTGTTTCCTCTATGAATTCTTATTAAAACCTCTACAGTAGATCATACCCCTACCTCCTTCCCTGAGCATTCCCTCTCCCTCCACTGCCCCTTGTCATTGTCCCCCTCAACCCTCTCTCTCAGACTAGAGGTCCAGTATAGAATATTCCTGGTCATTCACTGATTAACTATCAGCCAGCATAGGAAACCCCATAGCCTTCACTCATGCTTCACATCCGACATCTATTTCCATACTCATTATCTAGAGAGGAATCCATTTCAAAGACAGAGAATGTAATTCAAAAGCCAGGTACTTCGGAGAGGGAGCCAAGAATCAAGACTTCAAGGTCATCCTTGGCTACATTAGGCAAGCTCAAGATTCAAGTGGACACAAGGCCCTTCCTTGGAAATATCTCAGAAATGGTGACTCCAGGAATTAGAATAATGGTTCAGGTGTTAAGAGCACTGGTTACTCTTCCAGGAGCTGAGATTGATCCTTAGCACCCACATGATAGTTTGCTGTCTAGTTCCATGGAATCTGACACCTTCTTCTGGCCTATGTAGGCACCAGGCATGCACATGGTGCATAGACATACATGAAGGCACAATATCCATATAGAAAGAGGGCGGGAAGGGGGACAAGTCCAGCAACCTACTGAAGTTAGTGTTCTTCCCAATTAAATATCTTATTGAATGCCTAAATATCTTATATGGGATCAAAATTGTGGCTGGGGTGTTTTGGGATGTGGACGTAGATGTGTTATCTATAAGATAAACTTAAGGTGGTGTGCCAAATGGCTCAGCAAAGCTGCTCACAGGGCAAATTCTTCTGGAAGAAGTCAGGGAAGCCCATACCCATCAGTGCCTAGCTCATTCCACACAGAAGAGACATTCCCT
Organism: Arvicola amphibius; assembly: GCF_903992535.2. Lineage (NCBI taxonomy): Eukaryota > Metazoa > Chordata > Mammalia > Rodentia > Cricetidae > Arvicola > Arvicola amphibius. Next base: position 48,868,931 of record NC_052061.1, read on the forward strand.
CTACATTTAAAAAAAATATTATTTGATGTACGTGAATGATTTTCCTTCGTTATATGTGTGTGGACCATACACATGCTCAGTGCTTCTGAAGACCAAGAGTATCCAATTCCTTGGAACTGGAGGTCTAAATGGTTGTTATCCAATCATTATGTGGGTGCAAAGAACTACACTTGAGTCTTCTGCAAGAACAGCAAGCATTCTTAACTACTGAGTTATTTATTAACCCCAATTTCAATTTAGTAACTATTGAAATAAAAGCATATATATCGGCATTACTGAATCTCAAAAATCTTAACGATGAGCAAAAGAACAGGTCTCAAAGGAATGTACTGAATACAACCATCCTTAGAATTCTGTAGGAGATTGATTCAAAGATCCCACAGTTGAGACACCAAACTTCGAACGTTCCTGTCCCTTATATAAAATAAGCTAGGAGCAGCCTTCTTCAAACACTTAAAACATTTCTCTATCACATAAACAACTGTTTACGATATTGTTTCGGCTACCATGACAAGAAAAGGGTTGTATGTGTGTAATTTTTCTTCTGAGTATTTTCCATCCAGTGGGTTAATTACAAAGACTATAAATTCCAGACAATGGAATTTATAAGGTGAGCCCATCTCCTTGCTCTTGGATTTTCTAGCTTTCCAGGCTTTGAGAATTTCTGCTTTTTATTAGTTAAAAAATAGATAAATCTGTGGAAGTAGTGGGCTAGCTATAGCTGTATCTTTCAAATCCACAAACTTACTATGTTGAACTTACTTTGTGTGTAAGTTCAAAAAGAAGCAAAATATTTTGAAGATTCAAAACAAGGGTTCCTGCGATATGTGGGAATAAAGCCCAGAACCCTCACAGCACTGACACAGCAAAGAATTGGTGGCCTAAGTATGCGCACACCCACCAGAGTAGTCTCTGCAGCTGAGTGAATAACACCTGGTGCCTTTTTCTCCCACCTGATAACCACAGAGAGGGAGGGAAAGGGGACAACCTAAAGCAACAATCTACTGATCCTTCCACACCTAATTCCATTTTGTGATCAAACTAAAATACTTTATTACTATAATTTACAACAAGGACTAATTAAAGGGACAAAGAATTTTTCATTCAGCAAACACTTTTATATCAAAATGTATTACGGTAAATTCAAAGGCTAATATCAAAGACTGAATAATACTGTATCCAACCTTGCAAATTCACTTTAAAAAACAGTTGACAACCCTCTCTGAGAAGTAGGTGGGGGAGTAGGAGGGGAAAAGAAGAAAGTCAGAACTGTGGTTGGTATGTAAAATGAATAAAAATTTAAAATAAAAAATAAAGACAATTTCTTAACACACACAAAAACAAGATGACAGGGAGCTTAGGGTTTTCTGTATATAAGAAACCAAGTAAAATGGTTTCTTATATACAGAAAGCCTTAAGCTCTGTCAGCTCTAAAGTAAGCACTGTAGCCATGTGCTGTGAGGAGAATGAGAATATCAATACAATTATTTTAAAGGTAATTTCAAATTTAAGAAGCGTTACACATAAAGGTATAGGAAAATAGTGAGGTAATTTTCATTTCTATTTAGCGTCTAAAAAAAGATTATACTAAGGCATCATGAAAATTTATGTACCAAAAATCACAGTCTCCTTGAAATCTCTGGGGGGGAGGCACATACACAAGAAAAGCACATACAAAACTCATCTACCCATAAACCATGATCCCATTCAACTCCAAACACATCAGAAATGCTGAGTCAGTACAACATCAAAGTTCCAAAGCAGGAAAGGCTCTGAGAACAAGCAGAGTGTCCTCAAGCAGAATCCCCAACTCGTACTCCCTGACACAAAATAAAGTCCCAGCACGGTTTCCCTACAGGAAGATGCTCTATGTGCATGTGGTAAAGATAACATGAGCTTTCTTAGTCTGTCCTCAAAACTCTCTATAGGGCTTTACAAAGCTACTGGATAAAACAGTAAGGCTATCAAAAAAAAAGTGTGAATAAGCTGGTGTTGCTCTTCAAGAAGATGCAGGTCCAATTCCTACCACCACATGGTGGCTCACAAACTATCTTAAGGCCAGTCCCAGAAGGGGATGACAGAAGGCAAGGGGCATATGGTACAATACATAAATGGAGGTAAATACCTATACACATTAAGAAGCTTTTCAACTTTAATTTAAAAAGAAAAGATACTCATGTCAGTAAAGGAGCGTCCAGTCGGCACAGGCCCTGTTTTAATGAGAAGTATTGAGTGTGTCATAGAATTTTTCAATTGTCCTATAAAAGCAATGATAGAGCAATACAGATTATAAATTAAATGTCTATACCAGGAACTCAGTAAACAACATCATCTACTGCTAGAATTCTGAAATAAACTCGGGGTGTCTTTATGTTTATTAAACTTGGGACCACTGACATTTGGGACAGGGTGTGCACACTAAACCATTTTGAGCCACTTGCCTGGCCTCACCTCCAGGATATTTCTAGAAGACTTATCACATTCTCAGAGCCAAAGCTGTGACCAGCCAGTGGCACTATCTGTCATCTGAGGAAAGAAGGCCCAAATTGGGCGCTAGGGTAAGGGTTTGATCTTATAATCAGGGAGCAGAATGCAGGTCTCACAAGTCTCACAGGTCTGTAATGAAGGCAATTTTTGTTTTGAGACAGAATTTCTCCATGTATCTTTGGACCCTGTCCTGAAACTGGTTCTGTAAACCAGACTGGCCTCAAACTCACAGAGATCCACCTGCTGGGATTAAAGGTGTGTGCCACCACAGCCTGGCTATGAAGGGATATCTTTAGCGGGTTCCATTATTTCTAGAAAACACGTTAACTCTGAAATATCTGAAAAAACACTGATGAAATATGCTAAGATAGGAAAAAGCTAAACAAGGAGTAGAGGCAGGAAGATTAGGAAGTCAAGGAGAACCTCAGAAACATGGTGAGGTGCGGTGGTGCACGCCTTTAATCACAGCACTCAGCGGCAGAGGCAGGGAGAATCTCTGCGAGTTTGAATCCAGTCAAGTCTACAAAGAGAGTTCCGGGACAGCCAAAGCTGTTTCACAGAGAAACCCTGTCTCAAAAAAAAAAAAAAAAAAAAAAAAAAGAACGAAGGGGGAGGGGGAAAGAGGAGGGGAGAGTAGAAGAAGAAAGTCTGAAGCCAGCGTGACCTACATTAGACCATGCAAGAAAAACTGGAGGTAGGGGCAAGGATAGGGCACCCACAACTATCCAGTTTGCCCTCCCCCAAAATGTACTGACTACTTTTTTCCTATTAATTACCCTTTTTACTATCTGCTTATAATAGTTGTCGATTTCAGCTCAGAAATCCACAGCAGAAACCAAGAAACCAAAGGGGGCTGGAAAGATATCTCAGCGGATAGCACTGACTGCTCTTCCAGTGGCCCTGAGTTCAATTCCCAGCAACCACATTGTGGCTTACAATCATCCTTAATGAGATCTGGTGCCCTCTTCTGGCCTGCAAGGACACATATGGGTAGAACACTGTATACATAATAAATAAATCTAAGAACAAAACAAAATAATTAATAAAAAAGTTTAATGTGTGATGCTTGATAATTAGTAACAGGGCATGTAGGGATACTATGTCCTCCTTCTGTAGCCAACCTCACCAAGACCCTATTAGAGTACCAGAAAGGTAGGTCTGCCCATGAGTATGATAAAGTGGACAAGATAATACCCCAAATGTCAACAAAGCCTGGCACACAGGATCTGTTTAAGAAAAAAGAAAAAGAACTAAGTATGAGGTTGCATACCTATAAATCACAAGGCTGGTGCAGTAGTATGGCAAGTTCCAGGTTAGCCTGGTTACATAAAGAATTGGGGGTGGGGGGGGCGCACATACAGCTCCGTGATTATTGCTCAGTTGGTAGCGTGTCTGTATAGCATGTGCCAACAACTCAAGAGAAAGAGGTGGATGAAAGGGAAGGTAAGAAAGAGTCCATTGCAGTCGAAGTCTAGATGTCTTGTGACCTACCACCATGGAGTCCTGATTAGCAACAAGGACAGACTACTGACACGGGCAGCGTCTGGAGCAGCTCCTAAGGCAGCTGTTTTTCAACGTGTGTTGCAATCCCTTTCAGTGTCATATATCAAACATTCTAATTACATTGTGATTTATAACAGCAGCAAAGTTAAAGTTATAAAGTAGCAACAAAAATAATTTTACGATTGGGGGTCACTACAACACGAAGAACTGTACTAAAGGGTTGAAGCATTAGGAAGGTTGAGAACCACTACCCTAAGAAACACGAATGAAAGAACACAAACACACGCACGTAGGGAGTGGGAGCAATCTCAAGGGTAATATGGTTATCCTATCCCATTTTATCAAGTGGAATACATCTCTCTGGTGCTGAGAATGAGTCTCAAAATGGCCTTAAACTCCCAATTCTCCTACCTCAGTTTCCTGAATGATGAAATTACAGACTTTCAACAATTAAATAGGACCAAATGGAGGTATAAAGGGCAATAGGACATATATTTATAGAGACGCCAAATTGTAACAAACTGAATAAACAACAAAGTAAATCTCTTCCTCATACAGGAAAACAAGTAAGCTGAACAAAAGCTAGTAAGTTCTATCAATATTATAATCCTTGCTGTGCTATGTTAGTTTTACAAAACCATTGGAAAAGCTGAACGAAGAACACAAGGGAGTGCTGAATCATTATCCTAAGTGCAAGCTCAAAGTTAAAATGTATGTGTATGAATATAATGACTTTATCTACGGTTGATTCATTTAATCTCAAGAACCCTAGAAAGTATGCTCTCATGATTATCCTTTTCAGATGAAAAGGATGAACCATGGATTTATGAAAAACATACAGAGTGTCACACATTTAATGGTGAAAGGGCTAGGACTCAAATCCAGCTAAATTCAGAGAATCACTTTTTTTTTTTTTCAGGAAACTAAAAATTTGCACATGCATGCTGCTCTTATGACTTTAAATATTTGCTGAAAAGAATCCTTGAGAATGCAGAGAGACCCTGTATTGCCAGAAGTTCTTGGACATAAGACCACAGGCAAATGAGTTTCCTTCCCTTCCAGACAACACTAGGGCCACAACATTATATTACTGCCAACTTGCACTGTGTCGTGTCTAGGCCTAACACTGGCCTCCTTCCAGAGAAGCAAGACAGTTCTCAGTCTTTCTCTCCCCTTCCCTATTCTGCTGGAAAAGAATGCATAGTTATTTGCTGTTGGTTTTAGGATGGGGTATCATGTTGCTATTTTATTATTCCTATGATTTAGAATTAAAGAAAGCAGAAAAGAAGTAAAAGAAGGAAACTCCTTACCTACCTTTCAATCAAGAAGAAGAAAGAAGGGAGGAGGAGGACGTGGAGGAGGAGGAAGAGGAGGATGACGACGAAGAGAAGAAGAGAAGAAGTAGAACTAGTGCTTTGACACAATTCTTTGTACCTCTAAGCTGGAGAAAATACAAACTCAAAAGACCACAGGGTGTGACCTAACCCAGCTGCCCACCCCTCCTGCCCCAAGTAGCACATAGACTCTGGACCTCCCACTACTGCCTTCCCATTCTTGCTGAACCACAGTTGTGAAAGTGAAATCCAGAAAGGGAAACTGCAGGCTAGAGACCGGGAAATACCTGAAAACAAACTCAAGCTTAAGAAAGTGACTCAACACAGGCTATGAGAACACCCCAAAAACCACAGGGAAGAGCCTTGGTAAGGCAAAGCTACAGCACACCCTAGACCCCACAAGGTCTGAAGCCGCACCATTTCAATGAGGAAACTGATAGCAACAAATGCCTTCCCTAGTGACTCTTCAGGCTCAAAAAAGGAGCAATAAGAAATTTCACCAACTTTCAGACATTTCTTCCATCTTCCTGAAATTCTAACAATAAACAGACACATAAAACCAACTTTTTGAAGGCCTAGATGAGGAAGAGATTACCAATATCAAGAGCTCTTACCAAATCCACAGAATTCCACAACAGCATACTTAACAGAGCTTCACCTTGGTTCTTTCCCACCAAACCTCAAGCTGAAGCCTAGTTTATTCATGTGGCAATGCTGGCAAAGGAGCCTGGCAAGAAGTGTGTCAGTCACGAAAGCGGAGCCCTCAGAAAGTGGAGCTAACAGATCCATCTTTCTTCAGAGCCGGGTCCCCTCTTACACCTTTGTCTCCCTTCCACATATACCTATGCACTTCCTTTTTGTTCCAACAGTGTCTGCCCTTCAAGTCTTGGACTTCCAGAACAGTAAGGAAAATACAGGTCTCCTTTATACATCATCCATGTGCATATTCTCTTTGGAGTTCACTACTAACCTCATGCTTTTTATGAGTAGTGTCACGGGAATAGTAAAATAGCAAAGGTCCATGCTGGAGTTGTTTTGCTGCATTATTGTGAAGCTCCTACGGAACACTTGCTTATTTACCCTCAACTTTTCACAACTCATTTCCACAACATTTATATAAAATAAATAATCCAGGTGAAATAAGCAGCAGATATTAGACACCAGCCTCTTTTATTAAATAAGAAACAGAATCATACAGAGAGCCATTAAAAAAAAAAAACACTTTCTTACTCTACAAGCCTTATTCACAAGATTCCTTGCAAATTTTTTTACATCCCCTCTCTTTGGTGTCTCAGAAAGACGATTAAGATGTACAGTGGCTGACACCTCCCCAACAGAAGCGATACACTAACTTACATCAGGGAGCACCCATAGAAAAACAAAACCGACTATTAAATGAGGCACCATTAAAACTTGAACCAGAGGACTTGAACAAACAGGTGAAGAGCATATACTGACTGTTCTTGCAGAGGACTCAAGTTTATTTCTTGGTACCTATATAAAGTGACTTCCAACCACCTGTAACTCCAGCTCTAGGGGAATCCAAATCTTTCTTATGGCTTCCGTAGACACCCACATCCGCCTCACAAAGACACACATGCATAC